>NW_017732047.1:259157-276269 GCF_001890085.2 Hipposideros armiger | reverse complement strand
TTAGCGTTCTAAAGTTTCCAAATGTTCTATATAAGCTTGCCTGATTTCTATAATAAAAACAAGTTCACTAAAACGTGACAGCTTTTCTTAAGGAATGGAGTTGTGATCTTATTTCATGAATTATTACAAAATATACCAAAGAAATTAATACAACATATCCACCCACAATGGCCTTTAAAGATTAATCTTTTCTTACTAGTTTATGTCCCAACAAAAGCATAGGATTTCATAGGTTAACTTCCAAAATGAAGTGACAGGGATGAGGACAAATGGTGATCATAAGATTGCTTGGTCCTCAATGACCGAGCTATCTCTATCTCTCTTTCATTTAAAGAGCATCCAGGAATAGCTTTGCTATATTTTAAAGCAAAGAAGCATTACAAGATTTCAGGAAGATCCTATACTTATAACCTGTGAAAGACATCAGCTGTTCAAGTTCTTTTAACTGGAATGCTGTTAGCTAGGACAGCTTGTTGGCATCGTAGTTCAGAATCATAGAGTTCCCACATCTGAAATCTACTATGATATGGAGTCTCATTGCGGATGCAGAGGCAATCTGTCTCGCCCTGTCTCCACTCCCCATAGCTCTGGAATCATGCAAAACCCCGTTACTTGTTGAACCATGACTCTGCCACCAATGCTATCTCTTACCTCATCCAGGATGAATTTAAGATCTTTAGTTCAACCTAATGTTAATCAGTATTAAATCATTCTTGCTGCTAGTCATTAATTTCTTCATTAAACAACAATCTATAGAGGAATTAGTGTGTGCCCGAGACTGGTAGGTGCTGGGGCTGTAGAAATGACTAACACCAGCAGGAGTACAGTGTGCTCTGACAGCAATGTAGCTTGGGCTCTCAGCCAGGTTGAGAGGTCAAGGGAGAATTGATCGCTAAGGAAGTGGCATGTGAGATGAGATCCAAAATATGAGAAAGAATTAGCTAGACCTGGTGGCAGGGAGAAGATAGCAAACTAGGGAAGGAAGGAAGGGAAGGAGGGAGGGAGAGAGGGAGGTCAAAAGTGGGGGAGAGAGAAAGAGAGAAAAGCACTTTGTTCAATAGCTCTAGGTAGTAAGGAACAGGACTCATTCTAGAATCCTGAGGCTAGTGAGCATGGCTGATTCATAGAGAACAGCAACAACAACAACAACAACAACAACAATAACAACAACAAAACAAAAAACAAACAAACAAGCAAAACCAGTGGTGTGAAATAAGAGGCTAGAAGAGTAGGCAGGAAGTAGAAAAACAAAGGGACAATTCAATCCCCAGAATTCATCAAAATGAAAATTGGGAACAACTGAAGGGATTTAAGGATGGTAGAGACATATTTATGCTAGCAGTTTTTAAAAAGATAACTCTGGCTGAGATGTGAAAATTTCATTAGGAAAGACGAATGAAGGAGAAAGACGAAATATGAGGCCATTGCAATATTCCCGATGAGACTGGTGTAACAGCAGGTGGACATAAAGAAAATCATTCGAAAAAGTTTTCCAGATAGGATCAATAACTTGCCGACTTAAATGTATGGGTTAAAGGTGAGAGAGTTATGAAGACTGACTCCTGGGTTTCTCAACTAGTCTTGCCCTGAGCGTACGTACTAGCTCTCACCCCTGGGTGCAGCATGCAGAAGTGCTTGTCTTGGTAATGTGCCCCATACTCCAATCCTTTAGGAGTTGCTGAAAGACATCGGAGGCTGACTGCCTCACTGCTGACTTAGACATTCAGTTATTGCCCCTTCCTCAACTCCCCATCATCTGCCCTTTATAAAGCATTCTATTTCAAATGTTCTGACATTGACTGAATGCTTTGATTACTATATTTATTCTTTCTAATAGCCTGTGCATTTTATTTATTTCACAATGGTTCATTGAAAAGTTAAGTCTATCTTTCCATTGTCTACAATAATTCACTAAAAATTAGGACTAAAGGAAAATGCCAATGAAGGCTGAGTGAAAGTGAGGCTGGATTTGTACAGGTCATTAGGTTTATAAAGTTATTTTTAAACAGTTGCAAATTTAAAATATATCATGGTGGTCAAAGCAAGAAATGGGTCATGATGTGACTCACAGTTCTCATTATCTACAAAATATGAATATACTAATTATTTAAGGAAAGCAGTAGATTTGTTGGGACTTAGGACAGAAACATCTCTATTCAGGAGATGCTAAATGATGTAGTAATGCACCCCCAACAACCTCCCTATAATAAATATAATACTGAATTGCACAGAATTATTTCTTAAAATGTCTGTTAATATTTCAATGTGGAGATAGTACAGTTATTATAAAATAATTCTGAATGTCATCTAAATATAGAATTCATTTCAGGAACGAATTATAGAATATAGAAAACATATTGCATTGGAATGGAGAAAGAAAAATAAAAGGAAGGTATGCTTCACCTGGGATGAAACTGATACGGGGAGATCCATTTCTAAGTATATTGATCCTTTCCCCTGAGAGTAAAATGCTTACTAAGGGAGTAAAATACACTACCTAATTCATGAAATGTACTGTATACTTCAGTTTGTGCTAGAGGAAGATGAGATTTATTGAGATACACGTAGGGGCCATATCCTTTAAACACCGCCCCACTTCCCACCACACACACACACACACACACACACACACACACACACACACACAATCTAAAATGGACTTTTCATAAAAATTGGATGGCAGATATTTGAAGGTCCTATACAAGAAGAAGGATTACTGATGTGATTAACAGCACAGGCCCTGGACAGAATCATTAGACTTGATCTTGAACATGTTACCCAATCTCCCTGGAACCCAGTTTCCTTATCATAAAACAGTAAGAATATCAGTACTTACCTAATTAAATTTTAGGGAGGATTAATTAATTTAAATAAAATCCCTAGAAAATTGTTCTGCATGTAAATAAGAGCTATTCAATGTTTATTATAAAGAAATACAACCTTCTATAAGGGTTTGGAGTACTGATATTCCATATGTTTAATCATTTGTTTATTCAACAAATATTTATTGCATATCTATTGTGCCAAACCCTGTACTAGAGTACATTAAGGAAACTGTGAATATGATAGATCTTAAGCTGCTAAACACTAAGCTTCCCAAACTATTCAACATTTAAATCCAATAAGTGATTTCACTCTGTGGCATTCTCTTTGTCTCTTTCTCTCCTTTTTTCCTCCCTAAATCCCTTCCTCCTTTCCTCCCTCCCTCCCTCCTTTTCTTTCATTTTCTCTCTCTCTCTCTTCCTTCCTTCCTTCCTTCCTTCCTTCCTTCCTTCCTTCCTTCCTTCCTTCCTTCCTTCCTTCCTTCCTTTCTTCCTTTCTCTCTCTCTNTCTCTCTCTCTCTCTCTCTCTCTCTCTCTCTCTCTCTCTCTCTCTCTCTCTCTCTTTCTCATTGATTTAAAATTTTTTTCTCATTAATTAACAGTTCAGTGAAGGGCCAGCCTAGTGGCTCAGTTGGTTAAGAGCTCGCCCAAGAATGCGAGCTCTAAGCAACAGCGGTTCGAGTCCCGGCCCAAGCTGAGCTGCCAACAGGTGGCAGGATGGCTCACCTAAAAAAAAAAAAAAACAGTTCAGTGAAATAATACTGCACTTAAGATATAGTTTAGAAAGCTGGTCTAATCACATTGCTTGGATATACATACTGAAGATATTATAGTGCTAAATTCTTGTGATGGTACATTGAGAAGACAAATCCATGTGCTCACTTTTATTTTGAGATGGGATTTTAAGTACTGAGTCCTGTCTAATGACATGGACTCAATCATAGTGCATACAGCTAAATTGGTTTATCCATGCAGGAAGTTTAGCTCTAGGTTAAACTTTACTCCCTATTCCTCTCCTGAGCTAGGATAACATACAAGTACTGACAGCTCTGTTGGATCCAATCACCATGTATATTCCTAGTAATATCTGAATGTGACCAAAACTAGTGCTCCATTTCAATAGATGCAAGTCACATGTATTTAGTTAGGTATGCATAATTTGAAACCAAAGTATGTTATTCGGAATGTCATATGTTAACATGCATATTTCCTGGGCTCTTAGATGAAAATGACCCATCTTTGAATATATGCATATCCTGTATGCATATCCTTAATTCAAATCGGGAAGATAAAATTTAAATAATTTATTTTCATGTCTGAGCAGAAAAATGAATTGTGATCTAAATTTTGTTCCAAATTATTTGTGACATTATTTTCTCCACTAAAGAAATGACACTCTAAGAATAAATGACATCATTATTTTTCTTAATGGATAAACATTCATTATTTTGTCAGGATTAAAGTATTAATACCTCATAGGAAAATACTATTTTAAGATAATTAAGGGTTTGAAGAAAACTTTCATTCAGTTTATCAAAAGGCAATTTTTAAGAAATTAAGTGTGAATTTTTCTTTTAAATACAGTTAACTGAATTTACATAAAATTAATTTAAAACTCCAAGATTAAAACTATTTGGTGTGAATATTTGTGTTACCAAAATACATGTACTTTTGTCACATACATTAAATTCTGAATTAACAATTACTCTTTACAAGTAATATAAAAATTATTACATGACACAGAGAGAGCTTAGTAACACACTTTAAAAAGGTCACTTTACTATTAATTTTGTTGGTTCTAAAATATTATTAAAACATATACTTAAATATATTAAATTTAAGAAACACCTTTTGGAAGAGAATTCAGTGCTTCATATATTTCAATATTTAAAAGTACTGACAAATGTATATACAGATTTCCATTTTATTTATATAAAACCGGTGTTTTTGGCATTGTAGTAGGTACACTCATATGTTTCAAGCTTTAGTTATGTGATCATACTAGCAGAAAAATAAAATTTGTATATAGATTCAGAAGTCATATTGTTGCTGAATCAAGACGAATTCCTATTAGAAACCCATGTGACTTCCTGACTGAGAAGCAATCAGCCACTGTTGGCTGGAGTTGCAGAGTATTGTGAATCCCAATTCTGTCATCTCAGTTTTGGAGCAAGTTAGAGAACTTGCTTCTGCCTACTACACCTATAAAACTCAATAAATAGTTTTTGTAGATTTACTAAACAAATAAGCACACTTTTCAAAGTGTCTATTTCTTCATTTGTAAGGTACTTGATAAATCAGAAAATCATAAAAGTAAATATTATGGTTGTTTCCAAATGCGATTATTTATGTTACTATTCCTATTGCTACTGGTAGTCATAATTGGGGCTATGGTACTTCTAAATTATATTTCATATTACCAACTTTCTTGTCAGGCTTGCCAATTAGTTGAGTGATGTTGAAAATGGCTTAATCAAAATTTTGCCCTATAACAGTCACACAAAGGCAACTAGAGTAAATTTTTATAATAAAATAAAATAACAAAGATAGAATTAGAACTCTTGTGATGAAGTTCAAAATAACTTACTTATCCATACGACGTTCACAGAATATCTGAGCACTGAAATTCTACTATTACTTATCTAATATAAAGCTAATTGAACAGAGTCCATATTCATGATAGTTGTAAACAAACTTTAATATATTATTTAAAAATATATTAGCATAAAATAACAAAAATTACCAAAAATAATTTTGGATATATCTATGAGAAAATAAACATTGCTGTTAAAAAAAAAGAAAGTGAAAGCTGTAATTTGTAATAGCTTTAACCATAGTACACATGATTTTTTTTTCCCCTAGAGTGACATTTTAAACTTAAACTAAATTTACTTATAGTTTTACTTATGAAAGGGTAGTAACACTGGAACACAAAAAATGTATATGAAAGGCATATAATCAATGGCATCAAGATGAAAAATACTGATAATGTAAACAAATTAACCTAATTATAAAACATAAATAGAATACTAAATGCCATATACCCAGTAGATGCTATGAAACAATGACAACTGTTATCAAAATAAAAAGGTACTGATAAAAATCATTTACTTTATTTTTCCATAATATTATGATATAGATCAGGGATTGGCAAATTACTGCCCACAAGCCAAATCTGGTCCATCAGCTGTTTTGTAAATAAAGTTTTATGGAACAAAGCCACATTCATTCCTTTATATATGGTCTATGGCAGTTTTTGTGCTACAGTGGCAGTTAAATAGCTATGATAGAGACCATACGGTCTGCAAATTTTAAAATATTTACTATCTGGCTCTTTACAGAAAAAAATGCTTCTTGGTTTCAAACACATATTTGCAAAAAAAATCATATGACTATAGGAAGTGTTTCTTTTTTCAAATATTCAGTCATAACAATGAAGATACAAGTTCTATCTAAAGTTCTCTAACATTTTAAAAATATTAAAGTAAAATATGTTTCTAGAGTACCATTTTAATAAAGAATTTAGTTTAATTAATTTTATATATTTGAATTCCCACAAGGGAATTCAAACTCTACTATTGTTTTTTTGTTAAATGAACTTGGTACATTCACGTACCTGTGCAAAAAATAAAATAGCCTATTCTATACCACTGCTTAGTTTTATTCCTTCTGCTTATTAACAAGTATTGTTAAAATTTCAAAAATATTTATAATGAAATCTTTTTTTATAAATGTGTAATTACCTGTATTTTTACATTTATTTAAACAGATATGCATTGATTTGCACTTTTTTAGCAAACAAAATAAATGCTATGATTAGAATAAGTATATGATTTTATAAATCCATCTTGATAAGCCTCAATTTTTTTCTGATTTTCTAAATTAGCAATTCTTAGCTCATGGCAAGCCATAAACTTTTCATTTTAAGAATGGCACTTTCTGCTCTGCTCCAGAGATATCTTTGTAAAGACCATAATTTCTGTTGATATGGAGATTAACATGTGTGAGAGTCACTCAAGTAGTTATCATTCAATTTAAATCTAACTTTGCATAATTACATAACATAGCTTCCAATTAGTTGTTTAATATTTTTTATATAATCTCAGGGTAATTGCTAACCTAAGAGCAACCTCTACTGGCAAACAGAGGCTGAACTGCAAACATTTTTATTGTACAATAGTTTTATAATGTAACTTGACCATGTCAAATATAAATATAAAAAGCATAGTTTGGGGAAGGTTTTAACATATTTACGTATACAGCAGTATGATAAATTGTATATTTTTAATATAAAATGAAGGTAAGTGTGGTATACTTGTTTTAAGACTGA
Source organism: Hipposideros armiger (assembly GCF_001890085.2). Classification (NCBI taxonomy): domain Eukaryota; kingdom Metazoa; phylum Chordata; class Mammalia; order Chiroptera; family Hipposideridae; genus Hipposideros; species Hipposideros armiger. Next base: position 269,117 of record NW_017732047.1, on the reverse strand, counting down.
ATAAAAGTCGGAAGATCTATGTTAAAGAAAGGCTTGATTCTCAATCCTCAGCTTTGTGGCCTGAGGGTCATTTAAGATGGACAGCTAATGAGGATAAGATTCATATTTTACAGGATTCTTAAGAATATTCAATGAGAGGATGATGTATGCAAAATATTTACTGTAAAATACAAAGCTTTATATAAGTAAGTTAATTCTAAATTTTAAAGATAGTTTCAGTACAATTAACCTATTGGAGGTGAATACCTAAATGCATTTTCTTTTCCAGATAAATATAATAGTAAATGAGAGACTATAAATGATAGGAGACTACTTCTCTTTTAGAAGCACATAAAATAAATCCCACCTAAATGTGACTTTCAAAAATTACATCTATTAAGTACAAAAATCAATCTTCCTGGGTCTATGTTACTAACACACACACGCAGTTTGACTATAAAATATGTTGTGCATAGTAATCAATAATTGTTCAGTAAGTATATGTAAATAACTTTTCCTTTGGGCTGGGTGCCATAAAGGAGATGTATATATCATGTAAAGGCAAAACTAGGTACACAAAAGTGACACACTTGAACAACACTGAACAACTGAAGTTCACAAACATTGTGTGGACTATTTAGTTTTATGGCCTATATCCATTTGACTGCTGGACATTTTTTGGATACAATCATCCTCTTGTGCTTCATGGGGACATCCTGATGCAGCCTGAAAGCAACTGAAATGTTAGGTCTAGTTGTTTATTTTTTTTTCTTAGTACAATAGAATCCCCTATACAACAGAACTCTCCACAAACTGACTTTTACATCTCCAAGCATATTTCCTACATGAATCTGCCATTCACATTTATCTACTCTATTAACTTTTTGTACAGACCTTGGGTCTCCCTTCTTAATAGTAATAATAGCTAACATAAATGTCTACTACAGTGGTTCTCAAAGCATGTTCAAAAATCCTGGAAGCCTTCAAGTCACCTTCATGGGGTTCATGAGGTAAAAACTATTTTTGTTAATACTAAAATGTTGTTTGCCATTTTCATTGTTTTGAGATTTGCACCAAAGGTACAAAAGCAGTGGTGGAGAAAACTGCTAGGTTATCAGCACACATTCAGGCACTGGCACCAAGCTGTACTATTATTACTGTAATCTGTGCTACCGCACACACAGCTACCAAAAAAAAAAAACCCAAAAAACAAAAGTCAGATTCATTTTAGGGATACCCATGAAGCAGTAAAAATTAATTTAGTTAATTAATGTTTTTTTTACTCTTCTATATGATAAAATTTAAAATTCACATATGTATATGTACTTCTGCTGTATAATAAAGTATGATGGTCATCTCCAAAAAAATCAGTTGTTCAGTTGAGAGTACTACTAGCTGCTTTATACTTGGAAAATCATTTTTATTTGAAAGAACAAGTGACAGACAAACTACAATTACTACTTGGCAGAAATTTTCTCAAAAATAAACTAAGTAAGTTTATACTTCAAGGAGAACAACTGACATTATTTGTTAGTAATGAACTCAAGATTTCAAGCAAAAAATAAGAAACAAAAAAAAAAACCTTGCATCCATGATCATAGTTTTAGCTCTTTATAGTAATTGAAGACTTTTCTAATATGATTAGTGGTGACATTAATGAATGCAATTTTCTAATATTGTATAATGAAATGTGTCAACATTTGAAAGATCAGCATAATTCAGTTAACCAACATTTTTCAAATGACCAATGCACAATGTCATAAAATCACATATCGGTAAAAGATCCATTCAAGGTACATGATTGGCCAATGGGCTGTAATGTAATAGTGTTCAAAAAGTTCATTTATATGGTTTCAGGTAACATATCATGATCACCCTTTAAGAAACTATCATTTGTCAACTCTTATTATAGTATCAAAGTAGAAATTCACTATTATATAAAAACATTCCTCCATTTTCCAATTACATATTTGTGTAAGATCAGATTTTCTTTATATACTTCTACAAAAACAACATATCACAAAAGATTGCATGCAGAAGATACGATAATCATTCTCTGATTTATTAAGACAAATAGAGACTTGCAAAAAATGCAACAATGTAACAATGCCACTCTTTTCATTAAATATTTTTGTCTGAAAAATACTATTATTATTTTCTGAGTAATTTATTTATTTTAGCTTGTAATGGGTTGATTATTATAATTTGTAATTAGTAGAGAAATATTTTAAAATTCTTGTATGGTAAATATTGATAGCTATAACCCACATAAAAATTCTCTAGGGTGCACAATGATGTTTAAGTTTATGAAAAGACCTTAACACCCAAAACTTAGGGAACCATTAGCCTAATGCAGGCTAGATACTAATCTAAGCACTTTGCAGCTATTCTTTCATTTAATCATCAAAATCACCCTCTTAGTGAGTCATGTTATCTTCATGATTCATAGATGAAGTGGAGGTGTGGTAATTTGCCAGAGGTCACATAGCTAAATGGAGCCATGGCAGGATATGAAGGTCAGGTCCCATGGTCTTTACCACTATAATACCTCCAGGATTTTGGTGATAAAGTTTCCAGTAAAGGGCCTACCTGATGGTCTCAGTCCTTGACTGAAGAGCACTGTGTCACAAACACAATAAGTAACAAAACAGAATGCCTGAATTTGACTTCTAACTCTAATCTGAAATTTCCTGAGGTTCAGTAGCTTAAAAAAATGAGCAAATTAATAATGTTCATCGTTCTTGCAACAAGCAAATTAAATAACATACACATAGGTAAAATTACTTTACAACCATAAAACATGCTAAAATTATTACTGCATTTGTTTATGTCCCAATTGAAGGCATTTCTCTCCACAAAGCCTTCTTAGCTATCACATACTTCTATGTCTGTGGCCTTCCTAAAGAATTATGACACTTTTTAATGCACTCATTTATAACTCACTTTTCTTTTTATGTGTATCTCCTATCTCCTAACTTAAATTATAGGTTCTACAAGGCAGGCGATCTCTTATATCTCAGTGCATCCCCAGCTTTTTACCTAAGACCCTGTATCCCCAATAAGCACCCAATAGACATTTTCTGAAAATCAATGATGATTATGCTCATCACTCAGGTTGAAGAGTAGTCAACTCCAAGCCTTATGGATCTGACCTAGCTTTTTATAGGGAACAGAGCCAGTAATGATCTTCTTGTTGAGTTATATAAAAGCCACAGTCCACAGGTAGGAGAGGTTTTAGAAAGGTGTTCATCTACCTTGGTACATTGAAGTATATTAAATGAAACTACAGTTAAAAGGAAAGTATTTATGAGTTATAATAATGTATCATGAAGATCTAGCTACATCATGTTTTCCTGCTTTGACTCTTAAGTCCTTGTACACAGAGACTGCATTTTATCTCTTTATTTGTTTATTCTGTACACAGAATATATCACACCAAAAACAGGGCTAGACTCAGAGGAAGGAGAAGTACCAATTGATGGAAGAAATATCAATAACTTAAGATACACAGATGACATGATTGTACTGGCAGAAAGTAGTGATAATTGAAATGGCTTCTGATGAAAATGAAAGAAGTGCCAACGCAGGACTGCATTTGCATGTCAGGAAAACAAAAATCATGACAGGAAAACAAATATACAACTTAAACATAGACAAGAGCATCATCGAAATAGTTAAAGATTTGCCTCACCTTGCTTCAGCCATTCATTCAAAGGGAGCCTACAGCCAAGAAACCAAGAGAAGGCTGAGATTTGGAAGGGAAGCAATGCAAGAAAAAGATCATTAGGAACAAAGATGTGTCATTAAAGATCAAGGCTAAATCATCCACACTCTCCTACTCCTTTACTATGTATGTACTGATGTGAAAGTTGGGCAGTGAAGGAGGCTGATAGGGGAAAAAATGAGTCATTTGAAATATGAAGGAGGCGAACTCCATGGATACTCTGGACCACCAGAAAAACGAACAAGTGGGTCTTAGAGCTAATGAAGCTTGAAACATCGCTGGAGGCAAAAATGACAAAACTGAAGCTGTCCTACTCTGGGATTATCATGAAAAGTCAGGGTTCTTTGGAAAAGGCAATAATGCTTGGGAAAATAGAAAGCAGCAGGAAAAGAGGAAGTCCAAATATGAGATGATTGACCCCATAAAAGAAGCCAGAGGCATGAATCTACAGGAGCTGAGCAGAGCTGTTGAGGACAGGACCTTGAGGACATTCACATGGTCACCAAGAGTCAAAGCTGACACAACAGCACATAATACACACACACACACAAACACACACACACACACACAGAGGTTGCAAATATATACTATATTGCCTTTGAGGTGTACAAACCTTGGTGATTTATTTGGTCTCTAATCAATGCCCCCAAAGGCATACAAAAATTTTGCTGGATCTCTGGATGTCACAAAGGTGAAACGAAAGGGTTGAGGGGTACACATTTAATAAACTGGTTTCTTGACAAACCTATAGTACTGCACATGTTAGTGTCCAGTAGACCACAGGTCCTCCCTTCTCCCCAATCAGAGGGACACGTTGTCCACTCCAGTAGCTCATTTTCCCCTCCTTCAGATAGAAAGCTTTGTGGTACCTGCCCACATCACCACCCTCTATTTCCTAGTAGAGTGCTTATGCAGTTTACTTTAAAACATTGCCCACATTGAGATAAACTCATGTCTTCTTCTTTTTCTTGCATCCACGTCCTTTTCTGACAGGACAGCACAGCAAAGTCCAAATTTAACAGACAATATTATCTGATTGTCCCTGTGTAAGTCTCACTAATAAGATTTGTTTATTCTTAAATACCTTGTAAACACTTAGTGTTTGGGTGTATATTTGAGAACACCACATACTTGTTAGACTATAAAATGTTTGAGGGCATCTTTTTTTAATAAATGTATGTAGTTTTTATTATTGATTTGTTTCATAATATTCATGAATTACTTTCCAAAAGTTAAAAATATATCCAATTTATTCAAAATAATCACCTTTTTTTTTAACTTCACGTTCCTCTGTAAGTCTTAACTACCTCTAAATAACATCAGACCTCTTTCATTGGAACTTTTAATTGTTCATGTTCAGCTCACTGATGCATTAGGGTGTCGTTTTTCATAAAATATTGGCTCACTTATGGTATCAAAACAAAATTATTGTGCAGTAATTTAATGACATAGCTCTTCCCTTTTATGATCTCTGAAAATATCTCATTAACAGTTTCACAAATTACCACAATAACTTATGCTGACATGCTCATTTATTCTAATTTATGAATAGATTTGGTTGACAAGCCTAATGAAATATTGCAGGGAATTCCCAGCCTCTGATATGGATCAGACATCATCAGAGAATCTCAAAACAGAGATTATTTGAGCCAAACACTTTCCTATAAAAGTAGAATGTTAGGTTCTAGCAAATTTTCCACTAAAAATGTACTTGTTAGCTGACAGTTGTTCATGGTGCAACATGGCGATGTTCCTACTTCCCACTCATCAAGAACCACAGTGATCTCAACCATCTGCCTAAGGCTTCATGAAAGAAAAGAGTCCTGTAATGTTAAACTTTTCTGTCTTTAGAGTATTGTTTTGTGATTTTTTTGTTTATTAATTATGATAGGTCATCTTCAATGATTATTTTCTATAAAAGAAATAATGCACAAAATTATTTTGGAGTTGATCTAAACACATTTTACAGAAAAATAGTAAAGATTATTTAACATTACTGTGATGAGACTAATTAGACAAAAAGTTATACTTCAGTCTATGAGATTTAAAAAAAAATGATTGTTTAAGCAAATAAGGGTGATCTTTTAAAACATAATTTGGTATACACACATACATATATATTTATTATATATATATTTAATTAAATACCTGTGTAGAAGATAATCTAATATTACACAAAGACAAATAAAACAGGTATAGTTCCTACTTTTAAGAGGTTATAGTCTAATGCATTTTTAACATATCCATGCAAAGATTTATATTCACACATTACCCAATTGATTTTCACAGTGCTTCCTTTCATATCAAAGGTCATTTTGTGCATAGCTAACCTGTCTACAGTAACATTTTGTGTAGCTTCAGACACAATTTTTTAAAAAATTTGTGGTGTAAAAAGCACGTTGTCTCTGATGCGGATAGTGTAATAAACTATACTATACTATACTATACTATACTATACTATACTATATAAATAGTGCTTTAGTCATTATTGCCTTGAAATATTTAAAGATTATGGATATAAATCTATTAATCCATTTCCGTTTCATCCAGTAGCCTTCATTACACAGTTAAAACATATTACATTAGTATCAATTCCAATACTATTGGTTAAAAAATTTACTGAGGAATTTCTGTTAATAATGAGTTCATATATTTCTTGACTACTTCTCCTATGTTATCTCTGACCATGCTCCTCCACCTTTATTCTAGTCACATGGACCCTTTCTCAGTTCCTCCAGCCACTATGCTCATTTCTGCTGTTTGGGACTCAGTCTATGCTATTTTTCTGTCTGGGACTCTTTTCTTCCCGATCTTTATGTAGCTAACACATTCTTATCATTCAGGTCCCAGCTTAAGAATTACATCCTTGGATATGATTTTGCTGAAGATTTCCCTTAATTTGGATCAAATCTGAAATAACTTTTTATTATTGTTTTATTTTCTGTCAACCTGAAATAAACTTATTTATTTTTTCAATTATGTGCTGTCTCCTGTCAAAAGAAGAAAAAAAAAAGAATAAAAGCACCATGAAAACCTGGCCCTTATTTGTTTTCTTCATCAGTGTTATATCACACAAAACAGCACCTGACTTCTTGTCTAGCTTTAAATGCTGAACGAATGAATGAATAAATGATTATATAGTCCTGGCATCTAAAAGCATATTTCCTAGAGCAAAAGGCAGATTACTAAACAACAAAAAACATTTAAAACGTGGTAAATATTATAGCAAACAATTTTTAACTACCATAGGAACATAAAGAAGGAAACAAGGTTCTGTTAACGGCAACTTAGAGAAGCTTTACAAATGTGCTAAATGCATGAGCTGCACCTTAAATGAAAGGTAATTATATAACTTTTCAACCATACCAGCATGCATTTCAGAGCAAAAGGGGCACAATGGTATAAACAGGGTAAGAGAAGACTGGGGGTATATATGGAAGAGGGCAGAAAAACTGAAAAGGAGAATAATTTGGCATAGCATGGAGTCAAATCATAAAGCGCATAGAAAAGAATGTAGATTTATCCTTGAGGCAGTAGTATTTTGCACGGGAATGGCAAGATGACTTTTGTGTTTTATCCAGATGCAGCTCAAACATTCAATGTCTTTGCAAAACTTTCTTAAGTTCCCACCCACAGGCCAAGTGGAGAGTGGAAAGAATGTAGCTGGGTAGAAAGGCAGGGAAAGAGTTGAAGACTGAGATGATGAAGATGTGCTAGTAGTTCACACTTTTGTGCAACAAAAACTGGCTGCACATGTCCTCTGGCCTTAACCCTCATCAAGAGTCTTTGGACCACCTGCAGATTCAAATGAGTTAAAACAAAGATCTGCAGTTTCAGGGTTGGGTGGGAGAATATTCAAAAAGAAAAGTATTGGATTCAAATAAATGAGATAACATTAAAAACTTTTTAAAATAAAAGACAAAAATCCGATTTCAATAGAAAATAAGAAAACACATAGAGAGACAAATCGTTCTAAACTGTTTTAGACTTTCTGTTGACACCTAAACTGATTGTACTTCTGACACAATAGGTATTCAAGAAATTTACTAGGACAGTGACTATACAATTTCATTGGCCATTTTCAATATGGACCAAGACAACAAAAAACAAGCAAAAACAAAAGACCTCTGCATTTTCAGTTACATTGATGAAACAAGTGTGAATCTGACTTATAACTATCATTTACTTAAATTTTCACTGAAGTTGGAGAGTGAAAGCTATTATCAAGATCATTTTTTTTTCTGTTAGGACTTAGGATAAGTAAGCAAAATCAGAATATAAAAAAATATATAAAGGGCATATTGGATTTTGTGCATTAGCTTGGGAAAGCAGGACTCTGTATTACTGTATTTCAGACCCCTAACGAATGCTAGCCTCTGTACAGGCTGGATAGAAAGTGGTCGTTTCTCTCTCTTTCAAAATATAGAGCTGTTTTGTTCTGCTCAAACAAACGTTTTTGCAATAAAGGCTTTGCCAGTGGAAGTGAAAAACAATTCACCTAATTGCAACTTAGAATGTCACAGGTAGACAGAAATTACCTACATACAAACTACCCAGGTCCTTGGAATAACATCCCTATCTTTATGAAAAGCGCTATGGTCTTATTCAAGACCATAAGCATCAGGACACTCATTTACATCTTATCTGCACCTCTCAGAGTTCCACATCATGCATGAGTAAGAGTGGGGTAAACAAGAACACCAAGGTAATCCTACTGTTATGGTATATTTAGCACTGGTGAGAGCCTCCTAATTCACACCCCAGAACTTAAGAAGGATGAAGGGAGTTCAGGATAGAGGAAGAGAAATAATTGAAATGTTAGAAAATAGGAATTCCTAGATGGTTTAAAAAGATTTATATTATTTAGGATAGAGAAGATCTACTTGAATGATCATTATTAATGGTATTCAATAAAGGGTTATTCCACAGATTGTGGGGACCAGCTATTTTTGTTTTTGTTGAAAACATAACACACAAAAATAAATTATAATAGCAAAGCAGGGGAAGAAAGAAAGAAGCTTTTGATAACGAAAAAGGCTGTTCAACACTAAATGGGTTCCCAAGGGATTTCAGAAAATTGCAATTGTGGAAATTTATAAAAATAGAATTTCAAATACATGATGCTTGGAGATCAAAGGAAGGACAAGATGACCCTTCAAGATGATTTCCATGACTGCAATTCAGAGACTATTACAAAAGAGAACAGAGCTTTCATTATTCACTAAGATGGATTGTGTAGATAGGGGAAACAAAAATAAGTGCAAAATGCAGACAAATGTGGCATCTTGAAGTTATTTACCTCATTTGATTGTACAAAGGCTTTCTTCATGTCAGGATAAGAGAAGCAACATTAATTTTTCCTTCCTAATACACATTCATTAAAAAAAATTGCTTCCAACATTGAGATTTTTCCTCTTAAGACAAGTTCCTTCCTGATTCACAGGAGATGTAATCTCTCATGTTATATTATAGCAGAAATAAACAAGGTAAAACCTTACACAGATGCTAACTTAACCCCTCTATTGATATAGGGGAAAGTTCTGGACTAACAGTATAGAGCTTCTAAACTTCAGTGTGCATAGACAACACCCATTTTTCTTAAAAGTGCAAATCCGTGGGCCAAACCTTCAGAGATTCTGGTTCAGTTGGACTGAGGTGGACCCAGGAATCTGCCTGTTCAGTAACATCTCAGGTAATTATGATGCAGGTTGTCAGAGGATGACAATGTCAGAAACAATGGACTAGAAACTTTGGTTCTGGTTCATGTACACATTCATTAAACATTTTTGCTCTAATAACTATACATAATTAAGTCCCCTCTTCTCTGGAGATTAAGAAATAAAATCACCAGGCAAAGATCATGTGTAATCAGAATTGTCCTTGAAACCCCCATAAATCATCCGTAAACTACTGTATGATATTATGGGATATAAAAACATATATAAGAAAGATACAGTAAGGTAAACACTACCTGTGGTTTAACAAGTACTTAGATAAACCGAGGCATATTTAACTAAAGACAATTCTATTTCCCAAAGCATTAGTGTTTATACCAGACTGCCATTAAGGTTTAATAATTCATTTCAAACTGTGAATATGGAATTGGTAGATAATTTAAAAATCAATATGCTTGTCAATAAGTTTTAATATTAATCCTATGTAACTGTAGATGTTAATAACTGCAAATGTGGTGCTAAGACTTAAATGAGATAATAAATGTGGAAGTACCTAACACAGGGCTTGGCGCATTGAAGGTG
>NW_017732047.1:253174-256874 GCF_001890085.2 Hipposideros armiger | reverse complement strand
GTCATCGCCAGTGACTCATGACAGCCCAGCTCCAGGTTGAGCTGTTGTTCAGCATCTTAGCTGTAGAAGGCAGTATCACTGGCCCTCATATGTGGGAACTGAACCGGGGACCTCTGGCATCCCAAGCCAGCTCTTAACTAACGTGCTACTCAGCCGGCCCGAAATCTTTCAATTTTGAATGAATCAAAGGAAAGGGGGAAAGAGTCTACCAATTGTTTTTCTCTTCCACTGCTTGATTGTTTTCTAGCAGTGACAAACCCTTCAAGGCATGATATATGCCCATTATTTCCTCATGCCATCAATACATTCATTATCTTGTCAATACATAAAATGTGGTTGATTTTTCCAGAACCGTGTCTCTAAAAAGTTTTTATTCCTATCACTGGTTTAATCTTCCAAAGCATTGCTAGTGTTTCCTGTTCTATAATCTGTAATAGTGTCCTATTACCCGCTACAACAAGAGTAAACTTTTCTGTCTAGCTTTCATGACTTGTCATGATCTGGTTTAATGTATCCTATCCCAGGTTGGATAAGGAATTATTCTCTAACATAGACACACAGTTACAATCAAGCCAGTATTTTCACTATCCCCTTGCACATATGTGTATACATCCCCACGTGTGTGTTTCTGTTCCAATATCCATGGATCCACTATTCAAAAACAGAACTATCATACTAAATTAAAGGTCCTTCAAAAATAAATCTTATGAATTTGCACATTTTGAGCATAGGTCAACAGCTATTGCAACACTCTGTCCCCAACACAGAACTAGTCATACTATAAAAGAGGCTTGGAGAAAGGTCGCCCTCAAATCCCTTCTCGGCAGATAGCAGTCATGTCCAGTAGAAAGGAGCATAGTAGGAGATCCTCAAAGACCCTTCCCTCACTACCGCTCCTTAATCTTTGGTTTAGAAACTTGACAGTGAGCATCTAGCCACAATAAGTGATTTAGAAGACATCAAAAAATGTCCTGAAGTTTGTGGAGTGTTGAACTACAAGAGACTCTAGGGGGTCTAAGAGAATTAGTGGTTTCCTAGGTAATTTCCTGACAAAAAATTATCTCAAGCACATAGGAAAATAAATTTCCTTGCTTATAATAATAAATCCCCACACATTTTTAAACTACTTACCGTTTTCACAAAATATATGTGTTCTCTCTCTATTTTTTTTGCCAACTATTTGGAAATATAAACTACAAATGTCTGTGATCTTGGGTTCATTTTCTTAAAACACATTTTGGCATCCTTTTTACATTTCTGATAAAGTAATGCAGATTTGAATTAACATTTCTAACTGTAATAATATGAATACATTATATTGATAGTGCTATTAGAATACAGGCATGAAATGGTATTCTCATTATAACTATTCATAAAGATAATGCATATCATTTTCTAATATTTAGGGGAGTATCATTTGATATATACATTTCAATTCAAATAGAATTGGATCCTTATGCTTATATAATAATTATTTCAGAAACTTTGTTATATTTTTGTCCTATTATATGAATTTTATCTAAGACTTTATTTTGGTGCATTACAATTCTTTTTATAATGTATTAACATTTCAAATAAGGAACACATTGTGACACTTTGTGGAACTCAGCTTATTTCTTCAAAGGATAAAAAATTCTGAATGAAGGGAAACTGTCTATCTTTTGTCAATCCCTAAATGTCAAATGTGAAACAGTATCACTAATTTGTCCTTGAAAAGGAAGCTCTGCTTCCTGGAGGGCCTGGTTCAGGGATAAATAAGGACATCGCTGTTCTAGGAAGCAGGCTGTTCCCTGTCAGATACAAATGATCCAATGAGAACGAAGAAGGAGAAGATTAAAGAGAAAAACTTGAAGCCTGTCATGAGGCTAGAACAATGGTTCCGAATCCCTGCTGTTTAGAGCCTGTGTTTATGCTCCGAAGTTGAACAGCCTTGACTAGTGTCTCTCTGTAGGGTTTAGGCAACTGGGGAAGTGGGAGCGTTAATCTCAGAAAACAGGAACGCAGGAATTCCTCAGAGCAGAAAAAAGGTCTGCCTTCTGTACAGGCACAAAAAGGGAACGATTGCAGTCAAATGAATAGTCTTTGCTGTGGCAAGTTTTTCTTTTTTCATTCCCCGTTCACGAGCACTTATTTGTCTATTCCCCCCCCCCCTCCGTAGGCTATTTGTGTTTTCTTCATTGTTTTGCATAGAATGAAAACAATAAAAATGAAAACAAACTAGGCATTCATGTAGTATTCATTCCTTGAAAATAAATGAGTATCACCTTACTACATGCTTTCTAATGAATTCATCAATTTAGCTTACATTTTTATTGGAAATTACAGCATGTCAACTCTGAAAAATGCCGTTTACTTACAAAGCAAATTGTTTACATTACAGACTAGAAAGGAAAGCTATTCCACAACTTGGAATTCAATAAAATGAAAGATCCCACCATATCCTGGTAGTCTGAAAGCAAGCTGGAAACGATTTTACAGAAACTTTATATTCAAATACAATAATAGTAAAGCGTTAGACCTTACCTTCAGGCCAACTTCAATGTAGCATTTATTAATAATACTAAAAACAACAATAATGAACAAATAAAATGCATTTTCTTCCTAGGATCTCAAAGTGCTTTGCCTAAATTATCTCATTTATTCTCATGACACATTCCTGTAAGGAGAAGAAAGCAGATATTGTAGGTAATCTTAGTCCATACTTTACCAAACAACTTTGAGAGAAACCCGTGACATCCTGGCACCCAAGCCTGCAGGCTCATAGCCACTTGGCTGCATGCCTGGTAGGCTGACAGCAACCAGGCTCTCTAATATACATCTTGAAGCTGGAGTTAGGGCTGCCTTTTAGCGAAGGTGGAGCAGGTGATTAGCCAAGATGGTGGGCTTAAGGGATACTTAGGATATATGCTAATGCCTGAAAGCACTCTACCAAAAGCACAATATGGGCTAATATATAAAATTTCACTTTTAATTGAGGTTTAGGCAATACTTTGCTTAAAAACAAGTACTGCCCTAGAGGTTACATGCTCACTTAGGAGTAACTGTAACGATCTTAGCATGAATCATTTCACCAATAATTGTATTACTTGCTAGTTTACAATGGAAGAAATAAACACCAGTTAGGTTTGGGTAGAAAAGATAAAGTAATATTTTCATAAGAAATTCATAATTAAGCTGATATTTAAGGTCCGATAGAGAAAGACCAAAGGGACCCAAGGACATTCAGGCATAGACGGGGCTCCAGAATCCTAGTGAGATGGCAGGAAAGCTGAAGAGGGAGACATGAAGTAAAGGAAGATGCATCAAAAGGAAAGGTGACAAAGACAAGCTGTGAGATCTTTCATAATACTGCACGTCATTAGAGCTAAAAATTAGATGCCCATAACTTTAGGTTTTATAGATTATTCTAGACATTATACTTTAGTACTAAACTTTATCTCTAGGGTTATTACAGAGATTTGTTTGTTCTGTGATGAAAGAATCGAACCTATACGAGGTCTGACAATTAAGTTCGTGAACTTGTTGCCAATGATGTTGCTATCCTTTTTTTGATATCAGAGGGATTATTCATTAAGAATTTGTGCCAACTGGACAAACAGGTAACAAAGTTTACTATTTGGAAGTGCTGAAAAGTCTGCATGAAAAAGTTAGGTGAAAATGACCTGAACTTTTTGCCAACAATTCATGGCTCTTACATCAC
>NW_017732047.1:247918-252359 GCF_001890085.2 Hipposideros armiger | reverse complement strand
CATGTAGTATTGATGTTACTCAATGAATCTTAACAGTTATAATTTAGGGCACAAGCAGCGGAGTGAGAAGCGTTATTCATTCTCTCAAAATGAAGTATGTCATCTCTTGTTTATATTGCTAAGTCTTTTACCTCCATAAACACAAAACAAAACAAACAAACAAAGAAGCATTCAATTTAACTTGTGTTCTTTAGGTAGGATCTCCAAACTATTATCCCCATTTAAAGTGTTCAGCAGAATGATATACTTTTATTTTCAATATCCTTACTCCGAACCCCATAATAATATGATAAACTTTTATTTAGCCCTGGGCTTGCATTTTGTCTCACCTCCTTGTCAGTAATGTCACATAAAAGAAACCATTTAAGGTTTCTATAAGTTAGCACACCTGCTGAAATGGGGGGAAAATCAGGGTGATATGATGGCTAAAGCTTTAAGTTTAAAAAGAGGGGAATGGGGTTTAAGTACTAGCTCTATCGTTTAGGAGCTGTTGACCTCAGACAAGTCATTGAAAATCTGTGAACTTCAGTTTTGTTTTTTTCTTCCTATGTGAAACATGGATAATATCTGTTTTGTTTTCATTATGAGACTGTTATAAGAAAAATGGTACGTAAATGTGTTTGAGAGCATTACGAAATATAAAGCTTTATTACTGTGGACCTATCATGTACTAATTACTCTGCTCAGCCTTTCCTAGGAAACAAAGAGACAGAAAGAATAGAGCATTGGTCTCTGTCTTTCAGGCTCTTACAAACAAGTGTCCAAAAAAAGATATTTAACGAGAAAAATTATGCAATACAGTAAGGTGAAACGTTAACAAATTCATACACTTTTGATCACAGGGCAACATTCAGATAGGGTCATCTGCTCTTGTACATAAAATCTATCAGGAAGATACATTAATAGTTATCACAAAATCACAAATCCCTGTAGCCTTTGAAAATGACTTTCTCATGACATACTGCTTATATGTATCTGTGGTTCCTGTGCAAAGGCTTTTTTCCCCCTCGTTACATAAAAATCTAGAAGTGATCGTTCTCACTTTGATATCTGACTGTCAGTTTCTGGGACTCACTGTGCTGGAACACTATCTCAAACCATCAACAACTACATTTCCAGGTTTTTAGTATTTATCATTCCTGACATCTCTTGGGGCCATCACCTCTACTTGCTTTCAGTCCTGTGTACAAAACTACCCAAGCATTCATTTACTAGCAGCTCAACAAGAGGTAGTGAAATTCTGTAGCTATCACAAGATCACCATACATCTGTGTGGAGGTTTTGCCACAGGGTCCTGCATTGATTATTAGCTGGGATAAATCCCAAAATATTGTGTTCTCTAAAGAGAACCACAATGTAGTTTTTAACCCTTAGTAGAAGAGATAGCAAAACTATTACAAATTAGAATTCATCTTCAGAATGAATACATTCATTTTTGGAAAGAAGACTAATCTTAGATATATTGGTTTTTATTTTTCTTTTTTGTTTTAAAGTGTGCAGTTTTATGAAGGATTAAGAATAAACTCATTTGTATTTATAATTTAAATATGCTTGCTTTAGGTTGTTGGGCAAATTTTCCTTAAGTTTTTGTACAATATTTGCCCATTCCATTTATACTGTAGGATTCTTAGAATCATAAAAATTAAAAACCATCTAGAGCACTGCCTCTTATTTTTATGAAAGAAACTAAAATTATAATGAAGTAACTTACCCAAGTCTACCCTCTCAGTTAGTAGAAACTGTTTTCTAATGTCTAGTAAATATTGTTTTTACTGCAAAATGCTGCCTTCCTGAGGACAGGGATTGATTTTTATTATTTTCAATATTATCTCCTTTTTTCCCTGTATTATTCACTCTCTATTGTACCAATAAAGAAAATAATGATATTTTTTGTGTGTATATTCAAGGTATAGCTGAAAGATGGTGAAAAAAATCTGCAAATGTAGGAATAATAGACAAAAATTTTACATATAATTTTAATGAAAATCTGTAGAAATCATAGAAATGAGAACTACATTCAGAAAATATTGATAGAAACTAATTTATTAGAAATCTTCAATAATAATTGATGATTATTGAATAGTGCTGTGATATAAACTTTTACTATCTCATTTTAATCTCAAGATCATTCTATGAGTTAGGTTTTATTTTTACCATCCCTTTTTGTAGAACTGAAACATGAAGTGCTACATGGCTTCATAGTCTAAAAAAGTACATGACAGGGCCGGCAGAGTGGCGTGTTGTTTAAGAGCTGGCTTGGGACGCCAGAGGGCCCCGGTTTGGATCCCACATATGAGGGCCAGTGACACTGCCCTCCACAGCTAAGATGCTGAACNGCGCATTGAAGGTGCTCAATAAATTATTTCTGAATTTTAAATTAAACTCAGCCTAATTATTACCACAATCTTCTTCTTCAATTTTTTTTTTCCTTTGTGAAGATGTGGAGAACAACTTGGTGACTAGATCCTCCATTCTATAGCTTTGCATCCCCCAACACACTCTCCCTTCCTCCATTATCACTCTAATGCAGTAAGGAACTGGTCTCATGGAATTTTAGGCTGTCCCCACAGAGTCAGATTATAGAAGCAAATGATAAATTAAATGCTTTTTGATGTGACTTGTTTGTAATGCCATTTGACCATTTTGAGTCAAATTTTTCTCAATTAGGAGGTTTAGAGTATATGAGCTAAAATTTTTATTCACAGCTTTAAATATCCGTGATTCTATACAGTTTATATATTTTTAATATTCTTGTTTGTTTTGTTTTCTCTCAGGTTACAAACACGAGGTGACCGTTGACAGCATCCTCTCAGGCAATTCATTTCCTCATGAACCGACAGCAAAAGGCAGTACAGAAAAGTGGTGCAAGTCACGGTTATGAAAATCATTCACACCTGGATTTCAAAACTGGCTCTGAAATTCAGTAACCACATGACCTAGGGGCGTTTGCTAAATCTTCCCAAAGGAATTTTTTTTCAATTCAAATGAGTAAAATTTTTACATACTTCTAACAGTTGTTGAAAAAAATTAAATACCGCACATAAAGAACTTACCATGGTGCCTAGCATAAAGTAAACATTCACTACGTGATAAATGTTAGTTTTAGTTATCCTTACTCTGAAATGGTCATTATCACCTCTCCTAAACCTGACTTCTTTCTAATTTTTGTTTACATAAGAATCAAAAACATAATGAAAAATAACTGCAAAATTGGAATGTCAGCAATTCATTAATTAGGATCTGGCTTATATTTGTTAACAACAAAGCCCATCTAATTAAATGGAGGCCTCTCAACTATTATACGATAAATTATGTTTATAGATTATATTTGAATTGTATGTACCATATATTTCCTATTAAAAGCAGGTTTTAGAGAAGCATTCACCTTCTATTAATTAGCGATCATCTCTCTTAAAGTAATTTCACATAAGAAATAATCCTGGTAAACAGCCTGACCCTGACCTTACATTAGCCTTGTTCCTAAGAAAATAGATTTGGTTATTTACATTAATGATAACATAGACCTACTAGCATCTTATTATGGAACTCAAACACAGAAACAATAAAAGTCATTGCATTCTAAATTTTCTTCAGATCCATCAAGTATGACTTCTTTTTTTATTTTTTTAATTCAAAGTTTATTACAAAAGAGTAAGATGTTCCCCCAAGTGTGTATGACAAAATATTTTATGTTAGTTTAAATTTCAAAGATTGCTTTTATGTCAAAGATAGTGTAAAATAACTCTTCAAAATTATAATGAATAAATTAAATAATTTCTATTCCTTGTTTGGTATAAGCAATAATAAATTCTATTATCCATTCTCATTTGGAAAAGGGGTTTTCAGTTTTCATATATTCTGATTGCTATGAAGTTTTCATATATGTGTTTGTAACTTACATATTTTCATAGAATTAGCATGTATTTATACCCGCTAAAACTAATTTGAGCACAACTTAATCACTGAAGATTTAGAAAGCAATTCAAGATGTTCTTGTGCTCTGGGCTATCATTAAAATGTCAGCAATCACTATAGCTACGGATTTCTATGTAATAGACTCCTAGAGAGCATTGTTCCTAAATCTATTTTCTCATTTTTACCCAGTTCCCTTTCTTTCCTACAATATTCCAAACTCATCAATTCCCACTATCTATGGAAACCCAGTCCCCGATTCTTCTCATTCCCTCTTTAACATTTCCAACAGGCTTTCTTCAAGGTCTCCTTTGATTTCTACTATAAGCACATGAAGAAATCTTTCAATTTTATTTTATTTTATTTTATTTAAGATTTGTATTGGGGAATTGGGGGAAGGGGAACAGACAAGTTGTTGTCTTTTTTTTCTTCAGTCTAGTTGTGGAGGACATTGCTTCACTGGCCAAGTTGGCACCATCATTATGCTCTTCCCGGGCAAGGCAGATCAGTCGCCAGGTTCTGGATGGCC
>NW_017732047.1:237768-241068 GCF_001890085.2 Hipposideros armiger | reverse complement strand
TGAAGCAACGTTCTCCACAACTAGACTGAAGAACAAAAGGACAGCAACTTGTCTGTTCCCCTTCCCCAATTCCCCAGCGCTGTTCCCATCCCTCAATTCCCCAATAAAAATCTTTAAAAAAAAAAAGTACATGACATTTTAATACTATGAGTATTAAAACATTTATTACAATATATTTACATGCATAAAAGATTTAAAATCCATAGCCTGTATATACCATATATATGCAGTTTTCACATATTGCTATTACCATAACTCTTTTTGTTCATGTTGTCCCTGTTTTCTATATTCTAAGCTTCTTGAGGAAAAGAGCTGGGTATCTCAGAAGGTGCCTAAGTAAGAGTCAGGCACATAATTTGCCTGAAATAAATACTAAAATAATGAATAAATCAATGCAGTGAATAGCCAGCATTTGTTGTAACTGGGGTAGATAGTAAACTAAAATAAACGAACAAACAGACAACAGACAAAAACAAACAAACAAACAAAAAACAGTGTTGAGATAGCTGATAAATTTTCTTCCTTATAAAACTACTGCTCTCTTTAAGAACTTCCAGCTTCAGGACAAATAATTTTCTTCTTAGCCTATAACTCATCTTCAGTAGGTTTAGAAATATAGATTTACAGATTTTACATCCCCCCAAAATATGATTTATAATAGTTTTGTGTTTCGCTTACTCCTTGTGTTTTACCTTACTCGGAAGTTGAGATCAACCTGATCAGCTTTAATGTAAGGTAATTGTAATCTAGCTACCTCAGGGACCAAGACTTAAAGCAGAACAGAAATTATAGAATTAATGAAATTATGAGTAAATGTTTTAAATAAATGTATCTCGCTATGTTTACAATTACAGTCTGTCACAAACTTGGCCTTCTCATTATTATTTTTAAAACTTTCTTATTGAAATGATAAATTAGTAAATAGTATTCTTCATCTAGTTTTATAAGAGCACATATAAGAGTGCGTAGTTTAGTGAAGGACGTAAGTGCTTCAAAGCATATCTGTCTCATAATAGATAGAACATGTAGTATTGATGTTACTCAATGAATCTTAACAGTTATAATTTAGGGCACAAGCAGCGGAGTGAGAAGCGTTATTCATTCTCTCAAAATGAAGTATGTCATCTCTTGTTTATATTGCTAAGTCTTTTACCTCCATAAACACAAAACAAAACAAACAAACAAAGAAGCATTCAATTTAACTTGTGTTAGTACAACAGAATGTTAGCAGAACCGATCACTTCCAAAGACTTGAATTTAAATTATTATTTTCTTTTAGCTAGAGTTGAAAATTAATTTTATAGATCTTTGACTCAAGCATATCTGACACATTTCAATACTATATTCTGCTAATGGAGTTGTCAACATCTCAAGAGAAACTGAAAACTCATGAAGTAGTGAGTTTTTCTTTACTAGAGTTAATCAAACAAAGGTTCTCCTAATGTTCATCTCTGCTTCCTATCAGCCCAGAGTCTATGACTAGCAGGGGTATGATATAGCAGAATTGTATCCCTAGGGCTTATACTAAAGAAACCACTGCTAATCACTATATTACTACATTGTTCCTAATTTAAGATAGAGCCATCCACACTTCCATTTCATTAGCACTGGATTTACTTCCTGTTTTGTCGATACTGCTAGTTAAGAAAGAGCCTCAGGCATTAATAGCAATGCAAAAAGTTATCTTTATCATTTCAGTTATTAAAAATTACTATGCTAAAATAAAGATACTACAGAACTAATATTTTATGATATTTATTGTTTATAAAATAATTAAGATTTATTTTCATAAAACATTATTCTTAATACAAAAATACAAAATTGTATGTTTTAATTTCCTTAAAACATTTCTCTTTTATTTATTTAAAAAAATTTTTTTTCTTTTTAAAGTTGCAGAAAAGGACAGATTTTTTAGAAGAAAAAATATATTTCAAAGAAGCAGAAGTGGTCCCGGGCAGTAGAGTATGGCTCCAGGGCCATTATTAGAAGAGAAAGTACACTCCAAAAAGTTTGGAGCGGGCCAAGCAAAAGAAGCTCAAAAGGCCAAAACATTTCTCTTTAAAAAAATAGAGCATTT
Source organism: Hipposideros armiger (assembly GCF_001890085.2). Lineage (NCBI taxonomy): Eukaryota > Metazoa > Chordata > Mammalia > Chiroptera > Hipposideridae > Hipposideros > Hipposideros armiger. The sequence goes on along the minus strand of NW_017732047.1, from coordinate 238,991 downwards.
AGATTAAATTCACTGAAATAAAGCACATTTCATTAAAATTACATCCAGCAAGTCTTGATCATCCTCTATCAGATTCTGTGAATTAATTGTCACACATTAAACCCTACAGAAATATGAAGCTGGTAAGTGAAAATTTCATGAGCCAACAAGCTAACCTTCCAACTATGTTCAAAAATTCCATCTTGTATGAAAGAAATGTGATTTACTAGGAAATACATACACAAAAACAAGTTCTTGCAACTGAATTAATTTTGAAGAGAGAAAAAAGTGTGCTGAAGCAGTTTATTAAAAAAATAAAACAAGAAAATTCTTCCAAAGGTACAGATGCCTGCAATCCAGCAGCCCTACCCTTGCCTCTCTCTGTCAACTCTAGTCATAACTCAAAGTTCTGATTTAAACTGAAAAGAGGCATTAGCAATACATAAGTGAAAAGATTTCTCCTATGCATTTTCTGTCACATCATATCATGGTGCTTTGGCTGCCACACAGATTATACCATGTAGTATGTAAAGAACAAGGTACCGCAGAAGTAACAATGCAACAGAACTAAACAAAATTGTTGCATATAGAGTGGCAATACTTGTTCTTAGCAGTTACCTATAGGTTTCATTTTCTGTTTATGTAATACAAATATATTGTCTCTTGTAACTTTTTATTTTCTTTGATTATGTCATGCTGTAATAATCCATGCTATATCATTTCCTTTCATGTTTTATGCCATGTTATATACAAATAATAGTATTTCTTTTTATAATTAATTAATTGTTTTATTATTAGCTTCAGGTGTACAAAACATAGGGATCAGACATTTACACACCTCACAAAGTGATAACGTCAACAAGTCTACTACCATCTGACACCATACATAGCTATTACAATAGTATTTCTATTTGATATAGATTTGTATCAAAGTCTCCATTATGGATTTATTTTCCTGACTCTATGGAGACTATGTCCAATAAATATCCAAAATTATCACTAATTTGAATATTTTAATATTGGGATTCTAAAAACATTCCTGTTGCAAAAATATATCCTATCTTAACTTTTATAATCAAGTTGAATTCTGGATACTGACATATCCAAATAAATATATGCACAACTTAATCAATGCCATGCCAGAGTTCACGTTCTAGGATTTCGTTAACTGAATAGAATCACCACATAGAGAAAAACTTATTTTAAGATTCCCCTAGTCCTCAGTTAAGAAATGAATTAATCAC
>NW_017732047.1:226179-235935 GCF_001890085.2 Hipposideros armiger | reverse complement strand
GCGGGTCAAATGGATGGAAAATTACTAAGTGGAAACCTAAAAGATAAAAGGGAATTGCGCTACCTGACCTAACAGGATTCTTGCTCAAAATAAGCCAGGGTGATCAGACAACAGCTGATGGGGTGGTAGAGGGTGACAAGCCTGATTAGACAGAGGGTAATTGGATATAAGGGGGTTCTGACTTAGCAGGGTTCTTGTGAAAACTAACTTTTACAAGGAAGTACACAGGTGGGCCTAGGAGAAGGCTCAGGAATCTGAATGAAGTTTGGTCAAGAAAAGAATCTTTGTCAAAACAGTGAGAACTATAACAATGTTTTTATTTGAGAACTATAATATGTTTGACATATGAAAGATGTCATATGTTGTAGTCAAGAATAAAAGGATACTATAAATTAACTCTAGTTATAATGAAAGAGATTATAATTTCATGATGAGTAAATTAGTTTTGTATGACCCAGAGTCTTAAAAATATTACATATAAAAATGAAGAGCTAGAGGAAGTGAAAGAGAGGACGGAAGTATGGCTACCTAAAATTCACTGAGAGAACAGTAATTTGTGCTCAGATGGCCCCAAGCCAACATTCTTTTCTATCAGAAAATGCCTCCTGGAATGGATTCTGGCTGTAACTGCCACATTATAAAGGAACTAACACCAATGACCAGTTTCAGGGGATGGTATTCTAATTCTTGCTATCAGAGAGACGTAGGTGTAAATTCCAAACTCTAGCATTTGATAACATTGTAACTTTGACCAAGTTATTTAAACTCTGGTTGTTAGTTTCATAATATGTAAACAGACCTGCTGATGCACATTTTACAGAGTTTTATGAGGATTAAGTGTGATCATGTAGGTAAAGGTCTCAGTACAGTATCAGAAATCAATTAACATTAAATACATATTAGCTAATATTCTTTTAAAGTTCTTAGTATAACAACAGCCTTGTGTGGTAAATATTCAAAAACAGTAACTTACTCTTACAGTACAATAACTTATACAAAGAAAAAGGAAGAGATTATATGTCGTGACAAGGATGTGTTGCTTTAAAGCAAAATGCTTGATAAGAAGGCCAAGGGAGAAACCAATGACAAGAGGACCAGGAGCTTTCCACATATTAATTCACCTCATGCTTCAGATTGGGCCAGAGGCATGCCAGAGAATAATGAGTGAGTGGCTGATAAGTCAGCAGTATTAAGAGCAAATGGCTAGGTTCCTACTATTTTAGTGTATCCTCTGTCCAAGATATTATGGAATAATTGATTGTGTGTGATAGGCAAATGCCTTATAAGAATATATTGTAGAGTTTCAGGAGTGGGCTTAAGGCACAACACAGACAAAGGGAACAATAACGCACATAAAGATGTGACATCAAAAAAATCGTGTATCTTTTCTTGTGTGTTTCAGGACATGCTGGTCATGCTGCTGCAGAAAGTAAACAAAGCTAAGCTGCTATTCCTTTTAAAATACCTCACTCTAGGGACACCTCAATTTCTATGATAACCATAAATAAGGCTATTGCTACCTAGAGAAGGGTTAACAAAACTCACATATTGGAATCAAGCTGCACTGGAGTCTCAAATTGCCCCAAAAGCAGCCTTCAGCATCTGTCAGATGAATGTCAAAAGCTCTCTTGACAGTCAGTGTCTAGGATGCCTTTTGAAAAGTAATTTTGGTCCCCAGTGCAATTTCTTTGAGAAGCTCCTGGATAAGTTAAGATATCTGGGCTTGAGTAAAATACTTATGACTCACTATTTCCTGGCCAGACATGAGGTTGTATTTCAGATTCTGCTATGGGGTTTGCAGGGCCACTGGAGACTTGTTCTTTGAACAACTAAGGGAGATGCCAAAACCACAATATAAGTGGTCTACCAACTGATATTAGATGGTTACTCAACTTAGAATAGTTATTCAAGTACTAGCAGTTGAGTAGTTGAATAGTACTAGTTACTCAACTTATAGTAGTTACTCAAATTATAATAGGTAATAAAGGTCTCTAACCACCAGGAAAAAATAAAAGAAAATAAAAATTGAGTAATCTATTCTGTTATGTGAGGAAAGAATGGTGGGAAATAGCCAGGCTGTGCACCAAGTGCCAAGGTCTAGCATGAGAAGAATAAAGGCGATGGAGAGTTACATCACCAGAATTAAAATAAAGACTAGATACCCCAGCCTGGAGTGCATATAGAAAGATGCACAGAAATTGTACATTTCTGAATTTTCTGGAGATTTAAACTTACAATTAAGGTTGTAAATGCTTTGCATTTCCCATGATAGACAAGGAAGAAATGGGCTATGCTGGGAGACTGTGTTGTTGGAGGGCTTTTTATCTTGAGGGTGCCAGTCACTTACCATTAATGTTTTGAAAACATAGTCTGATTCTTTGCCTTATCGCTTAATGCTTGTGGTAGTCATGGTGTCCTTTGCCAATCATAAGTTTTAAATTTGATTAGTTCAAATTGAAATCCTTGTCCTTTTGAGTTCTAACTTTGCCTTGTTCCTCTCCATTTATTCTGGTCTTTAATTATGACTGGCAGTAAAGAAATTATAATTTTCTCCATATAAGTCTTGAATATTTGAATAAAGTTTAAAAATTTTATAGTTTATTACTACTGNTTGAATAAAGTTTAAAAATTTTATAGTTTATTACTACTGGAAAGGCTCTCTCTCTCTTTCTTTCTTTCTCTCTCTCTCTCTCTCTCTCTCTCTCTCTCTCTCTCTCTCTCTCTCTCTCTCTCTCTCTCTCTCTCTCTCTGTTACCATAATGTTTTCTTTCATTAGATATAAGAAAACTGTTGATTTCTACACACCAATCCAACATATTCTTTTGGTTTTATTCGCTCTTCTCTTCTCTTTTCAGCTTTTTATTGTTGTTATCGAGGGCTTGGTACACATATTCTTAGTCTCTTCTTCTATAATGAGTATGTTATAAGACAACAGTTTTTTCTTGAACCCTATACAGGCCTTACTCTGTAGGTGTTGATTAGCTGCATTTTCATTCTAAATATTCTGTAATTTCAGCTTAGATTTTCACTTTAATCCAGGAATATTTAATAGTTTTTTTATAAATTGGTTTACTATCTTTATAATTATTCTGTTTATCAATAACATTTAATTGAAGAGTATGTTTTTTATGAATTCTAATTTTGGAAGTATTTTTAGTTTTTTTGACAATTTTATGACAATTACCACAAAAACAAAGAAATGATGGTAGGGACAATACTTTGGTTCAATTTTCTAGATGACTAATTTGTTCGGTTGGCATTTTTATTCCCTTATCTAGCCCTTACACTAGTTTTTTATTTGTTTTATTTTAGCAATTGCATTTTTAACTCACAATTACTTTTCAATGTTCTCTGACTGCTTATTTTTATAGCAGACTTCTTATTTTACAAATGTGACTCTAACTTTCTGAATATAGAAATTTTTCTATTCTGTTTCCTCCTTTTATACTTTTTAAATCTAACCAGGTTTCTCTATTAATTTTGGAGTACTCCTTGCTGTTGAATTAGTGAGCCCCTAATTGAGAAAGGAATGAAAAAACAAGTATAATTGGTGAAGAAAAACAAAACATAAAAAGAAAAATAATAAACTTTTATTTATGGCATAAAGACAGAAATGACCATGTCTGTATAAAACTCTTTAACTGAGAAAAAACAGAGTTATAGTAATTATTAGCTCAACATTCCAAAGTCAACATACTTTCTTTTCTATAATTATTACAACCATAGATTAAACATATAAGGATTCTATTTGTAATACTGGCTGTTTTAGATCTTAGAGTAATTTAATGGTTCTTTATGGTTGAGGTGGGGGAAGTTTAGATTTGTTTACAATCATATTTGGTAATTTAAAAAATATTAAGTCCTTTATACCCACACTGCTGTGCTGTTTGAAGCTGGCATCAGAGATCAAAGGACATTCTGAAACTAATGCAAAGGTTCTCCATTCAAAAAAAAATGTCAGAAATGCTGCATGCATTTGCTATAACCTCTGTATTGGTGTTTTCATGTAAACAACTTTAGTTCTCCCATGCTGAGATTGAGTGGATGAAATATCTGCTAGGGGATAATTTGGTGGATTTCAATGTAGAGGATATGAGTCTGATCCAAAGAGAAAAGAAAAACTTCTGATCCAGAAGCCAAAAGGTGAAAGAGTGATGATATTTCTACTGGATGAGAAGGAAAATAAAGACGCATGAATAGATATTTAGAGCCTTAGGGAAATAAACCTTGTCTGATTAAAAAAAAAAAAAAGACCAAAGCAGTAATAAAAGACCATGATCAACAAAGCAGAAATTATCTATGTATTTATGACAATACTCCAATGGGAAACCATGATACTGCGCTGCTGGTGATCAAACCTTAACATACGTGCTAGGGTTGTAAAACCCTAGCCACACTCCACTCCATTTATGCATAGGAGAAATGTGCTGTGTAAGAATACTGTATGAACTTAATTGATGTAATGGTTAATAGAGTGAAACTAGAAAAGGCTTTATCAGCAATAGAAAGGGTATGAAACCCATAAACCTCTATTCCATCTCTAAAAGGTTGAATAATTGTGTCTTATTTGATGTTCTATAACATGTTTTTATGTTTTCAAATATAACTGATTTAAAGTCAGTATAAATAATTAAAAACAATTTAGAAAAAGCCAGCACATTAGTAACATTAGACTTTGTGTTAGAAGCTGAGGAAATAGAGGTGAATAAGACCAGATACTTGAATTCTGATATAATCACAGCATTATATGTTTTATGACTCCTATATTCTGAGTATTTTATATTTTATATCTGAGTTTTTTGGGTTTTTTTTACATCTTCTACTAGACTCTAAACTCATCTTGCCAGAGATCATATTGTCATTATTGTAGCCTTTACTGTTTTTATCATTCTGCCTTATATGGAATCTTGTATATAGAAGATACTTTGCAAATATTTATAAATGAATAAATGTTGAAAATGAATGAATAATATTTTTAACATAATAGTTCTGTATAATACATACTGAGATTATATTTTACTTAATACAACCTCAAATGTTTTATTCAAAGGAGATAATTATGATTAATTTAAAATAAATCACAGATAAATAAGCATTTATTATCCAATTCATGCAAGAAGCAGTTAAAGAGTTACATAAGATTAGATAATCCAAGACACAACCACTACCCATGAGGCACTGGGAATAAAGAGCACGAGTGCTTGAAAAGCTAAATCAATGAATCAACATTTATGAAACATTATATTTGTTACATTCTACATATTGTAGCTCAGCTATGGGGAAATAATTCAGCTACAGGGCCTGGCATTTTAGGAATCAAGCAGGCTGTCCTAGCTGTAAAAGTGAGGATTTCAGGATTATTGCTCAGGAAAGTAGAACATTATGATGAAATGTGGGGTCGTTATTCTGGGACATCTGCTCTCAATCAACGTTAGCTTTCAGGAACCAGTAAGGAATGGCAATGACTGGAATTAGGCACAGAACTCCAGATTCAGCCAAATGAATTGAGAAAGAAAGAAAAAATCCACTATTCATTTATTATTTTAATTACTAGATAGGCATATAATGAATATCTATTACAGTATATGCCAAGTACTGTGCTATGTGGTGAATTTTAAAACATGGTCCTTGCACTCATGGAAGTCACAGTCTAGTTATTTAAAAAAAATTAGAAATAGGTGAATTGAAAGGACTATGCATTGACATAATACCTAGGTAATGGTGATATTGGAAGGGAATTTTGAACTGGCCCCAGAAATAGCCAATTCATTACTATTGTGACTGTACCGCCATCTGTGTAAATTAGGTTTGGCAGTTTAAGTCGAAAATTGATAGAAACTTATACATGTTTTTAAAAAATGAAGCACATCATTATTCTATATGAAGGGATGTAATTCTTTGATTAAAAGTATTTTGTATAATTAAATTAAAATGCTATTTTTAAATGCATTATCAAATTTGCTAGATTATAAGAAAATGGACTTATGATTAATGCAACTAATATTAGACAGGTCCTTATTGTAATAACTAGGATTTGTCTTTTTAATTTTGATATGACAAACTGTCTTATAGTAATAGTACCCAGGAAAGAGTATTCGAAGACATCACTGATATATTTTTTATTAATAATATTAGGAAATATTACATTGTATAACTATATTGCATATTAGAATCATTTTCAGAGTATTACAAAAGTGTGCACACAACAAAATGTTTTTAAACTTAAATTGCGTAACTTTTTATTCAAATATATCCTGCTAAGGACTCAGAAGTAGAGTTCTCAAGAAACTTTCCACCCCATCCCAGCCCCTTTATACATAGTCAGAACACACATACCAGTGTTTCATGAATGCCCCAAACACATTTTCAGTGTCTACAGCTACCTTGGAAATTTCTCATTTTCCCCATTTACTCTCTTCTGTTACTGCTAAGTGATTCTGTTGGTTCCATTGCTCATGTTTAGCTCTATTACTTGGTGCTTAGACTTTATCTACAATATCTATTATTTACTATTGTCTATACCAGCTTTAAATGTCTGCAAGACTGAAAGAAAAGATCTCTGGATCTACCATTCATCTCCATGCAACTTCATGTAAAAGCACTCCTGTTACTTCTTAGTCCCAGGCCTGTTCCTAACGGTTCTTCACATTACAGGGGCAGAGGATTAAACAGAGCCTTTTACTTTTTTAAATATTATAATCTTTTCTCACTTAGAATATATATAAAAATGTATAATACAAATAATTTTTTTGGTAATTGTTAATTGTTAATTGTTCTATAGCCATCACTTATCCTGTAGCTATCCCTTATGGATTACAAACCTATAGTAGCTATAATTTAGTAAAGGGTTACAAAGAGCAGTCTTTTAGATACCTTTACAAACACCACACAAAGAGATAGTCTCAGGATCTTAAGATCTGCTCTCTAACTAAAAAAAATAGAATAGAATAGAACAGAATAGAATAGAATAGAATAAAAATAATTTAAAATATAAAAGCAAGATTTTGAATCAACATTAGGTGACTCTAAGGAAAATAATAGATGTTTCCACTGAAAGAAGAATAAAGGGAAGATATTTCAAAAACACTATTAGCTTTACTTATAAATTTTTACAATGAAATGAACTAGTTTTACAAAAGCATATTTTTCATACACTTGAAATATAACCATTTAAGAGCCAAGACTGCATTTCTTTAATAATCTTTGATGAACTCCTTATACAAATACAAATTTCACTGGTGTTTAAAATAATTAGCATAGTCATGAATCTCAATTATTATACTGAGGCTTAATAGAAAGATTCCTTATTTGGTATTAAGACAGGTATACAAGAATTATTTTGTTAGATTCAATGGCCTCAAATTGCTAAGACTGTGTTTTTTTCATTATCTCTCCCCTTCTTTACTATTTACAGCCTGCCATATTTTCATTTTCCTATCATCACATTGATTTTAAGCTTTTACGCATATTTTAGTGTGACATGTATTTTAAGTGGCTTTGGGGCTATCTCCTACATTTTTTCTGGGGTTTTAGGTAGGTGAGTCAGCCAGAAAAGGAGTTTCCTGATAAATGAAGGGTCACTGCAGTTAATTGTTGTCAAGCCCCATCTGGTTGACCCTACTGAATGCTGTAAGAGATATGAAAAAAAATAAAAGAATGAAATACTTTGCTTCTAGCATTGATTATATTTTAAAAAGTAATTCCATAAATATAATCAAAATGTATAATAATATTGCACAATTATAAATGTGCAATACAATCTAGCATTAAAATTGAAGTACTGAAATCCTTGGTCTCACATGCTGACATTATTTTAGCATCATTATTTCAAATCAGATATAGTTCTACTTTATTCGTTTTTTGTTATTCTGAAAAAATAAACCATAAGCCATTCCTAGGCTCCTTTACTCTGCTGATTAATAGGGGTTTCTCATATTTCCTATCAGGAAATCTCTTTAGCCTGATTCAGGGCTGCATCATCCTTCATTAGGGAGCCGGGTTTCATGCGATCAGAGAACACAGTGGTAGGAAGGCACCTCAGAAATCAATTGCCCATCCCTTTTATTTTACGGATTAAAAAGGGATTTCAGAAAGATGCTGCCTTTTGAAAAATGTCTTTTGTTCTGATTAAAGTTTATCCTTTTTTTGGTACACTTAAATAAGCTTCTTATATCTTCTTTTACATAAACAATCTCACTATTATATAAGGCCAGTTAACTGGTGTACTTCAATCAGACATTGCCATGTTGGGGAAAGAAACAAAATGACATGTTTTTTTTTGTTTAAAATTTCACATGTAGTAATATTCATAAATTACATCTGGAAGTTAGCTTTATCCTAAATGAGTTCTCAACTACGACCCAATTATCCCTATCCTGTCTTACTTCTCCTTTCTTCCTGTTTCTATTCTGTTATTTGGAGGGAGTGGGAGAGGGAGACATCTGGGGAAAGTCATTTTAGCGGTATTTCTAAAAATAAAGAAACATTTTAGTATTTTAAAGTTCTGATCAGAAAAGTAACGCAAATTGTGAGAAGAAAAGTAATAATAACAATGACCCATTATATTACTATCCAGAGATTAAATATCAAGAGACATTTCTATTTTGCCTTTCCCTGTACTGTTTTTTATATGCGTTTATACATACATATTGAATTTGCAAGTCTGGCGTCTGTTTTTTGTTTGTTTTTTAAGATTTTTTTATTGGGGAATTGGGGGGATGGGAACAGTGCTGGGGAATTGGGGGAAGGGGAACAGACAAGTTGCTGTCGTTTTGTTCTNGCAGCACAGACTGAACTCGGCACCTTGAGCTGAGCTGCCGCCCAGGTGGCTCAGGGGATAAAGTGTGCACTTTTAGCAACAAGGCTTCAGGTTTGACTCCCCCGTGGGATGGTGGCTACGCCCACCCTCAACTATCTGAACACAGCACCTTGAGCTGAGCTATGCGACTGGACTTGGAGCTGAGCTTGCTGTGTCCTCCACAACTAAGATTGAAGAACAACGAACTTGGCTGTTCCTCTTCCCCAATTCCCCAACACTGTCCTCTTCCCCCAGTTCCCCAAGAAAATCTTAAAAATAAATAAATAAATAAATAAATAAATAAATAAATAAATAAATAAAATGCTAGAGTGTCATACATAAGTATGCTGCTATAATGAATGCCCTTCAAGCACAACTAGGTAAATAGTTGAAGATAAATGTTAAGTAAATAAGTAAACAAATAATTAAGTAAATAAATAGCTAGATGGGGGCATCACTCCATCAACACACTATAGCAGCCATGAAATAAGCTTGTACAGGAAACGGCTTTCTTCTGACAATTCCAAAAATATTGTTGGGGCTCAGATTTTTTATTTCAGCCCTCTGCACTTATTGATCTCTATAATCTCCCCAAGTGACCAATTAATCTACATTCACTTTAAATCTATGCACTTAGATTTTCTCAGACAGCAATTCTGGAAGAATCTATTAGTAGCAGCTACTTCTGTAGAAACTAAAGCCTTGGTGAGTTAGTATCTTTTTACTAGGATAGTCCGTAAAGTCTTAAAAGTCTTCATTCAGTGCTTCTACCTAAAATGGAGTGAAATTCTGAAATCAGTAGGTAATTGTTTCAAGCCTGCTCCACATTTTTGTTTCTAGGATTCTAGTCTCATAGGTTTGCTGAAAGATTTTTGTTCCAACAATTTAGTATTTAATTTAGTTTGACTATACTCCAGACCATTGTTTCCAAAAGAATTCTTCCAACAAGCCTAAAAAAA
>NW_017732047.1:180780-216204 GCF_001890085.2 Hipposideros armiger | reverse complement strand
ACAGACAAGTTGCTGTCGTTTTGTTCTTCAGTCTAGTTGTGGAGGACGTTGTTTCACTGGCCCAAGTTGGCACCATCATTGTGCTCTTCCCGGGCAAGGCAGATCAGTTGCCGGCTTCTGGATGGCCACTCCCGGCGGCTGCTGGCTGCTCACGCTGGCTGCTGGCTACACACGGTAGCCCATGGCAACCCACTGTCACAGGGGCTGCAGCCTACGCTGTTGCTGGCGACTCATGGCAGCCCAGTTCCAGGTTGAGCTGTTGTTCAGCATCTTAACTGTGGAGGGCAGTGTCACTGGCCCTCATATGTGGGATCTGAACTGGGGCCCTCTGGCGTTCCAAGCCAGATCTTAACCATCGTGCCACTCGGCCAGCCCCTGGCTACTGTTTTGAAAGATACTTTACCAGGTTTTTTTTTTTTTAATTTTGATGTAATATACCAAGGACAGGCCTCAGTCATTGTCAACAATTTCTTCTTCTGTGTCTGCCATAAGTCTTAGATCAATTCAGCAAGAAGAGGAATATGATTTAGAAGAAGTAGAAAAAAAGCTCACCCTATTTTAATCCTGAAAAAAAACATAGAAAGAAGAAATACTTTGCTGAAAAATATAGCAACAGCAGGAATTTCTCCTCTAACTACCTACTTAAACCACTGGCAGGAGGTGACTTTGCAGGGTATTTCATAATTAACCTAGAGCAAAGTGTGATCAGGGAGAGAGGAGATTTAAGATGTATCTATTTCAGGCTGATTTTGCTTCCTGTATGAATTAGAAGTAAACTGAGAGCCAGAAAACTCACCGTGATTTTGTCTTGATGTGGTGAGGTGATAGCATACCTGCCATATAGCAGTGGCTGGCAGCTCAAGAGTGCTGAGGAGAAGGTAAGTCCTCAATAAGAACATGGCTGAGAGGTCTTCAGTACCTAAACCAAAAGAATAGAAAGTGATTTCACCTGCAGGGTGTGTACTGAGAAAGTACAAAAGCATTATTGCCCTGGGGGCCAGTAGGTGCCTTTACACACCCAATCACCAACACAAAGTCCCTTTATCCTCAGGTGTACAAAGACACAAAACCTCACCCCATCGTTTGTTTATATAGGATGATAGTAATTTTAGGGGTGAGGAGATGATTTGAGAAATTGAAAAGTTTTATTCCAAACTAAACAAACACTAAACAATACTTTAAATAATTGGATTGATCTTGACAGAAGCATTTGGGTAGTCACTCCTCTTCCCCTCTGCCACATACACACAGTTCAAAAGTTGGGATTAAGGAGAAATATTCACACATTAAATATAGCAAAAATAAAGTACATCCACACTATAGAATGAGTTGAAATTCACACGTTTTCTTCATATGTATTTGCTTTCCTTAAATTTCTGTTGATAATGTGTGGTGTAGGCTGCCACACCTTAAATTTGTTGAAACATTTCATTAGTAATAGGATCAGGGATTTAATTCCAATGTCAACCAATTTGCCATTTGACTTTCTAGACTTGAACTGTTCCTAAAAGCCATCAGGCAAAAGCATGCCATTGTAGAAAATGTAATAGAAAGACTGTGAGGATAGATCACCTCTGCTCTTTACTAACATGAGGACTACAATGAAAGAAAGAATCTTATTTGGTGAGACGTTTAGAGCAAATAGTGTTTTTATTCAAACCTTTTATACAAAACTTAGTGAAGCCCCAAAGTTTTATTGTTTTTGTTTAAATTATATTTATTCATTCTTAGTTAAAACCTAAATTCTTGTGTCAGATGTACAGAACAGTTATAATACAGAAGATATGCACAAAGCAAAGATCTCAATCACTGAAAGTATAATGTATTTTTCTATGTTCCAGCTTCTCTTTTTTCAAAGAAATTCTCCTCAATTATGTATTTAGGACTCCTAGTTTTGAATAGAGCCTACCTTCTAATCACTTTGTGAATTGCAATTAGTTGCTGCAGTTTGGTACCCCAGGATTCACCTTTCTCTTTACAGAGAGATTAAGGGAAGCTATAGTCATTAAAGAAAATCAGACCTTATTGAGACTTTATAATCTGAAGTTCTGAAAGGGCATTAAAAAGGGAAATCTTTAAAGAAAGTATGGATAATTGTCTTAAATATTTTATGCAAAAAACCCCAAAATTTCATGACTTTGCTTATTTGAGTGGTTCTATGACTCTCAGCAGATCTTCTGTATTAAAATATTACTATTATTATTATTATTATTATTATTATTATTATTATTTACTATTTAGAATGATGGTAGACATTTGGCTTTCCAAAACTCTATATCCAAATTTAGGAAATGGAGAGCCATGTGGTAAAGTAGTGTTATTCCAGGGCACAGAAAAAGTGGATAATTTAACATGGCAATAGTGATTCTGATTCTGGAAATTATATCATTCGACTTAGTATGAGGCATCTGCAGATTTGAAGGCTAATAACAATCAACTAAAACATTCTTATAAAATTTCACCATCTACAAAATGCTTTCACAATTTCTAAATGAAAAGGCAACATAAATATCCTGAATCTTACTTATTAATGATAAATTGCCCTTTAGAATTCTGGTCAAGATGACGGAGTATGTAAACATTGTGCTCACCCACTCTAAGGACCACATCAATTACAACTAAACTACAGAACAACCATCAATGAGAATCACCTGAAGTCTTGCTGCACTGAAGCCCTACAACTACAGACATACAGAAGAAGCCACCTCAAGACTAGTAGGAGGGGCAGAGATGTGGAACAGGCTGGTCCCTCACCTGTGCATAATCATTCAAAATCGGGAGGGATACCTCAGCTGCGAGGTAGCCCCAGGAGGACTGAAGGGTCTCATCCTCAGGCTCCCTCCCAGGGTTCCAGTGCCGGAGACAGAAATCTCCAGAACTTCTGGTTGTAAAAACCAGTGGTACTGTGGCTGAGTGAGATGTAGGGCAGCTGCACTCCCAGATGTCCTCTTAAAGGAACCACACATGGACTTACTTGCTGTTGAACTCACTCACTCTGAACTCCAGTGCTGGGTCAATGGCTTGAATGGTGCCAGGGAAATATGGGGATGAACTGAATTGTCTGGCTTCAAGGTGAGGGTTGGAAGGGCAACTTTCTCACAGCCATAGTTTCTTTGATGAGCTCTCCCTGCTCCCTGTGTGCAGACCCAGGCAGACACCATATCTGAGTCTACATCAAACTGGCTATCACCTTTCATCTGCCTCCCCCTCCCCCGCTTAGTAATTCTCAGAAACTCTACCCTACCCAACTTTTAGGCACAACTGAGTAACTTCCAGTGGCTTTTCTGTACAAACAACCTGTCTCAGCTCGTACTGCAGACTTTCATAAAATCTCTCAAATGTTCACAAAACCCAAATAAGCAGCGTTTGGTTTCAGCATGTCCTGTACCTCTGACTGAGTAGTCCTCAGCCCAGCACTAGTGACAGCCAGCCTCAGGTTGCAGATTGTCCTCTCAAGGCACCACTAAGTCCATTGCGAGTGGTGGCAATCTGTGGATTGACTTGTGGCTCATACCAGCAGGACCTGGGCAGAGCACAGGCTGCAGCTAAACTTGGCCTGCAGTGGGTCCCCTTCCAGGAGGCCCTAGGGCTGACACACCAGACAGCCAGCTTCAGATCAAGCTGGAGCATAGCCTGGCTGCCTCCAACGGTGCAAACTCAAAGAGCAGACTGGGCAGGGACCAGAGACCCACTGCAACAAACCTTGCTCTGTAGGGTCAGCCGTTGCGCAACAGCTCCTTCACTGTAGTCACAGCCAGTCCTCACAACCAGTTAGCCTGAGAGTCAGTCCCTCTCATTGATGTGCAAACAGCAACCAAGGCTCAATTAAAACAGAGGCCATACAGAACACATACAAGGGACACACTGGAAGTGTCTGACTCTGGTGACCAGGGAGACTGCACCACTAGGTCCCACAGGACACTTACCACATAAGGCCACTATAATAAGGCTGGGAGGCACAGCAGCCCTACCTAATACACAGAAACAAACACAGGAGGCAGCCACAACGAGGAGACAAAGAAACATGTCTCAAATAAAAGAACAGAACAAAGCTCCAGAGAAAGAACTAAAGAAAATGGAGACAAGCATCTACTAGACGCAGAGTTCCAAACAACGGTTGTTAGGATGCTCAATGATCTCAGGGAGAACCTCGTAAAAGAGAAAGGAAACAAAAAAGAACCAATCAGAAATAAAGAATACAATAACCAAAATGAAGAATATAGTAGAGGGAATCTACAGTGGATTAGATGAAGCAGAGGATCAGATCAGTGATTTAGAAGTAAGGTAGCAGAAAACACTGAATCAGAACAGAAAATAAATAAATAAATAAAAATCCAAAAAAAATGAGGAGAGTTTAAAATGCCTCTGGAACAACATCAAATGTACCAACATTCACATTATGGGAGTACCAGAAGTAGAAGAGAGAGTGTGAGAATTTGAAATCTATTTGAAGAAACTATGGAAAACTTCCCTAACCTGGTGAAGGGCTTAGAAATACAAGCCCAGGAAGTGCAGGGAGTCCCAAATAAGATGAGCCCAAAGAGGTTGACACTAAGACACATCATAATTAGAATGTCAGAGGTTAAAGACAAGGAGAATCTTAAAAGCAGCAGGGAGAAAAAAGTTAGTTACCTACAAGGGAGCGTCCATAAGACCATCAGCTGATTTCTCAACAGAAACCTTGCAGGCCAGAAGGGATTGAAACAAAATATTCAAAGTGAAAAGTAAGGGCCTACAACCAAGATTACTTGACCCAGCAAGGCTATCATTTAGAATCAAAGCACACATAAAGCTTCCCTGACAAAAAAAATCTAAAGGAGTTCATCACCACCAAACCAGTATTATAAGAAATGTTAGAGGGGTTTCTTTAAGAAGAAGAAAACAGTGAAGATAAAAAATATGAATAAAATGGCAATAATTACATATCTACCAATAATTACTTTAAGTGTAAATACATTAAATGTTACAATCAAAAGATAGAGTGGCTTGAATTCTTATTAATATGCTGCCTACAAGAGATTCACTTCAGTTCCAAAGTCACACACAGACTGAAAGTAGAGAAATGGGAAAAAGATGTTTCATAAAAATGGAAACAAACAAACAAAAAAGCTGAGGTAGCAATACTTATACTAGACAAAATAGACATTAAAACAAAGGCTATAACAAGAGACAAACAAGGACCTAGGAATCCCACTTTTGGGTATTTACCCAAAGAAATCCAAATTCTACTTTGAGAGGACATGTGCATCTGTATGTTCATTGTAGCATTGTTTACAATGGCCAAAATGTGGAGGCAGCATGGGTGTCCATCGATGGATGAATGGATAAAGAATAGGTGGTACATGTATACAATGGACTATTGCTCAGCCATGGAAGGGAATGGGTTATTGCCATCTGTGGCAGCATGGATGGACCTGGAGGGTATTGTGCTGAGTGGGTGTCAAACAGAGAAAGGCATGCAATCTGATTTCAAAGCTTATATATGGACTCCAAAGAACAAACTAAACAAACAAAACAGAAACAAACTCTTAGACACAGAGAACATTTTGATGGGAAGGCTTTAGGGGTGAGTGAGAAAGGGGAAAGGATAAAGTACAAATTGGTTGTTACTCATATACAGCAGTCATGTGGATGTAGGGTACAGCATAAGGAATACAGTCAATAATATAATAATAACTATGTATGGTGTCAGATGGGTACTAGATTTATCAGGGTGATAGATGGCGGGGGGTTGGGGGATGGGGTGAAAAAGGCGAAGGCAGTAAGAAGTACAGATTGGTAGTTACAAAATAATCATGATGAGGTAAAGTAAAGCATAGAGAATATAGTTGATAATTTGGTAATAGGTATGCATAGTGCCAGGTGGATACTAGACTAGTGAAGGGGGTCACTTCTTAACTTATATAAATATCTAACCACTATGCTGTACACCTGAAATTAATATAAAATAATATTGAATATCTAAATAAATAAATAATTGTAATTTTCATGTTTTGATAATCCTGTTTTAGTCCTCTACTTAGAAACAGAAGGCTTAGCATGGTTAATTAACTTTCCCTAAGTTGTACAGCTTGTAAATGTTAAAATCAGAAATCATATGCAGGTCTTAAGATGGGTAATAACTTCTGCTGCATTAGAAGTTAAAACTGAGAATTTTTTTTAAATGTGTTAATTTATTTTAAAATAACAAAATAAACTTATTACATGTTAATATAAAAACATTTATAAGGATAAAAGAAAACTGTGCTGTCTATAATAAAATACGTTGAGAAGTGTGACATTATTTTACATTTTTTAAATCTCTTTATTGGTTTAAGAGTAAGCAGCTGGACGTATCTTGGGCATTTATTCAGGTAGCCTCTAGAAAACCTCACTGTATAGTCATGTGAGAGTGAAAGTTAAAAAGAAATAACACTTTAAAATTATTAAGACATTAATTTTGACCTCATCATATCTCTAAAAGAATCTCAGGAAGATCTCTATAGACCTGGATTAGGAGATCTCTATAGTTCTTTTCAATTTTGTAATCCTAAATTGTAATGGGTGATTTACTGTATTTCCCCATGTATAAGACACACCTTAATTTGGGGGCCCAAAATTTGAAAAATAAATGTATTACATAAAGTTATTGAACTCAAGTTTTATTCATCATAAAATTCACACAACTCCTCATCACTGTCAAAACTCCCAACTATTTGCTTGTCCTCATCTGTGTCTGATGACGAATCACCATCTTCATATATTGCCTCGTCCTCAGTGGGAAATGCAAGTAAAAAATCTACAACCACTGTATAAGATGCACCCAGTTTTTAGACCCCAAATTTTTCAAAAAAGGGTGCATCTTATACATACAGTACATTTCCGAGACCAGGCTTTTGCTTTATGGTTATGATCAGAATATTACTATTTTTTTGTAAGACATCTTGAATAAGCATTGAATAGAACCTAAAAGGAAGACAAGGAGAATTCAGAAAACTACAGTAATAAGAAATACACAATAGTGATAACGGGAAGTGCAAAGTAGAATAGGTTCAAAGCCAATCTAAATAGAATCAGGCTTATGGCTAAAGCTTAACTGAATACAGATGGCATTAATGCATGATTGGATATTGATTAGTTCAAAGTCACCAACAAGAGGCTGACAGATGATTAAATATTTGCCAGCGTTAGTCCAGTGCTATGACACCCAGCTAAATGAGGACCACAGATATTTGCTACTGCCTTGCTGTTAGGACACTCTACCTTGTTTCCTTAGAAGATATGCTAAAATAATTGTAAATCAAGGGAAAGGAATGGCTCTAAAAATGATACACCTGCCAAACATCTCTCACCCAGGATGAAATAATATGTTTTGGTATAAAAGTCCTTGAACACGGGACAGAAGTGCCATATCCCGTACTAACTACCTGTGAGATAGAGGTAAGTAGCTTAATCTCTCTAGGCCTTCATTTAGTAATTCTAGATGAGGGAGATGAACAGAATGATATTTAACATTTTTAAAGTCTAATCATAATGTAACATGTAATAGAGCAGAAACAATTATGAAACATCTGATTAGTATTACTAATTTTAAATAACAAAATGTATTTGCTACCCTCATTTTGTATGAAGAGGCTCTGATTATTTTATCATTATTCTTTGTATAGCTTTAAAATATTTTTAAACTATATATATATATATATATATATATATATATATATATATATTAAAGAATATTTAAACTACTGTAAGAATAGCTTGGTTTGCTTTTTGGAACTAAAAGTGAGAGACAAGTGATCAGTTTAGAAATATACCACTGGGAATTAGGAGAGTATAAAGTGGGACATATGTCCTAACTAAGGGAAATGATGTAAAAATATCTAGAGGAATCAAAACCAATCTCAGTAGTCAGACAGCAAACACACATAGCCAAATAAAAACAAAGTAGTTTCTATGAGGAATTGAGAAATTAAGTAGAGAGGAGATCACACAAGAACTTGCAATGCCTGAGGCCTAGAGCAAGAAAAAAAGATAGGGAACATGGGAGATGTTTTCAAGTAAATGTTTCCAAAAAGGAAATGATATGAACTGAAGCAGAAACAATCATCTACATCATAAATTAATCATAAAAATATATTCAGATTAAAGAGAAATGAGAATACAGATCCAAATTATTACCACATTCTAAGAAAAACATAAAATAAAAACCAGACTTAAGCCATAGCAAATTTTGATTTGTAAAGATAAATAGATAGACCTAAGTCATCCATATAGAAAAGTGAATAAATAACAGGTGTTTCCAATCTCTCTTCTGCAGAAAACAATGGAGTAATACAATAGGATTTAAAATGTTAAGAATCAAAAAGTTTATGCCACTTCAAGTTATTTTCCATTCATGCAGAAAACTAAAAGACATTCTTAGATATGCATGGTCTCAGAAACAATGGCGCTAATAAATCTTAAATTTAAAATAAAAATGTACTGAAGTTAACTCCAAAAACATCAAGAAGTAGATAATATTTTACAATTAAAAAAAAGTTATATTAATGGATTAACAGAACTTCTTATTCTTCTGGGACCCTAAAGTCAGAAATCAATTCTATAGCCCAAAGTATGAAGTGTGTGGCTTAATCCTGTAACACTACCTTCAGGTGTTTTTGCTCCTTTCTCTGTACCAGGAAATATCTAATAAGCATACATCCTTCATCAAAAGTGCAGATGGAATCTATTTCCTGAGTTGATAGAAGCTTAAAGCATGAAATCATGCTTTTTTTTTCTTTAGGCACTTGCTAATAATATCTAAAATATACACTTGAGCTACTAGGCTGAGTGAATTATTAAACCAAAGTTTTGCTTTGCTTTGTTTGCCTCTCAAAGTTATTAGTTTGCTTAGAGAAACAGAAGGCAATTTTAACAGCCAACAAACTTAATCAATGATTTTCTTGACAATGAAAATATATATTAAATTATTTGATTTATTGTATTGCTTTGATTTTAATTGAGAAATAATAATAAATCACTTAAGATATGATACTATGTGTCATTTAGCCCCCTTTTCATATTCTCTTGAATCTCAGAGAAGGGATGTTCCTTCAGTAATTAGGTAATATTAAAAGATGAAGACATAGGGCCGGCCGAGTGGCGCGATGGTTAAGAACTTGCTTGGGACGCCAGAGGGCCCCGGTTCGGATCCCACATATGAGGGCCAGTGACACTGCCCTCTACAGCTAAGATGCTGAACAACAGCTCAACCTGGAGCTGGGCTGCCATGAGTCGCCGGCGACGGCGTGGACTGCAGTCCCTGTGGCAGTGGATTGCCATGGGCTACTGTGTGTAGCCAGCAGCCAGCGTGAGCGGCCAGCAGCCGCAGTGAGCGGCCGTCCAGAAGCCGGTGACTGATCTGCCTTGCCAGAGAAGAGCGCAATGATGGTGCCAACTTGGGCCAGTGAAGCAACATCCTCCACAACTAGATTGAAGAACAAAAACGACAGCAACTTGTCTGTTCCCCGTCCCCCAATTCCCCAGCACTGTTCCCATCCCCCCAATTCCCCAATAAAAAAATCTTTAAAAAAAAAAGATGAAGACATATGCAAATATAAGAATAGTATATTTTAAAAGTATACCAAAAACATTGAGTTATTTAAGTTCTAGATAATTTTTAGTATTTTTTTAAATTATTTTTTATTGGGGAATTGGGGGGATGGGAATAACACTGGGGAATTGGGGGAAGAGGAACACACAAGTTGATGTCATTTTTGTTGTTGTTGTTGTTCTTCAGTCTAGTTGTGGAGGACGTTGCTTCACTGGCCCAAGTTGGCACCATCACTGCGCTCTTCCCGGGCGAGGCAGATCAGTCGCCGGCTTCTGGATGGCTGCTCACTGCGGCTGTTGGCCGCTCACGCTGGCTGCTGGCTACACATGGTAGCCCATGGCAACTCACTGCCACAGGGGCTGCAGCCTACGCCATCGCCAGCAACTCACGGCAGCCCAGCTCCAGGTTGAGCTGTTGTTCAGCATCTTAGCTGTGGAGGGCAGTGTCACTCATATGTGGGATCTGAACCGGGGCCCTCTGGCGTCCCAAGCCAGTTCTTAACCATCGCACCACTCGGCCAGCCCAATTTTTAGTATTTTTAATGTACACATTTTTCAAAGTGAAAATTTTGTTTCCTACATAGAAAACAAGAGTAAGGGATCAATATTTTTATGTAGAAAATAATCACAACTGAATAAGATTGCAATACTACAGCTAAAATATTAACAGTAGTTTCCTCAACATGTTGGCTTTGTGGGTACTTTTGTTTGTAAAATTTTATACCTTTTTATAATTGTCAAATTTGCCACAATGAACATTTATTTTATAATACAAGAGATGCATTCATGAACATAGTGTATGAGGTGTGATCAAACAATATGGTGGGTGTTCAAATTAAGAAGAAAATTATTACAGAAAAAGACACATTGCCATTAATCCCCCTCAAAATACCCCCCCTCACTTTGAACACACTTATCCCATCCTTCTTGCCACTTACTGAAGCTGTTCTGGAAGTCCTCTTTTGTGAGCGTCTTTAGTTGCACTGTCATGGATGCCTAGATGTTCTGAATCCATTCCAAAAGTTTACCTTTCATGGTCATTTTGAATTTGAGGAAGAGCCAGAAGTTGCACGGTGCCAGATTCGTTGACTAAGGTGAATGAGGACACACTGCAATGTTTTTAGACAGAAATTGCTGTATACCAGAAGCGATGTGTGACATAGAGCAATGTCATGATGGAGAATGATTTATAGCACACTTTAAACCACACCTTCTCTAACCATAGCTCACACCTGACTGACTGCACTGAACAAGTTGAAACTTGTCTCACACTGTTACTAAGGTTTGATGTGTCACTTCCTATACTGAAGATCCTGCCTTTCCATTGGATGGCAACAGCAGCAGCATTTACCGTATTTTGTGATCACAAAGGAAAGGCTCCATGCCACACATCACTTCTGATACAGCAATTTCCATCAAGTAAAAACATTACAGTGTGTCCTCATTCACCTTATTCACCGGATCTGGCACTGTGAGACTTCTGGCTCTTCCCCAAAGTCAAAATGATTCAGGACATCGAGGCAGCCATGACAGCACAACTAAAGACACTCATAAAAGAGGACTTCCAGAACTGCTTTAGAAAGTGGCAGAAAGACAGGATAAGTGTATTTGAAGTGAGGGGGGGATATTATGAGGGAGATTAATAGCAATGTGCCTTTTACTGTATTTTTTTTATTTACTTAAACATTCATCATACATTTGAGCACATCTCATATCTTGTCATGGTAGTCCATTTTTTATCATGACTGAATATAATTGGCATTTGGGGATATGACTTTAGAGCTCTTCACAAGTACTTATGTTGTTGTGTACATCTTTCTCCTCAATGGAACTGCAGCTTCGTAAAAGAGTAAATCTGGTCTGCCCCTGGCATTGACAAGGCCCATGATATGGATATAAATGCTAGCCCACATATCATGTATCTTAGTATTTAAAACTATAAA
Source organism: Hipposideros armiger (assembly GCF_001890085.2). Taxonomy (NCBI): domain Eukaryota; kingdom Metazoa; phylum Chordata; class Mammalia; order Chiroptera; family Hipposideridae; genus Hipposideros; species Hipposideros armiger. Next base: position 204,691 of record NW_017732047.1, on the reverse strand, counting down.
TGAAACTAACAAACTGTAAAATAATGTTTATCCTCTTACTTTAGCAAATATACCTCCCTAATGACAAAATTTAAAACAAAAATGTGTCAAACTATTATTTTCAGAAGATTGAGTTAGTAATATATCAAAGATAAATAAGTATAGCTATCACTACACATGGCTGAATGCTGTGTATTGGGTAAACTGCTGTTAGAATGCATAAATACATATGCACACATACTATACATGTAAATGGTTACATGTCTATTTCATAAAATATATTTTTCTTGTCTCCAACAAAATCACTAATCCTGGTAGCAATAATCAAGATGTTTACATAATTATCTAAAGAAATAAAAGCTAATTATCCAAATTATGGAGAATTTTAATCAAATATGTAATTAAAACTGAATGCAAAATTAAAAAATATATTTTTCATATATATATATGTATTATCCTAAAATATTCAAAGCAACCTAGTACAATAAAATAATCATTAATGCAAATCAAAAATTTTAAAAATTTATAAAGATGAGCTTAATTTTATGAAATTTTATGAAATTTTTATTTAAAATAATTATGCTTATGAATGGAGAACTAGTCACAATCTATAACCAGTATCCGTCTACTTACCCATGAAAAAAAGTTGGTATTACATTTTATGAATATTACATCTAGACCTACATTTATTTAAAATAAAGAGACATATGAATTGTCAAATATCGAAAAAGTTCCTCAGCCAGAATGTACAGTAGTTGTAAAAAAAGTGCTTATTTCTGAGTGCTTTAAGAATCACAAATTGGAGAAAAAAAGGATTCAAGAAAATGAGCACTTGGCATCTTGGGAAACAGTACTTCATTATGTAAAAATATAAAACATTTATGTTATTTGAAAGAAAGGATTTTTAAAATTTAAATTTATTAGGGTGACAATGATTAATAACATTATATAAGTTTCAAGTGTACAATTCTATCATACTTCATGTGTGTACTGCATTGTATGCTCACAATTTGAAGTCTAGGATTTAAAAAATTAATTTGCATTTTTTAAGTGCTTCTACCCATCAAATTTTCTCTGCACTCTGAAGCAGTATGTCAATATTTGACATTGGCAGTGCTGCAGCCCACAAATCTTCAAAACATTTAGATGCAGACAGTCACCTTTTGCTTCAAGAGCAAGTGCCAAGATATGTAGTCAAACTTTTCTTAGGATCTGAATGGTGTCAATCATGAGACCAAATGTTTAAGATTATGGGTGTGCTATGCAGAAGTGTCTATGTTCTTTAATAAATTTATTTATTTTTTTATTCAAGGCCCTCTTATTTGTGGAGCTCTTTTGCACTGACCTAAACACAGTATCTGTGATAACCATATCCTATCCACCTTGCCCACACAGTTAAGAACACAGCATCATATAGAACACTAAGTGCTCAATAACTGTAAGATTTTTTTTAATTAACTTGAAGTATAATAATCAAGAAATTGATAAAGACATACATGGAAGAGGGTCTTAAACATGTATTATGACACTTTTTAGAATCCACCAAATAAATAAGCAAACTAACATAAAGAATTAATTAAGTATTTAATTAAGAATCAATTAAGCATTTAAGATTAAGAAAAAAGCAAAACAATAGGGGATACACAGAAGATACTCCCTTCTTTAGAGTATAGGCTATGCATCTGAAAGTTTCTAGTCTTAAAAATGATTTAAAATTAAATCATTAAAAATATCATGACAAATGAATAAATATTGATAGCCTTTTTCAAAAGCAAGTCCAACTTTACTTCTGAAAGGGAATCTGTTTGCATTATATGTGTAAAGCATGCATACTTCTGTGAATCAAAAGCTTGCATCTTTATTGTGATGGAAAAGTCTTGATTTTTATGAACATGGAATATTATTTAATATAATTGTGCTACTATGAAAAATTATGAAATGTAGCCTAATAGTTATTAAGAAAAAAAGTATTTTTTTTTTACTGTCAATTTCTTGATATCAGGCAGTGTCACTTTACTGTGGTCATATTTCAAAATATCTCTACTTTTACTACAAAATAAGAAACACTCTGTAAAGTATTTGTGTATCTCAAGATGATTTCACTGAAACCAGTGCAGGGTTTCAATATGGCAATCAATCCTTCAGAGACTCTTCTAAATATGATTTTTGACCTGTGAGGTATTTTATATTCTCTTAAAAGAATACCTGACAGAAATAAAATATGAAAGGATTTCCTTCTTAGTCCCCAAAGACATGCAGTGGAGCTGATTCTGTTTCAGCCTGCACCAACAAAAGGTATTGATGGAAATGCTATAAGTTGGTATGTTCCACATTGCTCCAGTTGACAAAAATAGTTTAAGGGCAAAAAACCAAGCTAGAAAACTTTAAATTTTAGTAACTTATTGTGAACCTTGAAAATTAAATTTATTAGGTCTGCATTGTTATAATACCCTCTTTGAAATTATTTATATATATAATATATACACATATATAATGTATATAATATATATTTATATAATATTATATATAATGAACCATTCTCAACATTTCTGTTTTTTAGCACTACTTAAATGGTTGCAAACACTACTTTCCTCAGATATAGGTTTTATTATAAACTCATAATTTTTAGTGCCATATGATAAAATGTTTTTCCTCTGCTATATATTTACCTCAAATTCCAGTTAAATGACTTGTAAAATAGTATTCTGTCAGTCTTTCTCAATAATCAGAACATAATTTTATTTTTCTGAAAATTCTGAAACTGATTGGAATTAAAAATTTTAGAACCACAGCAGTTTTCAGCTAATTTATATTTGTGTTATGTCTTATTCTGAAAGATAGAGCTTTTCTGCTACAATATGTATTTTCTATAAAGTGCATTAGTCAATTACAACTGGTAAGTAGGAATGACCTCATTATGATGTGGAAATTGCATTGATTCATATATGATATCCCCTAGCACTTTAGTGCTTTGTGACTAGTAACTGCTCAAAGCAGCAAGCCATGAAATAATTTTATGAGGTGCCCACTCATCCTCCACTCCAAGGAAAACTTTTCTAACTTGAAAATTTTTATCACATAGTTTGCTGTGATAGTTGTGTACTGGGTGAAATGGTACCCCCCCCCGCCCCAAATATGTCTACATCCTAATTCCTGGAACTTGTAAATATTGCCTTATTTGAAAAGAGAGAGAAAAAAAAAGTCTTTGCAAATGTAATTTAAGATCTTGAGATGAAGCTATTACCTTGGATTATCTGCATGGGTCTTAAATGCAATGAAAAATGTCCTTATAGTAGAAAATCAGAGGGAAATTTGAGACAGAAGAAGAGAAGATATATAGAGGGCAATGTGAAGATGAAGGCAAAGATAGAAGTGGTGCAACCACCAGAAGCTGGAAGAGGCAAGAAACAGGGTTTCCCTATGAGCTTCTGGAGGGAGCATCGCCTTGATGACACCTTAAGTTTAGATTTATGACCTCCAGAACTGCAAACAATAAATGTTTGTTGTTCCAAGCCACTAATCTGTTATGGTGTTCCTAGGAAACTAATATACCTTATAATTTTTATTTTTGTCTCCATAATAGAGTAACTTAATTCAAACACTTCTTTCAGAGCTAACATTTTTGTCTTATTTAGTATGATTAATAAAGTCATATGCACTGTAATATTCATACTCATTAGGAATTTCATATATCTCTTTTTTTTAATTTTTTTAATAAAGATGTTGGTAAATTGGGGAAGGGGAACAGCCAAGTTTTTGTCCTTCAATATTAGTTGTGGAGTGTGCAGCTAGCTAAGCTTCCAAGTCCAGCTGCCATCTGGCCGCCCATGGGCAGTTCGCTACTGCTCAGCTCAAGGTGCCATGTTCAAGGTGCTTAGTTGCAGGTGGGTGTAGCCCACCATCCCAAGTGGGAGTTAAACAAGAAACTTTGTTGTTAGGAGCACATGTTCTCCCAGCTGAGCCATCCTGCCACCTATTGGCAGCTCAGCTTGGACGCAGCTCATTGGCCCATGTGGGAATTGAACTGACGACCCTGTTGCTTAGAGCTCTCGCTCTTAAACAACTGAGCCACTCGGCCGGCCCCTCATATATGGCTTTAACTGCATCAATATATTCATAAGGAATGTCATTATCTGTTTATTTTTATGTTCCAACTTCAAAGTTTTACAGATTTTAAGTGGCCTCACCTATCCTTAATTTTACTACAAAGTCCTTCCATTTTAATTTGAAATTTTGCAAAGGAGCTCAAAACTTTTTAGAAATGACTATTTTGTGAGATAATAGAAATGCCTATATTTTCTGTGAGTAGTGCCCCATGAAAAATCTTAATTAAAAACTGATAGCATAAAATGTTAATGATTTTTTTGAAACCTTTTCATAATGTCAAGGATACACATATACAAAATCACAGAGGCAGAGACTTGATGATCATTTTGTGTAACCTGCAGATGATGCTGGTAACCTCTCTATAATATTTCTATTAGATGGTCATCCAGTAACTAAGGATTTCTATTAAGGAACGCTCAAAGCTTTACAACAGAGCCCACTGAAGTCAGAGTCTTATAACCGTCTATGGTTTCCAATGACACCATTTTGAAATATATTTAAATTTTACTTTTTTCATTTTTACTTTCATTTATACTTATATTTTTCTCTGAATTTGTATATTTAAATAGATTTCAAATAGTCCTTTGGGTAAAATGAAACCTATTAGGGTAACTAAGAGTTTGGTACAGTGAAAATATAGAGATTGAGGAGCAACGAAATACTTTAAGGAGCTTTGGAAAGTAAAACTAGGATCTGGATAAAATAACCCAAATATTCATCATCTGATGAATACATAAACAAAATGTGGTATATTCATATAATGGAATACTATTCAGCAATATAAAAATAATACAATATGGGTGAGCCTTGAAAACATTATACCAAGTGAAAGAAACCAATCACACACATGCACATGCATGCACACACACACACACACACACACACACACACATTTTATAACTGTTTTTATGAAATGTCCAGAGTAGGCCAACCTGTGGAGCATGTAGTAAATTAGTGATGGCCAGGGACTGGCAGTAAGGGGTAATATGAAGTGACTGTTAATAGGTTTCTCTTTGAGGTGATACAATTTTTCTAATACTAGATAATTGGAGCTGCACACCTCTATGAATATACTAAAAACTATTAAACTGTACATTTTAAAGTGAGAATTTTATGACACGTGAATTATAACTCAATAAAGCTGTTATAAAAGACACACAACACAAAACCAAACAAAAGCAAAAAAAACAAAAACAAGATCCATGTGGTTATCAGCAGATATGAAAAAGGAAACAGGAGGATGGTAAAGGAAATTTGGATAGACCTGAGAGCCTGAAAACCTTCAGGTCACCTACAGATAATACTATTTATTTATTTATTTATTTAATCTATTTATTTATTATTAGTTTCAGGTATGCAAAACAACATATTTATTCGACATTTACCCACTTCACAGTGATAACCCCATCGAGTCTACTCCTATCTGATACCTTTCATTGCTATTTCAATACCATTGACTATATTCACTATGCGGTACTTTAAGTACATCCCGTAACTATATTTTTAATTATAGGTGATGTTACATATTATTTTCTATTAGTTTCCAGTGTACAGTGTAGTGGTTAGGTATTCATATAATTTATAAAATGATCACAATAAATCTAGTACCCATCTGACACCATACATAGCTTTTAGAATATTATTGACTGCATTTCCCATACTGTATTCCCATCCCCATGACTATTTTGTGACTACCAATTTGTACCTCCTTTCACCTTTCTCACCCATCCCCCACCCACCTCCCATACAGAATACACAGCAAACAAAACAGAAATAAACTCATAGATACAGAGAAAAAACTGATGGTTGCTAGACAATACTCAAAAACTTGGTCAGCTAATCAGAGCACAGCAGCCAAAACTGTTCAGTGTTGTGGGTACATTCCTATTCAAAGGCATGTGTAAAGATTCTGTGTAAAGTTTCTGATGGAAGAGGCTGGGCCCTACGGACCCTTGAAACCAACTAACCAGATGTCCTTTCCAGGGCAGTCCTACATTAAGAGAAGCTGTAATATATAAAATCTAAATTGAGGGTGGCCGGGTGGCTCTAGTTGGTTAGAGCCCATGCTCCGAGCAAGAGTTGCCGGTTCGATTCCCACATGGACCAATGAGCTGCACCCTCTACAATTAGATTGAAGACAATGACTTAAACTGAGCTGCAACTGAGCTGTTGGTGGGCAGCTGTGTGGCTCAGTTGGTTAGACTGCCTGCTCTTAACAACAAGGTCGCCGGTTCGACTCCTGCATGGGATGGTGGGCTGCACTCCCTGAAACTAGATTGAAAACATCAACTGGACTTGAAGCTGAGCTGTGTCCTCCACAAGTAAGATGAAGGACTACAACTTGACTTGGAGCTGATGAATCCTGGAAAGAACACACTGTTCCCAAAAAAAACACATTGTTCCCCAATAAAGTTTAAAAAAAAAGGTAAAACAAAATTCTAAATTGAGAAGGTTCAGCCAGAATTGGGAAAGAAAAAGAAAGCTAATAGATTTAAAAAGTACATGGCTATAATTTGTTAACAGCTGGAACAGTAAAGAAGTTCTAGGGCCATGAAGTTAGGAATGCTATCTTGAAGTATTCTTTATGAGAACAGGAAAAAAGACTTTCATTTATACATCAAAAGATAGCAAAAAATTGTAGTAAAGCCCATGCAATTATACTTTAAATTAAGTAAGAATAAGGACAGAACAACTTATCTAAATCAAATAAAAGAACACCAGGAAAAAAATAGTATTTCAAAACAAGCTAAAGAAATTTAATAAAATGATAGAATAATCAAAGAAAAACAAATGTTGGAATTAGAAAAACGTGTATATGATGTAATTGGAGAAGAGAGAATTGCAAGAGATCTTATATAATTTAAAAAATAATTGAAGAAAATAAACCATTTTAGAAATAAAAACAAAGCTAGAAGTTTTGTATATGTTCTTAAGAGAAGTAGAAAATGGAAAGAAGGAAATTGTTTTAATCAAAAAGAAGAGAATACGTATCTACAAAGTACTTGAAAATATTGAGAGGCAGAGACAAATAAAATCAAAGCAATAAAATGTAATAAACACTAAAAACTATGACTTAAGAAACATTTTTCTGAAATAAAAGAAGACTTAAAACAAAACATTGAAATGGGAAAACCGACCCAGAAGAGGTAAAACAAGACATACACTGGTAAAGCCATTGGACTTTAAAAACAGAGACTTATTTTTTTTCTTAGGCAAAAGACCAAGTGACTTAAAGATAAAAAAGAAAAATCAGATAGCTATCAGATTATTCAACCTTAACATTCAGAAAACAATAGAATGATATATTTATCAAACTCAAGGAAAGAAGATATGAGCCAAAGATTTTATTTACAACCAAACTTCTTTCAAATCAATACACTACAAACTATTATGAACAACAAAAAATATTGTTCTTTTTTTAAAAGGATTTTTATAAGAGTTTATTTGAGCCAAACTGATGACATATATAGGAAGCAAGGTCTCAAATGCTTAAAAAATATTGCTCTTAATGAGCACTTTCCTAAGAGAAAGCTTCACGCAAATAAATGACTGAATAAACATGAGTATAAGAATTTATAGCAAATATTAAGTATAAACCATACCTAAAATCAAATGATGGTTATAAAGAAGTTAAATAGTACATAATTTCTATATAATCAGAAAACATACAACTATCAAAAAAGTGGTGTGAGCAAATGCAGAGAGTAAATGAAAAGCAATTAATCTCAGATTGTTATACTGGTATTAACTTAAAAGTAAAACAATATTTTAAATTAGGTGCTACAGGAATCATTATACATTTATCTCTGCCTTTATGTTTGAAAATATTCATAATAAAAGTGTTGATAAAAGGGATAACTTTGAAGTTTGCATTTAAAGGGTCTTGCAATAAGCCAAACAGACAATTAAGACTTGAAGCAGTGATAATGAGGGGAATTTAAAGGGGAGAGCCAATAAATTATTAGATGAAAATGACAGGAGCTTGTAATCTGTGGAGATAAAAAGGACAGAGGTGCCAAAAATGATGCCAAGGTTCTGGCTGAGATGACTTGGTAGATTGGGGATGTCATAATTGAGACATGAGACACATGAGTAAGACAGTGATGCAATGAACTTAGATGGGAGCACAGGAGAATAAATTTGGTACCGGAGGTAATGAGATATATCTGGAGATATTAAATTAAACAAAAACATCAAGTTAAAATGAAATAATTATCTATAATAACATTTGACTTCTAAAACCAAATTAACAATAAAATCTATCAAACACCTTCAGAAATTATTCTCCCACTCTGTTTCCTCTACTTTGGTTTGTAGAAAGCTTCTCTCTGTCAATTAATCTTTCTTGTTTCCTTCTCTATTCTTTGTTTTTCTTGGAGTTTGTAATTATTACTTTTTTTTCACACTTTGAGTTCTCTTTTGTCCTTTATAATGTGCCTTTTCACATCATCTAATGGGCTTTCATTTAAATTTTCTTTTCATATCTTTCTTTAATTGAGGTAAAATAGTGAATTCAATTATTCATGAGATCAAATATCACATATTCTGTCAGTTTCTCCTCCAAGAGACCTGGAGGGACACAGAGCTTTCAAAGGTTTCTGTATGGCTGTGGCCTTGGAGGTTGCATCACCATAACTCAGAATTGGCACAGGGAGAGGCAGCATATTGTAGGATTTACAACCAAGAATTCTGAAGCCAAGTCTAACAGGGTTCAAATTCTATCTCTCAGGGGTGTTAGGAAATATACATGAATTAATATGTATAAAGTGTTTACAGCAGTTAATTTACTAAGTTAATGATAGTGTATTTTTAAATAAATATTTCTCCTTGCATCATATCCATGGCTGCTTTTTTCTTGGCTTCCTGTACTGTTTTGGTGGAAAAGATGCTACAGGAGTTTAAGGAAAAATGGAAGATAAATTGTTGAGATGCATGTTGAAACTTCTTTTTTCCTTATTCTTGCTCAAAATTGTAGTTTAAAAAAATATTTCAATCATATGATTAATTAAAATTGCAATCATGTGGTTAAATTTATTTTATTTGGGTAATTAAAGTGCATTTTAAAATCTTAGAGAACTAGCATAAGGATTCCCTTCATCACAAATCTAAAGCTAGATTAGTGACTTATGACACTGAAAATTCTCAGTGATTAATGAGAACAGGGTGGCAGGACAGTGGCCCCAAGTAATGAGCTATTGTATATTATGGCAAGGAATGTGAAACCTCATACACAGAAATGAGCCACCTAGATTCCCTAGCTCTTCCCTGTAACATAACCATCCCTCTACCACTGAAACTAAGTCTCCAGGAATCAGAACCTACCTTCATTACTAGGGATTCTCCCCATTCATAATAGTTTATATACTTGAAAGTCAGTTTGATTATAAATAAAATCTTTGGCTCTCACTTTGCTGAGAAAATACACTCCAGCTACCAGCTACTAATATGGTTCAAATTAAACCCATATCCTTAAGAAGGAATGAAAAATCTTGAGACATCAAACATTTTAGGAAAATAGTAACATTAAACAAAGTTTTACCAAGGTAAAAATGATAAATAAAACAATCACCATCAACAACAAAAAGGCAGAACTGTCCAGGGTCCAAGGAAATAAAATTAATGGAAGAAATAAAGTTAATAGAAGAAAAGACTAAAATATTAAAATAAGTGAGCAAATTTAAAGTAAATAAATAAATAAAACAACTAACCAAGTTAAAATATTAAAATAAATAATGTTTATTTTATATTGAATTTGTACTTTAATATTAAAATATGTAAAGTGTGAAAATAAGTAAACTAAATAAATAAAATAAATAAGAATATTAAATAAGTGAAACTTTAATATATGATAAAACTCTACACCTGAAAATAAAAAACTAGAATGTTTTTTTTAAAATTCAGTTCCCAGGAATCAAAATGCTCATCTACAGAGGGTGCCGAAAAAGTATACACATTTTAAGCAAGGGACACTGTATTAAAATTGTAATACTCAATATATACTGATAACAAAAGATGAACAGAGATCACATTTGACTTTTACCATTACAAGAAGTCATCAAAGTGGTTACCATCAGCGTCTAGACACTTCTGATTACAGTGAACTACTGCTTGAGCAACATTGACCAAAGTGTCCACTTGTATACATTTTTTGGCACCCCTGGCATTCCCACACACAAAACAAAACAGAACAATGACAAAACTTTATTCTTAATATATACTCTAAAGTGCAAATGGAAGTAGGTTGTACATAAAATTAATAAACTGGAAGAACAATCAGAATATTATTCTAAAATAGAAATTAAATGCTAAGATATGACATACATATACAATCTCCGTAACATCCATTGATAAGGTATTTTAAAACGTAAGAATGGATAGGATGGAAGGGGAAAAGAAATCACATAGAAATAATGTAAATACCACAAAATGGTAAAAGAAAACAAATAAAATCACCCCCCAAAACATATAAATGTGAAAATGTTAAACACTGTTGACAAAAAATATCCAGCCTAAGAGAAAACTTATAAGAGTTTATTTGAGCCAAACTGACGACAATTTCCGGGAACCAAAATCTAAACGGATTGAGAAAATGCTCCACAAAATGGCAGTTTGCTGTTCATTTTATACATAAAATCAAAGAAGGAAGGTTACATGAAAACCATTGGTGAAAGACGAAGTGGGGGGAGAAAGCAAAGCGGGGAAATCTCTGGGATTGGATAAAAGCACATTGGAGAGACAGGTATTCCTCCCACACAGGTGGGTGCAAGATAGCTAACAGCTTTTTACAGCACATGGAGATGGTAATCAGGAGATAAGCATAATAATGAGGAATTTTGCAGTTTTCAGCTCTGGTCTGGAAAAAAGAATTAAAGATGTTATCTTAGGTATAGAAAGATAAAGAACAGGCCCACTGAAAAGGCACAGATTAACTTAATGAGGATGCTTGAGATGTGACTTCCACCATGGCCCACCTTAGTTAGGAATTTTTATGTTCACATCATCCTCTGTGGTTATTTTTCAGCCTCCTGAGCTTGTCAGGTATAACATTGTGTCCCCTTTTCTGTCCACAATACTGAATAGAAAGATTAAAAAAAAAATGGAAAAGTTTCATAAAAAATACAAAGAAATGGTAAACATACTAATATCTGATTTTTTTGGTCTATAATCATGATGTATGAAATGCCAAGAATCTAGGCATTGCCTCTTCAATCTCACCTTATGCCACTATTCTCCTTTCTCCCTATGCTGCAACCATACAAACCGTTTTTTCTGTACCTCAAACCCATCCAGTTTGTTCCTTCATCAGGACTTTAGAATATGCTGTCTCCTGTGCTTGGAATGTCCTTGCCTTGGATCATTGCCAGCTGCCTCTTTAGGCAGTTCAAGTTTCAACTGTAAAGTCATTTCCTCAGTGTAACCTGACCCTTCTTTCTGACTTCCATTCCCAGTCACTTCCTGGTCCCACCCGTTACATAAATTGCCACTTTCTGAAAAGATCATGCTTCTTAATCTGATTATCTGTTTTTTTCAGTCTCCTCTCATTAGAATGTAGGATGCTTGACAGGAAATGTATTCCCCCTTCTCCTTCCTTTCCCTCTCCTCCTTTTATTATTATTATTATTATTATTATTATTATTATTATTATTATTTTATTATTATTACTGTTTTTAATTTCCCCAGCAACAGGAATTGTGTCTAATACATATTAGGTATTCAGTAAATATCTGCTAAATGCATGAATTAATAAACAACATGCTATTTTTCAATGGACAAGTCACTTAACCACACAAACATCGTTGCCACATTAAAAGAAAAAAAAATCAGCTAAATTAGGTGGATTCCATGGTTACGTATAGCTTGTTTTTGTAAACCAAGGTTGACAACTTATACCCCCAAATTCAACAGATCTTAACTCATCAATGTCTTTAATTTCTTCTATACAATAGTAGATATTTGTCTTTTTTGTATTTCCTTTCTTACCCTGAATATGAACCCTCTTTCTATATTGGAACATACCTACTCTATGAGTCTTAGTTGCACATAGAACTGATCTCTGACTTTAGAAGTCAAAGAGCCCAGATAAAGGCAAATACATTCTTCCCATGCCTCTCTTATTGTTAGGGCATGAGAAAGTTGCCTCAGTACAAGACTCAGATGCTCTTATTTAGAAAGCAAATGATTCATTATAGTGACAAGAAGTGGCAGTGTTTTCCAGGGACAGAAGTGGCATCACATCCAGAGCACAGTGTTGCTAGTAGCATTAGAGCAAGCTGTGACAGCTAATGCTCAGCAGTGGGAAATGCTTTGTTGAAATGATTTTGGCTACAGGGCTGGGTGCTGCCTAACTTTGCTTATTTCTCTCCATTTACTGTTAGGCAATTTTTGGGTTTTTTTGGAGCGACTCAATATCCTTTCAAAAATTTATTTTTTGACTTATAAGATCTACATTCCTTTTTTTTTTTTTTCTTTTCTTATGCTTTCAGCCAAGATTTTTGACCAATATCTGGCAACACATTTATATGACATCCTTAAAACAGCCTCAAAAAATTCTTAGAAATATGTTTATAGAAATAATAATTCCACAATTATTAGAAATAATGATACCAATTATTTTAGTGAAGATATATGTGATTAATACTCAAGAAAAATTTTAATAAATTATGAGCTTCTTGAGGCAGATGTCTTCTGTATTTCAAATACTTGGTGTGTATATATGTATGCATACATGTAATAGAAACTAATTAATATTTGTTAAACTTAAAAAATAAAGAACAGTGATTAAAACTATAAAAATTACCATGATAATGTATAAAAGTACTTAAATTACAGTGTTTAATGTTGAAAATAAAGGGAAGCATAAATACAGAAAGAATATGGAATGCAGAGCAAAACCATTCAACAGAAAAAAATATAGTTTACATTAATAAAATGTAGGCACTACCAAATATAACAGATAACAATCATAAACTTTTATCATATGATACTATTAAATATATTTTCAATGTTTATAATTATATAAAAACATATCCATAAATCAAATTTTATCCATAAATTATATTGAAAGCTTATACATAAAAATATGACTTTCAGGACAAAACTCTAATTATATAAAACTTTAAGTACTAAAAATAACAAGCTTGTGCTGGCCGAGTGGCATGTTGGTGAAGAGTTGGCTTGGGACGCCAGCAATGAGCAGCAAGGCCCTGGTTTGGATCCCACATGCGGGCCAGTGACACTGCGCCCTCTACCACTAAGACGGTGAACAACAGCTTGACCTGGAGCTCCGCTACCTTGAGTCACTGGCAGCAGTGTAGGCTGCAGTGGGGCTGCCGGCAGCTGGCGTGCGCTTTCGTGAGCTGCCATGAGCCACCGTGAGTGGCTGTCCAATGGCCAGTGAGTGACTGCCTCACCCAGGAAAAGCGCAATGATAATACCAACATGGGCCAGTGAAGCGACGTCCTCCACAACTAGACTGAAGAACAAAAGGACAGCAACTTGTCTGTTCCCCTTCCCTGATTCCCCAGCGCTGTTCTCCTCCCCCAATTCCCCAATAAAATCTTTAAAAAAATAAATAAATAAAAAATAACAAGCTTGATATATGTGAACATAATATTTTGTACCTAATATAGAGAAATGCACTTGTTTTTCAGACATTCGAGCTAACTTTACAAAATAAGAACATGTATTAGGCTGTAAAGATAATCTCAAACTATTCCACAAAGAAAAAAATGAAAATGATACTGAGAATATGAACTAACCATATTAAAATGCAAGGCAAAATTAACAAATTTATAAATTAATTTTTAATAGAAATTAACAAAAACAATACAATGAACAATAACATTGTGAAATTCTAGAATAGTCTTAATGGCTTAAAGACAAAATCTAAACAAATTACAGACTACTTAGAAATTACTGACAATAAGAAAATCTATCTTATAAGAATATCTCAATATCTCAACAAAAGACAATAAAAATACTCCATCTCAAAAATCTGTGATTGTAGTCAAAATGGTACTCAGCTCAAAACTTTTAGTCTTAAATATTTGTCATACAAATGGAGATTGAAAAATAAAATAAAAATTTTATCTCAAAAAATCAGAGGAAAAAGCAGCCTAAGAAAAATAAAAAGAAAAAAAATTAAAATGTAGCAATTGCAATAGTCTAAGACAACAACAAAATTAAATGTGGACTTTAAAATATATCAACAAAAGATAAAACTTTTTAGGAATTGTCAAAATAAAAAATAAATGTTATAATAAATATATTAAGGATAGAGAAAGAATATAACTATAAGTGTGTATTTTTAAATGTTAGCAAAATCTATGTATAACTTTTAGCTAACAATCTTAAAATTTAGTATTATTATATAATTTCTTATAATATCCTAACTATCAAATTTGATGAAAAGGTAAATATACCTGAGTAAAATTTAAAAAGTTTAAATGAAACTGAAACGGTAGTTAAAGATCTCTAACTTATAAATAAACATTTAAACTCAGTGCTTATTCCTAATATTATATGTGATATTATATTGTCATATTATATTATCCACAATTGATGAACACATAAACATAATGAAAGATTCTAGGGTAATGTTCAAGTTTAAAATAAACAAGTTTCAACCAGCATATTGAATTTTTTTTAAATTGGTATTCTAGAGAAATGGGACTAGCATACAGTGTAAGTTTTAGTGTCTACTTGTATACACGTTTTGAACGACAATTTTAAATGTGCATATTCTTTGCCCCCAAAAGGAATCTATGTTACAGAAATACCTAAATACCTCAATATATATATACAAAGTCTGCTATTCACAACATTATTGGTAAGAATGAAAATCTGAAAAATACTACATGACCATCAATAATGAATAGTTAAATAAAATGTGGTATGTTTGTCTTAGGGAACACTGCAGATTTAAAAAAGGAAAATCCCATTTATATAAAATTAAAACCATAAAATACATTTTTATTATACATTTGTATGGCACACTTTAATTTTAGTGTTAGGTCTCATCTGTATAATATATGACACATTATTTCCTTTTTTTTAATCCAAATTAAGTCTGGCACTGAGCCCACACAGGAAAAAAAGTTGGGAAGGAAAAAACACAAACTATTAAAAGTAGTAATGGGAGAGATATTACAAAATATCTCTCCCATTAATATAATCCTGTAATCCTTTTATGAATGCATTAATTTATTTATTTTTGAATACTAAGCATCTATTTGCCTTTTATTTTAATCTTGAAATTTAAAAAAATGTGTAAAGAAATATTGTAAATGTAGCTTCTGATTTCTTACCATATTTGATACTTTTCCTTGTAGTGTCATTATCCTGTTTTAGTGCTTATTAGCTATTCTAGTGCCAATTATTCTGGCACTGCCTTAGTAGGTATACAAAATGAAATAAAGTTCCATAATGGCTTTTAAAATGACGCAAAAAGTTGCAAAGTGATGAAATGAGCAATATCACTAAGCTGCTGAAAATGTGCCGAGATTCACTAAAGAAGAAAGCAAACAACAAGGTTTCATTACACAGTTGACTAAACTCTGCAACTGATGGGCAATCCTCATTGTTTTGTGACATTCAGGCTCTCATTAGTAATTTCAGGCCAGCAGAGGGGACTATAAAATTGGATGCATGCAGCCAAGGTGAAATTTATACGGAAGGGTCATGATTCTGAATTTTTTGTTAAGAAGAATATAAGATTAATAAATGGCATACCATTTAGAAATATCTTTATACAAGAAGTTAGGGGGCTCTAGTCCCAAATCAAAACAAACTTAACATATTTTTAAAAAGGGGGACAAGGAAAAACAGAAGGAAGGAGTTGTCAAATAAATCCAACTTATATTTTCAGAGAGTACTTTGTAGAAAGCATAATGATAATTAATGAATAATGACTATGCCCATAATGCTCCAAAATTTCCTCCTAAATTTGGCTTTAAGAAAATTATATTAATGCTTTCTGGAGATGCAATATACAAATAAAAACTACACATTTACCAGCAGATAAAGGAATTTAGTTACATCTCTGATTGCCTTAAATGCAATTCAAAATTCAAATCCATATATTATCATGAAGTAATAACCCCCTCGGCAAGAAAGGCAAATTAAGGTCATATTTCTAACTTTTTAGTAGGAAGAGAGAACCCTGCAAAGGTTTCTGAATGTGATTATTATAATTATTTTATTATTATTCTTTTTTTTATCCCAGAGAACCACTAGCTATCAATAGAAAATCACCACCAAATGATTCATAGAGCTTAAGCTACTGGATTAAACTGAAAAGCAGTTCTCAAGGTTTTCAGTCTAAATAAGAATGGTATAATAATATTTTAGAGGCAGTAGTAGGATTTCTAAAACCTGGCATCAGCTTTCTAAAATTGTGGATAACATTTTAGTTTCCATCAATAATTTTATCATGATCACATTTAGAGCTTTCTTTCTGAAAAATAAAATTTATGGCTATGTGATGCATCATATAAAGTTCTTTGATGCTATCTTCCTTCATATAAATCTAGACTGACTTTTCATTGTTTTTTAAAATTCCAACTAAACCATAATTATTTTTTCTTGGGGATTTTTTAATTTATTTTTTAGATTGTAAGAATGACAAACGTATATTACATAAAAATAAAGAGAAAATAGTAATTTTAATAACTAAAAATTATACTAGTAAATATAATACTACTAATTCTCAAATAACTGATGGCAAATTATAAGATTAAATATTATAAATTTTATATATTATCTTTAATATATAATATAATACTATGCTATAATACTGTATTATTATATATAGTATAATATATAGTACTAAATTATTACAAGATTAAATATGTATTTCTTAAGCATATACATTAAATTTAGAATATTTTTCAAATATAAATCTGGTTTTGAAACATGATTCTAAAATATGTACAGTTTTTCAGTTTACTTTGGTATAACAACAAGTGGCCTAATTCTAAGCAAGAATCATTTGAAAAAAATAAAAAATTATGGAAATTGGAAAAGCCTAGAAGTTGAACCTTATCATTTTAAATTAAGGAGACTGAAGTCTACTAAGAGTAAATAATTTTTACAAAATCACACTGTAGAAGAGGAGAAGCCAGCTCTAGAACTCCTATCAGTCTATTTTCTCTCTCCATTCTTTTGGACTATCAATTTCAATTAAATGTTAACTATACTAAAAGTTTACATAGTTGGAGAAATAGAAACAAACCACTGAATATCTTGTAAACTAAGCTGCTGTTATTATTACAAGTAATTTCATAAATAGTAAAGAAAGAAAATTATGAATTATAAGTTTACCAGATATTCTGAACTATCATGAACCATATCTCGCCACAGAAAAGCATAACTAAGGTAACACTTCTAACTTTTGAGTTTAAAGGTAAATCCCATAGTATGGAAGCCCCATATTTTTAATCTTTATCAGCCATCATTAAATATTAATTTTTATTCACATACCTGGTCTCCTTCAGGATAGTGGCATGATTCAGTCCTAAAATTCTACAGTATATTTAATCAATTTATAACTACTCATTCTATTAAAATGAATAATTAATTCCAGAGCTCCAAAGATAATGTGAATCTAAATGAACAATAAATATGCACCAAAGCAGAAAGACTGTTTTTTCCTTTTCTGGATCAAGTGTAAAATATACCTTACGTGAGTTAGGACTCAGCATCCTTAAACTCACTCAATAAGGAACTACTGCATTCAGCAAATAACCTTTCTCTCATCCTATCTTACAGGTCATCTCTTTTCAAGCACAGTTCCTACCAACCTTCTGCTTAGTCACAAAGGCTATTGCAGGTACAGTCCTTTGAGGCATTGGTATAAGGTGCTTTTCTTTCCTAATGCAAAGCAAAATAAACAGTTCAGCTCAGTGAAAATGCTGACTCAGAACAATAACTGTTTTAGCACTAGGCTCTTCACTAGCAATGAAAAGCGTGCTCTGTCTACTGTGTATGCCAAAAAGGTCAGTGATTCCCAAGTCAATAGCTCCCTCCACTGGCCCAACCATCGTATGCTAAGATCTCAATGGAAATTTAATTAGATGCAGAAATACATATTAATACATACAAATACAGAGCAAGACTGGAGGTTGGAAACAGTCTAAAAAGGTATCTTGCAGCTCTGAGAGGATATGATGATAACAAAGGGAGGAACAATGATCTGTAAACTAAAAGATAGCAGGTCTGGCTGGGGTTTTGTTTGGCTGATTGGGTATTAAAGTTTAGGGATTGAAGTGAAACTGCTCGGGTCAGAGTAGAGATTAAATATTCTCTTATACTTCTTTGCCCTTTTCTCCTAAAACACTCATCCTTTCCTAAAGAACATTTTTAATTTGAGAGCATACTCATTATCAGCTTGTCAGGGGTACCTATATTCTTTTGTCATAGAGTCCAACCTCTTTATTTTAGAAATGAGGAGGTTTAAAAACATGGAACGGTTTACTAAAAATGTCCTCACTTGAACCTTGGCCAGATCACTTAACCTGCTATTCTTTGTATTATTATTATTATTATTATTATTATTATTATTATTATTATTATTATTTTCAGGTGTACAGAACAATGCAATAGTTATCCTTTACACCCCTCTCACAAAGTAACAACCTCCCTCCCCCAATATCATACTTATCTATTACAATTCCATTGACTCCATTCCCACACTCTACTCCATGTCCCGTGACTATATGTACATATAATTGTAGTTGACATACAATATTATTCAACATCAGCTTCAGAAATACAGTGCGGTAGTCAGGCCTCTATACCATCTATGAAGTGGTCTCCCTAACAAGACATGAGTCCATCTGACCCCCTAAAAAATATTTACAACATTATTGATTATATTCCCCAGACTGTCTTTTCTATCCCTGAGGCCATATTGTAGTTACCAATTTGTATTGTCTCATCCCTTCCCCTTCTTCATCCCCACCCCCTCCCAACTAGCAACCCTCAGTTTTTCCTCTGTGTCTCTGAGACTATTTCTGTTTACATTTCTCATTTATTCAGTTTTTTAAAATTCCACATATAAGTGAGATCATATGGCATATGTCTTTCTCTGACTGACTTATTTCACTTAGCATAATGTTCTCTAGGTCCATCCATATCGTTGCAAATTGTACGATTTCCTTCTTCGTCAGAGCTGAGTAATACTCCATTGTTTAACCTGGTATTCTTTATAGGAGGGCAGTGTTTCTCAAAGTACAGTCACTGGACCACCAGCAGCATCAGCAGCACCTGGGAATTGTTAAAAATGTATAATATTGGGTCCCACCCCCTAGGTATAAATCAGGAAGCAAGGTGGGGGTAGCAACCATCTGTGTTTTAACAAGCATTCCAGATGGTTATGATACACATTAAAGTTTGAAAATTTTACTCTGACAGGTATAATAAAAATTTTAAAGTTAATTAATAACATTAGTGAAAACAAGACATGTAACAATTATTTATGTATTAAATTTTAGTTAGTTAAACCAGCTTGTGAGTCATGTCCGGATTGATTGCCTTTTGTGGATCAAAGGTGGATAAATTGTTCTTGCCCATGCTGACTGTATCCTTCCCAATATCCCAAATCTATTTTGGCAAAAAAACATCTACCCATTCATTGTTCAGGTTCACTCAAGGGACAATCCCTGTGAGCTTTTATTTTTCCTCCTAGAATTCAACTAAGTTCCAGATCAAACTGGCTTTTCCCTATTATTATGGGCATATATCTACCAAAGCAATTTTAACACTTCACTTACTCATTCATGAAACTGACTTCTAGTATTAGATTCTACCTTTGACAGGCCAGAGAATGTTTTACTAATCTTTGCATATCGCTCCTCCTCACAAGCAAAGTACTATCTAATACAGAGTTAGCATTTAATATATGTTTGTTAAATGAATGATTGATCATTCTGGTCCTCATGGTTTTTAAGATTCTTGTAACCACCTGCTTTAATGGAGGATTCTAGGCAATATCACTTGGCTAATTCTCTGCTCAAGTTAAACGGCTAAAAAATTAATCTCGTCTGTATCCCTCCCATA
The DNA here is from genome assembly GCF_001890085.2 of Hipposideros armiger. NCBI lineage: Eukaryota > Metazoa > Chordata > Mammalia > Chiroptera > Hipposideridae > Hipposideros > Hipposideros armiger. Next base: position 184,549 of record NW_017732047.1, on the reverse strand, counting down.
CCTTACCAAAAGGCTCTCATTTAACTGTTTTGGAATGGAGTCATGGCATCAGAATTTTTAAAAACTCAAGTGATTTTAATGTGAAGCCAGAACTGAGAATCACTAACTAGAATAATCTCTAAGTTGTCATCAAGAGTTGTATGAAAATAACGGGAATCCAGCTGTATCACCACCTCTATAGCAAACACGGGTGTAAATATGTCTGGTTTAGGTCTACTGATATGGCTTACTGAGTTTCTCTACCATTTCCATGAAAAAAAGAAAAAGAAAAGGAAACAAAGAAAGAAAAATGATGTTTAAAAAATTCGAAAATTTGGTATTTAGAAAATAATGAATGGCAAACATTTCTAAAATTGAGAAAACACACTCATTTCTATCAAGTATCTTACCTAAATCCTCCCCCAAGTCCACAGCTGACAGATTTAAGTACAACTTTTATAGATAAAAATCTCACAAGACTCTGCCCCAGTCAACAATGGTATTTTGGGATTCTATGCAAGATTTATTTGCTTGGCTAGACAGTTTCTTAGAGCCACATTCTGGCTGTTTAATGAAAATGCTATTCTTGGCATATCAATCCTGGTGCCAACTATTTGAAGAGATTTCTATTATAATGTTAATAGATTCTTACTTAGTATCCATTTTTTAAAATATCAAACACTATGACCAAACGTTTCAAACTAGTGCTCCCAGATATGTATTATATTCAGAAAAATGTATTATATTCGAAAACAGAAAAAGAAAAAGGGAGAAACAAAGCAGAGAGAGAGAGAGAGAGAGAGAGAGAGAGAGAGAGAGAGAGAGAGAGACACACAAAGAGAAGGTTTTGTGTTTTTTTTTGTAATTTGGGAGATTTCATTTGCAATGTGAATTCTGGCTATTTTTTAAATAAAAACTGCAATGTTTAGCAACACTAGGCAACAACCCTTGGAGACCCATGAGAGCCAGCGCTTCATCCCCAGTGCTCACTCCTTACAGGTCTCACTCACACCTGTGACCCTGCCAGAGTCCGCATGAAGGCTTCTTAACTCATGTGTCAACCGCCTGGCTCTGCTTACCATGATTAGATGGACCTCAGGTTTCACTACTGAGGCTATAAATATTATGTGTGAAGATGGGGATGGGGTGAAGCAGATTTAAAATGAATTTCAGTGAGGGATGGTGAAGAGATTTTTTTCCTCGTAAGCCAACCTGATAACCTTACCTTTGTTAAGCCTAGTCCTACAAAGTGATCGGAGTCCTATGAAAGGGCTAATTTTACTGTAATTGTACACAGGTTAAGTATTTCTGAAAAGAACTAAGGACAACATAGCTGGTAGGAAAGTAAAGAAGAATGAAAAGAAAAAAAATATGTGGAGGAAGGAAATTTTAATTTAGAAAAACTGCCTCTGTATAGAGATGGTTTATGAATTCCAAATATCAGCATGTCTTATAAATTATAATTCAGAAAGAACTAAACAAATCAGTTTATACATGTACATGTGCACACATAGTAGCAATTATTTTCTCATACTGTCATCTTTTCTCTTTGTTCTTGCTTAAATTTCAGAGCTTCGACACTTTCCATTGGCTTTGTTTTGTGTATTTTGTCTTTACAAATGCTCTGATGTGAGTGACAACAACTTATGAAACATCCTTTTTGATACAATCCAAAATATGTCAGATACAGGAATCTAGCCATTCTAATTTTGTTTTGAACTGACTCCACCATCACTGACTACATTTTCTTTGTCTGACTTTCTTTGATCACTTTCTATGGTAGATGCTTAGTATACCTCCCCACTCCCCATTTCACTTGAAATGCTCTCTTCAGGTAGTAGTTACATGTCTATGTCTATGAATCTCTAAGTTAAGAAAAAGTAGAACAAACTCTTTTCCAAAAGTGCCAAGAGGAACATTATTTCTGAGAAATAATTTAATGGCATATCTTTCAAAATCTCTCTTTTCGTTGCTTCCCTCAACACTGACAACGAGTCAAAGGCTCAAACATAATAATGTTCTAGAACTTTAGGATTTAACTTTGTACTGTGGCAGCTTTATTCCATCATCAATTTTTATTGTTACTTTGGACGGGGGATCTGATATCAAAATGAAAGGCATTTCTTTGTCCATTGTAGTTAGAACTAGAGAATATTTTCTCCATTAGAGAATTGGCAACCAATATTGCAACATTCTTAGAGAAAATGGCTTAATCAGACATGACAGGGTTTCACAGTTAGAAAGTTAATTTTGAACCAAAAAATGTTTACTGTACTAATTTCAAGAGACCACCCTGTGCATGCATATTCTAAGATAAAACCCATCTCCATGCTTCCTCAATCACTCCTTTGTTTTATGAAACCCCTAATTGTCTCCTCCTTGGAGATGTTCCTCATTGATAAACATTCCCAAAATTGTAAGAGCCACAATAAAATCATATCCTTAATTGTTTGCTGCATTTTGTCTTTTGCAGTGTTTATTTATTTATTTTATTTTTTGCTTGTTTGCATGGCTTTTTTGGTTTGTTTTATTTTCATTTATTTGTATTCAGGTAGGGTGAGTGGAGGAGTCCAGCAATCTCTGAAGGTCATGAGACAATCTTGCAAGCTATGCTTCAGCAAACTTTCATCATGTAACAAAGTTCCCAGATAATTCACATGCACATTCAAATTTCAGTTTCAATATCTAATTGTTTTCCTAGACAGTCCTTCCAGTAATGTGTTAGCTGTTGCATTTTCTTTTCTTCCTTTGCCTCTGCTTATCTCCAGTGATTTTCTTCTGTTATTGAAATAATTCAAAGTGTGTAAAGTTAGGGTTGAATCTCAATTAGCGTTACCATTTCTGTAACATTTTAGGTTCCTGCACACCAGCCTCCCTTTGTATGTTTCCCTGCCTAAGGTGACCTCATCTCCTACCCAAATCCTACTTGCGTTAATGTATCATTAAACATGTCATTCTCCTCTAGCTCAGGAATGTCCTAGAAGCTAAGGCTGTATTTTCCCCACTGTGTCACCAGGACTTAGAACATAAAAGGAACATTGTGTGGGCTCAGTTGTATTTAGTTAAGTATCTGGACTGAATAAAAAGGACATAAGAAAAGGAGATTTGATCATTTACTTATTTAGCACAATTATGAAGGACTTAGTTGTACAGCAAACACTGTTTCAGGTCATGGAAATCAGAACAGAGCAAGATGCACAAAGTTCTGACACACAATTTGTGACTTCACATTATGTTATGTAATTTGAAGTAATATCAACTATAAAGTGACAAAGTTGATATTTAGAAAGTAGCTGGTTTACATAATCATAGAAGGCCCCTCACCAGACAGGGTATTTGAGCTAAAACAGAACAAGTGAAGGGCTGACATATACAGGTAAAGAGGCAAGTGACAGTGTGTTATAAGTAGAGGGAAGAAGGGCAAAGGCCCAGAGATAAGAAAGAGTTTGGTGGGCTGGCCGAGTGACACGTTGGTTAAGAATTGGCTTGGGACGCCACCTCTGAGCAGCAGGGCCCCGGTTCAGATCCCACATGAGGGCCAGTGACATTGCGCCCTCTATAGCTAAGATGGAGAACAACAGCTTGAACTGGAGCTGGGCTGCCGTGAGTTGCCGGCAACGGCATAGGCTGCAGCCCCTGGTGCAGTGGGCTGTCATGAGCTACCGTTGAGTGGCTGGCAGCCAGCATGAGAGGCTGGCAGCTGGTGTGAGTTGCTGTCCAATGGCCGGCAAGTGATCTGCCTCACCTGGGAAAAGCACAATGATAATACCAACATGGGCCAGTGAAGCAA
>NW_017732047.1:132165-178689 GCF_001890085.2 Hipposideros armiger | reverse complement strand
GGTCCCTTGGTCTCGCTCTTAAACTTTACTTCTGTCTCTGACTCTTTATTCAATCTACGTCGCCCCTCAAGAGAAACCCGTTTGCCCTTGCCACGCTGGACGTGACATGAACCCATTTCCTCTGTTTTTCTAACACACTGGAGAAAGAATGCAGTTAAAAATAACAAACCCTTATTTTCAGTACTGCTAGGGTTACTATTACAGAGATTTCAATTCAAAAAAATAGCAAAAAATACCATGATGATTTAGGGATATGTAACTATAACAACAGCACAACATAATTTCTTTTGTCTTTAAAAAGTTAATACATATTAATGCCTTTCATTTCTCACATTTCATCTTCATCTAACTTTATAAAAACTCTCACGTGACATCAAAATATTACTTTCTGTTTGGCAAAATTATAACTCATCACCTTTGGAAGTTTTAATCTTCCTAATACTTACTGTTTTCCTTTCTAAAATACTTTTAAACTTTTCCCCCTTTTCATGTCTTTACAAAGTATCCAGTGCTTCCCTATCATTCACACGGAAGATACCAGAATGTGCACAATGCTTAGCACACTAAATTTCAACTCAGAACTTTCAATTTAATATGTAGGTCAACCAAGACGACCTGCAGTTCATCTGGAAACTTTTCAGAGACTGTCAAATGATTAAAAAAGAGAATCAATTTTAAGTACATTAACGCGGGCCATCTTTCAGTATCAGTGACTAACAGTGATATACACTCATCAAATTCACCTGAGGCCCATGAACCCACTGGATCTAGTCTCTCATTTTTCTCATAACTTATTGGCGGGTTGAATGAATAAAAATAGGGTAATCTTATTAGTGACAGAGATAAAATGGATGTATTTCAGGGTGATCTGCATACAGACTTTTAGAAATAGATGTAAATCTGTGATTTGAATATGGGAGAAATTGAAAAAGTAGGAAGCCTCAACAAAGAAAGGAAATGGCTTGAGAAGTAAGAAAGATTCAGTCTAAAATAGGCAGTCTAATGACATATTATGATTTGGAAATGCCATTTGAAATCAAAATTTGCATTTTCTTTAATACTATATACTTTCAAAGAAGTAAATATAGATTTTGATTGTATTGGATTATATTTAGAACATGTTTCTAGTTTCACCAGCATTGATTCAATGGGCTGAAGAATTATTGAGACTTCCCACATATACAAAGAGGGATCTGAAAGGCAATTCTTAGGATTTCCATTATTAATGAAAATTGCGATGGGAAACATCGCCTCATTTTCAATGCCTCAAATACTAATCAATGCCTCAAATATCAACTTCTTTTAAAACTGTGTAAGTAAGTGTTCTCCTATGGAAGATTATGTAACTCCTACACGTAGCATAAAGGACTCAGGACAGATAATTCATGTTTGTGTCTCACTGCCCTGTGAAGGGAAGCAGAGTTTTTCAACCCAAAATACACCTTTTGGGTTACTGATTTTAATCTTGTTACTAAGGAACAAACAACTCAGGTAAAACCTTTGGCCTTCCCCCTAACTGCCTAAAATAATTTAGATAGAGGACTTGCTCCAGGAAGGGAGATATCACAGATATCTAGTTTTATATAAACTAATGTGTGATAGAGAAGAACCAAGCAAGGCCCATTTGTTCAAAGTCCTCTCTGTGTCCCATTGTTCAAGCTGGCTGGCAAACATTTGTTTACCAAACATTTGCTTTTTCATCTCCATATGAATTGCCTTCCTGCCTTTTGAAGTCCCAAACCACAACCCTCATTCTCCTTACCTTCAGAACGGCATATACACCTCGACTGCCCCATGCCTCTTTGGGTCTCCTATGCACCCCGCAGTGTACATCCATAAAATAAACTTTGACATTTTCTCCTGTTAATCTGGCTCATGTTAAATTTGATTATTGGTCCAGTTAGAAGAACAATAAGGTGAGAAGAAAGTTATGTGTTCTTTTGGTCCCCCACATGTTGAATTTCTTTAGTGGAATATTTCTTCTCCTATCTTTGAATAAAAACTCATGTGGATTCTTAAAGTTTTCAGCTCACTCTGAAATAACAGAAAGCTTGGCCCTCTCACTTTAATACTACTACAAAGCTTTTGTAACATATTAATATATCTCTCTGGTCTTTCCTCAATATACAAAATATAAGATTAGTTTTTAGGTTTGGATTTTTTACTTTGGTTTTTAATCAAGTGAAAGACCACATTGACTTAAATTTCCTCCTGTTCTGTTTAAATAAATCACTGTCTATGAAATAATGGGTCTCTTGGCCTAGTGTTCCAAGGTGAGAGGCAGGAGATAAGCCCTACTGCTGGTAAGAAGAGGATTTAGAACAAAGCTTATTAAGGATATCTTTGATATATGCTTTGATACTCATTTAAAAAACAATACTTCTCTATATGGTAGGCCATGAAAGAATGATAAAGGTACACCACAAGTTGAATTTATATGTAAAATGATTTGTGAGGTCAACCATAAAAACTGCTGACTTTCCAATGTGAAGCTGACATTTTCTGACCGACTACCAGTAAAGCATGTACTTTAGATTCTTTTAAGACAGATGATGATGAATTTGTGGTAAATGATCCATATTCTGTCACGGGGTCCTTCTTGAAAGTGTAGAAATGGTTTAGGTCAATGTCTATGCCCATGAAAGAAAGAGAAAGCTGATAGGATAAAATCTCCACTATTGGCTTCACTAGCATGTGTCAAAGAAGTGAACCATATTTTATGCATGCTAGTGAGGCCAAGGGTGACGATGCGAATGATAGCCTCAGAAACCACAGTAGCATTTTTTTATAATATTATTAGTAGTAATATTATTTTTTCTATTGAGTGTACAGATAGATCAAACAACTTCCTATATCCACAACTCAATCTATTTTTTTTTAATTTAATAAATCTTTGCAGGGCTATTGTACAAAACTCCTTGAGAGAAAGAAATAATATGGACCCGTTCTCCAGAAATTTACAATTCTATATTAAGCAATATTTGCAGACAAATAATTTCAAATAGTATTTAAAGAATAGTGATTTTTTTTTAACATAAATACATTTGTGAACTCCAAGCCCACTGAGCTATTTCATTGGCTAGAGCAGAACAAGGCCCGGAATCCTTAAGTAGGGCAAACTACACAACAGGTCCATATAGCTACTGACCAATAAACTTTCACACGTACTCCATGCCTTTTTGGGGTGGAAATACACATTCTTACTTCCAGAATCTCTACTTTCAAACCTTGTTTACATACACCATCTATTGAAACCATCCCCAAATCCTCCAAGTAGAATGATCTAGAAACTGAACATTTCTTTAACACCAGAGAGGTGTCAGAAAGGAATAGGAGAAGCACAGGTTTGGTGTTGGATTGCTCTCGTGGATTCTTTTCTCTACTGCTTACCTGCTATATAACCCTAAACAATCATTTATGATAATCATAAATGAGCCTCAGTTTAGTCTTGTATAAAATGGAACTAGTAATACCTATTTCACAGGGCTTACTGAACTAACATATGTAAAACATAGTGCCTGGTACAAGTAAAGTAGACAATAATTGTTATATAATTGATATATACCAGGGATGCCACAAAAATGTATACCCATGACTTGTATTCATCTTTTGTTATCACTATATATGGAGTATTATAATTTTAATTTTACTTTCTTAAAATGTGTACACGTTTTTTGGCACCCTCTGTATATATGTATCTATCTATCTATCTATCTATCTATCTAACTATCTATATATATATGCATATATATACATATAAATATACATATATAATGTCTGAAATATAATAGGTGACAGTAGGTATTATTATTATTTCATTATGATTATTATTATTATTATTATGTTTAGGCCTGTATTTCCTTTATTAGCCTTTCTTAGTATATGTATTTATTATTAAAATTCAAGATCAGACTGTCTTCTTCATTTTATGCCCTTGGTTCAGCTAAGTCTCACACTCTCACACTTACAGTAGGTATTCAATGAATGTTTCTGGAATTAATGGTCCAATAAATGAATGACACAATAGCTGAAATGATTATATGTTTTGGTACACTGGGTTGACTTGTTAGGATGTAATGCAGTAAGAGTATATTTATATTTAAAAGTAATGGTTGGGAAACACAGGGATAGAGATTGAATTAGCAACATTAGTAGCATAGATGATGGGGGATTACGGTGGCATGGAGACAGAATATAGGTTTCTTTGAGGGACAATCATGGTTAGATCATTCCCCTTGCTGTTAGCATTTTGGTGACTACTGTGTTTCCCTGAAAATAAGACCTAGCCAGAGAAGAAGCCCTAGCATGATTTCTCCAGGGTATGGAAGGCACACACCCCTCACATAAGGGTTTTATGACCTGTTTCAGGGAGAAGGGTACCTTTTCCACAAACTCCTTCAGCTTAAATTATTAAGTATGCTGCGCCAGCAGAGTGGCTCGTTGGTTAAGATTTGGCTTGGGAGTGCGGATTCTGAGCAGCAGGACCACTGGTTCGGATCCCACATGGGCCAGTGACACTGTGCCCTCTACAGCTAAGATGGTGAACAACAGCTCAACCTGGAGCTGGGCTGCCATGAATTGCTGGCAATGGTGTAGGCTGCAGTGGGGCTGCAGTGGGGCTGCAGTGGGGTGCCATGAGCTACTGTGAGTTGCCAGCAGGCAGCATGAGCTGCCATGAGCCACCATGAGTGGCTGTCCAATGGCCAGCAACTGATCTGCCTCAGCCGGGAAGAGCACAATGACCACAATACCAACATGGGCCAGTGAAGCAATGTCCTCCACAACTAGACTGAAGAACAAGAGGACAGCAACTTGTCAGTTCCCCTTCCCTGATTCCCCAATGCTGTTCCCTCCCCCAATTCCCCAATAAAATCTTAAAAAAAAAATTCACTATTCCAAGGTGCCATATTTTGCCACATAAAATTATACGAGGGCTTATTTTCTGGCTAGGTCTTATTTTCGGGCAAACAGGGTATGTATTTTATTTACCACTGTATAGTAGACTCTGTCATATAGTAACACTCAATATTTACTTTAAATAAAAATTCATATCCACTATACAAAAGGCATGAAGTAGGCAGTTAAGATGATAAGGCAGTATGGGAGAGTAGAAATATTCCTGAAGCTACAGGACACACATCTGCTCTTTGCCAAGACTGAGACACCCACTGAGACTCAACAAGGCCAACACTTCTTTTATTTCTACTCCTGCTCCTTCCCATCTGTGACCAGATAAGGAAAGATTCAATGTGCTGGCTACCCACAGGTGGCCTTTATCTATGGTGACTGTGTTTCTTCTTACTATTGTTTATATGGTATCTCTGAGTCTATGAATTGGTCTGATATAGTCAGGTTATATATGCCTCACTTTCCCCATCTGTAAAATGGGGATAATAAAATAACTGATCTCATAGGATTGCTGAGATTAAATGTGGTCACCATGCAAGACACGTATCATTCAGTAAGCATTTGGTGCACAATAAATATTAAATTGTTACCTAACACCAAACTTAATAAAGACTCATTCCTGCAGAAGAAAAGGATCTTATTTTTATTTCTACCTCTAGAACTAGAAAGTTAGTTTATCATATAACTACACTGAATTAGAAATCAGGGCACAGGAGTTCTACTTTGCTTCAGTCACTAACTTGTTAAGGGACCTTGATTAGGTCACTTAGCCTCTTAGCTTAGGTCACTTAGCTTCAATTAAATGGTCTCTGTGGTCTCTTCTCTTACTGTTTATAACCCAATGCATTGTGCTAATCGTAAGTGATATATGAAGATCAGTCCTGCTGATAGAAGGTGCTGACCTTCCATGAGAGCAGCGGTCTATAGAGGGGGTGGGATAGAAATGAGAATTTATGAAATTAAGAAAAGGAAAGAGGGAAAGTGGAAGCAGAAAGTCTTGAACAATGACTGTAAAGCAATGAGCTATTAAGACAATAAAATTTGATAGAAAGTCAAGTTAAAAAGTTATAAGGCAGAGGACACATATCCAGGAAATAAAAGGAAGATATCAATTTTTAAGAAGTTAGAAGGCATACCTTTCATATCTGTTAACTTTCTAAAATTGGTCTAGTTATTGTTTTTCTATCATTTTCATCATCTAAAGATTTTTTTAGTTGCCTCTAAGAGTTACTCTTTTCAGATTTTTCTCACTTTGTTTTATTATTTCAGAAGCCCAGATAACAAACTGTGGATTTTGTTGCCAACCTAAGAAAGTTAACTTAAAACCGAAGGTGGGATTTAATGCTATCTTCAGTGCCATTTCTTTTGTTCCATAGAACCACACTGGAACCAGAAGAATTTCTATCAAACAAAGTAAAAAAACCCATGATCTTCCAGCTTTCTGTACTGCTCTGCACTTTAAACATAATGATATGCTAGCCCATTTTAGCTGAACTAGGGATGCTGTAATTACTGAGGCATAAGATTAAAAAAGAAACTAAAGAATGAGTCAAAGGAAGGAAAATGGAGGTAATAGTTTAAAAATGAGGATACACATATATGTCATGCTCTGGCCTGAAAGACAAAGATGTTTTAAGTGAGGGAAAGAATGTAAAAAAGAGTTGGTAAGATTGGATCCCAATGATTTACCATTATAGGTAGGTCCAGAATATCTAACAAAATAAACACTTGCTATATAGTAATACCTTTAAGACAATTCAAAACCATTAGACAATATAAAGGGACATGTTTCAATTATGTTAAAACATATTGTCCCTGAATATCAATGTTACAGATATTGTTTTATGACCATAATATTGACAATTACTAACATTTGTATCCAATCTAACAGACTGAAATTGCTTTCATACATTATCACATATCAAGAGGGGCAGATAAACATGGACCTTAATATGTGCCAGGTAGTTCACTAATTGACATAAATTACACCAGTTAGTCCTCGCAAGGTATCTACAAAGTAATATTATCTCCATTTTTACAGACAATAAAACCAAGACTCAGAAAAATCAATTCACTTTCCCAAAGACACATAATTAATGGCACAGCAGAGATTTACACTCAGGCTTGTCACTATTGAAAAGAATATAAATTCAGAGAGAGAACAAGAGAAAACATACTAGAGAAACATTGTTTGTTAAAAATTCCAATACAGGACAATTTAGCAATGTGAGAAACCGAAATCTTAGGCAGAGATAGAAAACTGACTGAAAAAAATTTAAATAACAGAAATTTAGAAGAAAAAACAATCACGTTTTATTAAATCAAAGCCTTCTTTGTTAATTTGTCTCCATTGCATTCATCTGTTGTTACAAACCGGTGGTTCTCAAAGTTTAGCTGCGTCAGAATCCCCAGGAGGACTGTTGAAAGAGACTGCTAGACTTCTGTCCAAGGGGTTCAGATACAGTGACTCTGGGGAATAAGCCTGAGAATGTGAATTTGAAACAAGTTTCCCAGTGATGCTCATGATGCTGTTACAGGGACCTCACTTTGAGAAACTAATGTATAAGCTATCAAATCTGGAATGTCCAGTTAAAAGAGGTACTTAAAAGTTTCATAACATCATTTAAAGGAGGAGTCACTTTGCAAAATAATTCATTCAAAAGACAAGTTTAAAAAGAATAATAATATAGAAGATTTTAAAAAAAGAAGTGCTCTAAAACTTATATTTCATATCCATTCAGTATTGCTCAGAAAGCCATTTCTGTACTTTATTTTTAATTTGAAACACCAAGCAAAATAAAGTAAGTGGGATCCTACTGCAGAATATTCTTACTTTTAATTTACCTTATTTAAGTACAGTAGACTCAGGAATTGAAGAGAAATGATGTTCATGTATTACAGGGATTCAGGAGAAATACTTTACATGAGAAAATAGAAATCATCAATGCAAATACAACTGTCACTCACTGGAGCTGTGTGGGAGTATGCCTTTATATACAAAATTAGATTATATCATTTGAAATATCTTCACATAATCATATAAATTATAAATAAAATTCCTGGTTTAAGGCCAATCTTAAAATAAATAGAGCTTCAATAAATTTAAAAGAAGAGAAAAAATATAACATCAGCTTTCAAACCAAAATGGAATTAAACTTAAAATCAATAACATAAAAATACCTGGAAAATCCCAAAATAAGATCATGTGGACATTAACTACCACACTTCTAAATAATACAGGGTAAAAAAAAGAGAGGAATTTTAAAACATTTTGAATTAAGCAAAAATAAAAACACAACTTATCAAAATTTATGGTACAGAGAAAGCAGTATTTATAGTGAAACTTATAGTATCAAATGCATGTATTAGAAAAGATTTAAAATAAACAATTTAAGTTTTCATCTTAGTAAACTAGAAAAAGTAGAATGGATTAAATGCAAAGTAAGCAGAAGAAAATAAATAACAAGAATTGGAGCCGAAATCAATAAAATTGAAAATGGAAAACCAATAAGGAAAATCAACACAACCAAAACCTGGTTCTTTGTTGGAAAGATCAATAGAAAAAGACTCAAGGCAGGCTAAGAAAAAAATTGCAAGGCCATGAGTATCTAATAGCAGAAATGAAAAGGGGATATCACTACAAATCCCTTTCAAATTAAAAGGATAAAAAAGGAATACTATGAACAACGTTATACCTACAAATTTGATAATCTAGATGAAATTGACCAATTCCTTGAAGGACACAAGAATAAATAAACAATCTGAATAAACTTACATCTATTAAATAAATAAATAATGACTATGTTTCCAAAACAGAAAGCATTTGGCCCAGATAGATTCACTAGTGAACTCTACCAAACATTTAAGGAAGAAATTATACCAATTCTTTATCATCTATTTCAGAGGGTAGAAGCAGAGAAAATACCTCTACATTCTATGAGGCCAGCATTACTAATACCAAAACCAGAAAAATAAATTACAAGAAAACAAAACTACATACCAGTATCTCTCATGAACATAGATGCAAAAATCCTCAACAGAATATTAGCAAATGCCCCACACAGCATAAAAATAATTATAAACATAAGCAAATACAATTTAACCCAATATGCGATGATAGTTTAACTTGTGAAATCAATTAATGTAACCCATCACATGAACAGGCTAAAAAAGAAAAATCACATGATCATACTAATCGATTCAGAAAAAAGCGTTTGACAAAATCTAACATCCATCATTTTCATCAAAAACTTTAAAGAAATAAGACATAGAGAATGTCCTCAATTGATAAACAATACCTACAAAAGAGAGAGACCCAAGATGGAGGAGTAGATAAACACTGTGCCCATGTCCTTTTGTGAACACATTAAAATTACAACAAAATTATAGAACAATCAACCTGGAGAACCATCTGCAGTCTAGCCAGACAGAAGTCCTGTAACTACAAATAAAAAGAAGCCACGTCGTTACTGGTAGGAGGGGTGAAGATGCAGAACAGCCCGAAGCCTCTGTGTGGTGGTTGAGAATCAGGAGGGATATCTTGGCCAAGGAGGTTCCCCTTGGAGGAGCGAGGGACCCCAGGCTGCCACATCAGGCTCCCCAGCCCAGAGTACTGGTGCCAGGAAGAGGAAAGCCCAGAATATCTGGCTGTGAAAAACAGTGGGGATTCCATCCAGGTGGGACAGAAGGCCGCGGGAAACACAGACATCCTCTTAAATGGCCCTGGCATAGACTTACTTGCTCACAGGCACTCACCTTGTGCTCTAGTGGAGGGACAGTGGCTTGGGAGGCGTCAGAGACTAAGGGGGCGGCGGAGGTTCAGACTGAGGTGTGTGGCTTGCAGGAAGGACTGGAGGACAGTCAGCATTCCCTGTGTGAGATCCTCCTCCCATAGAGCCAGCAGGCCGGCACCAGTTTTCCTGTGTTGAGCCCGCCCCAACCATGGCCAAATAAAAGTATGATTGGCCTGGTGAGCTCTGCTGCTCCACCCTGCTGATTGACTGGGAATCAGCCCCATTTAACTCCCCCAACTCGGGAGGCACTTTCTCCAGCAGCAGCCAGCCCTGCCCACATTGCACTCTTTCTTGAAAACTATCAGAGTCTGGCAGGCCCCTGGTGGGCAGTGACTGGCCTGTGTGCTTTGAGACTTTTGCTAAGTAGCTCCAGGTTCAGCATTGGTACCAAACCAAAATTTACATTAACCTGGTGACCACAGCTTTTTCTACGCTAGTGACTCCCTGAGAGCTTGCTGCACTCAACCTGTGTACCTCAGGAGGCTCTATCAGCAGCTGAACCTTAAGGGAGCTGGCAGGTGGCAGCAGGCCTCAGGGTATCTTGGCTTTTTGTGGAACTACCCCAGGCACAGTACTGGTAGCAGACGGCCTTGGTTCATAGGGTGGCCTCTGCCACACTCCTCCAGGTTTAGTGCAGGCAGTGAACAACCACAGGTCACTTTGTAGCTCCTACTACGTAGTACCTGAACAGTCACAGGCAGTGGGTGACCTGGTCCTGCACTGGATTCCCTCCCAAGAGGCCCCAGAACCAACATAATTGGAAGTTGGTTTCAGACCACAGCAGAACACCACCCATTAGCCCAACAGGCAGCACATACAAAGAGTGGTCTCAACAGTATCAGAGCCCCATGGGGTGAATCCTACTTAGTGGGATAAGTCCCTCACACAGCAACCCATAAGCTGTGTATGTGGTCAAGCCCCACAGCCAGTCAGTCTAAGGACCAATCCCACCCGCTGATGTTCCAATAGCAATGAAGGCTCAACTCTGACAGGAGGGCACACACAATCCACATAAGGGATGCTCCTGGAGCACCTGGAACAGGTGACCAGGGAGACTGTGCCACTGGGCCCAACAGGACATCTACTACATAAGACCCCTGGCCAAGACTGGGAACATAGCAGATCTACTTAATACATAAAAACAAACACAGGGAGGCAGCCAAAATGAGGAAAGAAAGAAATGTGTCCTAAATGAAAGAAGAGGAGAAAATTCCATAAATATAACTATAAACAAAATGGAGACAAGCAACCTACCAGAGACAGAGTTCAAAACAATTGAACTAGAAAGATGCTCAAGGAACTTAGTGAGAGCTTCAACAAAGAGATAGCAAGTATAAAAAAAGACATAGAAACCATTAACAAAAAAAGTCAGAAGTGAATAATGCAGTAACTGAAATGAAGAACGCACTATGATGAAAAGAAAGTCCTACAACCAAGACTACTCTAACCAGCAAGATTATCATTTAAAATTGAAGGACACGGGGCCAGCTGAGTGGCGCATTGATTAAGAGCTGGCTTGGGATGCCAGCTCTGAGCAGCTGGGCCCACATGAGGGCCAGTGATGCTGCACCCTCTACAGCTAAGATGGTGAACAACAGCTTGACCTGGAGCTGGGCTGCCATGAGTTGGCGGCGACGGTGTAGGCTGCAGTGGGCTGCCAAAAGCTGCCGTGAGCAGCCGTCCAGTGACTGGCAAACCATCTGCCTCAGCCAAGAAGAGCACAATGATAATATCAACATGGGCCAGTGAAGCGACGTCCTCTGAAACTAGACTGAAGGACAAAAGGACAGCAACTTTCTATTCCCCTTTCCCAATTCCCCAATGCTTTTTCCCTCCCCCAATTCCCCAATGATATCTTTAAATAAAATAAAATTGAAAGACAGATAAGAAAAACCTAAAGGAGCTCATTGCCACTAAACCAGTATTACAAGGAATGTTAGAGGGACTTCTTTAAGAAGAAAAAAAAGATAAAAATGTGAATAATAAAATGGCAGTAACTACATATCTATCAACAATTGCTTTCAATATAAATAGATTAAATGCTGTAATCAAAAGATATAGGGTTGCTGAATGGGTAAGAAGACTCTTTCACATGTTTCCTACAAGAGACTCACTTCAGATTGAAAGACACACACAAACAGAAAGTAAAGGCATGGGAAAAGATATTTCATGAAAATGGAAATAAAAAAAAGTAACAATACTTATGCCAAACAAAATAGACTTTAAAGCAAAGGCTATAACAAAAGATAATGAAGGATCCAGTAATCCCACTTCTGGGTATTTATCCTAAGAAACCCAAAACACTACTTTGAGGGGACAAATGCATCCATATGTTCATTGCAGCATTATTTACAACAGCCAAGATGTGGAGGCAGCCTGGGTGCCCATCAATGGATGAATGGATAAAGAAGAGGTGGTACATATATGCAGTGGAATATTGCTCAACCATTAAGAAGAATGAAATCTTGCCACCAGTGACAACATGGATGAACCTAAAGGGTATTGTGCTGAGTATAGTAAGACAGTTAAAGACAAATGTCATATGATTTCACTTATAAGTGGAATCTAAAGAACAAAATAAATAAAACAGAAACAAATTCATAGATACAGAGAACATTTTGATGGATGCCAGGTGGGAGGGGATTTGGGGAGGTGGGTGAAAAAATGGAAGGGATTAAGAAGTACAAATTGTTGTTACAAGTAGTCATAGGGATGTAGGTATAGCATAAGGAATATAGTCAATAATATTGTAATAACTATGTATAGTGTCAGATAGATAGTAAATTTATCAGAGTGATAGATTGGGAGGGTATTTGGGGGGCAGGGTGAAAACGTGAAGGATTAACAAATACAAATTGGAAGTTACAAAATAGTGCTGGGGATGTAAAGTAAAGCAAAGGGAATATAATCAATAATATGCTAATAACTATGTATAGTCCCAGGTGGGCACTAGACTAGTTAGTGGGATTACTTCATAAATCATATAAATGTCTAACCACTGTGCTGTACACCTGAAATTAATATAAAGTAATATTGACTTACAACTGTAATTGAAAACTTAACAAGGGGGGGGAAAGATAAAGGGGAATAAGAGGTTTAAATTTCCAGGTATAAAATAAGTCATGGGAATGTAATATACAGCATAGGGAATATAGTCAATGATATGGTAATAGCATGATATGATGTCAGATGGTTGTTGCACTTACCATGGTGACCACTTCTTTAGGTATATAAATGTTGAATAACTATGGTGTGCACCTGAAATTAATATAATATTGTATTTTAGGTATATTTTAATTAAAAATCTATTTAAAAAGGTTGGGATACAAAATAAATATACAAAAGTCACTTTCCTATATACCAACAGTAAAGAGGTAAAATTTTAAATTTAAAATAAAATATCATTTACATTAGTTCCCCTCACCCCCAAATGAAAAACTCAGGTATGAGGTCTGACAATTAAGTTAGCAAACTTGTTGCAACGATGTCACTAACTTTTTTTTGATATCAGACAGATTATTCATTATGAATATGTACCAAATGGACAAACAGTTAACCAAGTTTACTATTTGGAAGTGCTGAAAAGACTGTGTGAAAAAGTTAGATGACCTGAACTTTTCACCAGCAATTCATGGCTCTTACATCATGACAATGCACCAGTTCACACAGCACTGTCTGTGAGGGAGTTTATAGACAGTAAACAAATAACTTTATTGGAACACCCTCCCTACTCACCTGATCTGGTCCACAATGACTTCGTTCTTTACCCAAAGATAAAGGAAATATTGAAAAGAAAACATTTTTTTTAATTAAAGTTTATTGGGGTGACAATTTTTAGCAAAATTACATAGATTAAGGTGTACAATTCTGCAATACGTCATCTATATATCACATTGTGTGTTCACCACCCAGAGTCAGTTCTCCTTCCATCACCATATATTTGATCCCCTTTACCCTCATCTATCACCCCCCTCTCCCCCTTACCCTCTGGTAACCGCTAAATTATTGTCTGTGTTTATAAGTTCTGTTTGAAAGGAAGACATTTTTATGACATTCAGGATATAAAAGATTATATGACAACAGCTCTGTTGGCCATTCCAGAAAAAGAGTTCCAAAATTGCTTTGAAGGATGGACTAGGCACTGGCATCGGTGCATAGCTTCCCAAGGGGAGTACTTTGAAGGTGATCATAGTGATATTCAGCGATGATGTCTGTAGCACTTTTTCTAGGATGAGTTCAAGAACTTAATTGTCCGACCTCATATAAATGTAACAAAATATGTACAATACCTATATGAGAAAAACTACAAAACTCTGATGAATAAAATGAAATAACTAAATAAATGAGACAGTCCATGTTCATGGATATGAATACTCAATATTGTCAAGATGTCACTTCTTCCGAACTTGATCTATAGATTAAACAAAATCTCAATCAAAATCCCAAAAAGTAATTTGTGGAAACCAACAACTCATTTTAAGGTTCACATGGAGAGGCAAAAGACTGAGAAGAGCCAACAAGACACTGAAGAAGAACAAAGTTGGAGGACTAAAAGCACTTGACATTAAGACTTATAATAAAGACTTATAATAAAGAGTAATCAAGACAGTGTGGTGCTATAATGATGGATATATGTCATTATACATTTACCCAAACCCATAGAATGTACAACGCCAAAAGTGAACCTTAAGTGGTCTTCGGGTGATTATGATGTGTCAATGTGGGCTTATCAGTTGCAACAAATGTACCACTCTGGTAGGGGATACTGAAAATGGGGAAGGCTATGTATGTGTGGGAGGAGGGTGTATATGAAAAATCTGTGTACCTTCTGCTCAATTTTTCTGTGAATCTAAAACTCATCTAAAAATCTTTTTAAAAGTTTTCAAAAAATAAATAAAATAGAAAAGGGATGGAGAAGAGGCAGAAAGAGAAGGAGGAGGAGAATAAAAGTTATTGAAGTTATCTAGTATCATTTTAAGCAACGTTTTAGCAGGCTGTAGTAATCTGTACTCAGGAGATCTCTGGTATTTCTAGAAGACCATCTCCTTTTCATTCTGCCTACCCTTGCTCTGTGGCTCTCCCCTTCATCTGATGCTTTTCAACTAAGAAGATAATTAATAGTCTTCTATAAAAGTGTGACCCTCTTCTGGCATTTTCTCTCAACACTTCAAGGATATTAAAATAAAGCAAAATTAATAAGTGGTAAATAAATGACCTCTACATCAGGCTAAGTTTGATTTGTTGAAGTTCATAATTGGGCTTTGGGACAACCAAGACAACTAAATCACTGAGGCTTTCCTTCAATCCTCATCCCCACGCAGAGCACAGAGAATTCCTTGGGTGCCAACTTCACGTCAAGGTTACAGAAAGTCTTGCCTTCCTTATGTACTCTGACTGGAGTTTTCTGTGGGTTTCAAACCAGAGGTTGACTCCTCCTGAAGAAATGGTCTCAGGGAGAATGAGAGCTCATTTTCCAAGTAAAGGTGGACTATTAGCTGGAGTGGTGTTAAATCTACAGTCTTCTTTAAATGTGCAGATTACACTTTGAAGGTTTATAGCTAAACCATTCTCAGATCACATCTTGATAGGGATTAGTTCTTGAATAGTGTAAAAATAGCATGCAGGATTTAAGGGTTGGGATAACAGAGAGTAATCAATTCAAACTCTAACTCTGTGTACCAGATACTGGTAGGCAATTTAACTCTGCACAATTTGGGAAAATTGAGACCAAGGCACTGGATGAATGGAATATCCTGGACCAAAATCTCTGATCCTCAGAATCTGACTTTTTCATTAAATGGAGTAAAAGTCTAGAAAAATCCCAAAGAAAACTTCTAAATGGAATGTTTAAAATCATCTACCACACTAATATCTGCTTTGGATAAACATTATGAAACCACTTTTCATTTGCAACAATAATATACCTAATGGTTAGCATTATCTACTTCTCTCATCTACCAAACTATAAAGAAAATGTCTTGGTAACTTTCCAATTACTTTTTATTTTAAGAAGAAAATATGCTTTAACATTTAATGCTTTAACATTAATGTGATTCAGCCTACTTTTTCTTTAAAATAATTAGAAATGCATAGATAAATGATTTAATAGTATTAGCACTTTGGGCTTTTAATGATAGCAAATTGGATTCAAATATTAATCCCTGAATTCTATTTAAAGGTCTGCAGGTTTCATTACAGAAAACAAAAATAAAACATATTTTTTGGTCTCTTTTGTCAACATTTTCTTTGAGATACTTAATAATGGAAAAACTTCATATCCACAAACTGCTTTTTCTCCTTTAAATATGACATAGGACAAGTGACATGAAATTAATGTATTTGATTCAACTGCAAAATATTATTCCTGCTCATATGCTGCTTTATATCCTTCTTTTAAACTTGTCATTAAGTCTTCTCATCCCATTTAGACCAGCTTAAGTCTTCTCTAAACCACCTGCTCCTGCCTCACCATTTCTGACTATAGAGCTACCCAAATACTGCTTTCTTTGAAAAGAAGTTTCTTGCTATACTTCTCTGAGAAAGAACATCCTTTCTCTCTTTCCAGACTCTCTAAAAGACTTCCTTTCCATTACATATGTCTAATCTCATCCCACTTTATTCCACCTTTCCTTTTAATGAAAGTCAAGCAAGGGCAGTAGGAAGGTAAATAAATGTAAGTCAGATTCAATTGGCTCCTTCGTACCATACAGAACAGGACCACAGACAAAGGAGCCAAGGCTTGCAGCCATTTGACAAAAGGTAACCTGATTTTACCTGAATGTTGAAGCCAAATTACCTCTTCATTTGACATTGGTAGGTGTGGGTCTTCCATTCTGTGCCCAAGAATTAGAAATCCTAACCCCAATCCCCTCATGTGAACACCTGCTTCCTTCTCTCAGGAGCATTACATGAAAAAAGAAAGTCAAACATCAGTTTTGGGTGGAACTCCAGAGTTATGGCATGAAACACACTATACGAGATTAAAGCTTAGAATTAAGTTGATATTTCCCCAAGTCTATTCCTCTCAAATGATATTCAATAATAATATAGTTAAAATTAGGAGGTAAAGGGGTAGTGATGAAATTACTTTGAACTGAGAGGAAATAAAACAAGAGTTATTCTGATTTGATAGCTAAGAAGAGAGTATTGTGATGGTCAAATAAATAATCATGAAGATTGCACTTGGTCTTAGAATTAAGGAAAAAGATGTATTCTAGGGATATAATTAGAGATAAAGGAATTAATATTTAAAAACTTTTTGTTATGATGGAGTAAAAGGACAGAGAAAGGGGACCCAGAAAAACATGGGTTCTAGCCTAGGAGACTAGGAAAGATTAGTGTCCTTAACAGAAATGACACCTGAAAGGGTGGATGTGTTGCATGCATGTTTGGAAGGTGGGTGGCCATTGCAGGGTTTTGAATCTGGTTAGGTTTTATAATGTTGAATTTTAGTATACAAAGATAACCAGAAGAGATGGTTAACAGAGTCAAGAAAAGTAGGACTGAAAATAGTCAAGACTGGCAAGAATCATTAGCACGGAGAAGATAGGTTAGATCACATGAATGGATACACTAAAACTAATAAAGATAGAAAGAAAGAACAGGACCACACATAATCTCTCAGTGAGTGCCTAAAATTAGGAACTAGAAAGAGGAAATCAAATGTTGTTTATCACTCAGCGATATCAATGTTTCACCAAGATGTCAAAATAACAGTGTTAGTGCTTGATAATGTATAATAACACTAGTTATTATTCCATTTTTTTATCTTAATAAAAAATCATTACTATTTTGCAAATGTTGACAGCAATGTGCATATTTACTCATAGGTGTCAGGTAACGTTTTAGGTGTTGGGAGATATGTAGACTAATAGGACATGGTCCCTACCTTCAAGGAACTTACCTTGAAGAATGGTCATGCATTCCTACTATATATTTATGAAGCACAATACTCATTGAAATTAAAGTAACTAAAATTGAAACTCTTTTTCACAAACAACTTATCCTTGAATAGGACTTGTAAATAGTCTATGCACAAATTTTCACATTTAACATCTCATTTGATCTTTGTAACAACCCTGTTAAGACAGGCAGGTATGTTTCCCCATCTGACAGCTTCTTCTGGCCTATGTAGTTACATCTGTCATCTCTTAAGAGATCCCTATGGGAGGAGTATTGGTGATGGGAAATCTAGTGTAACTCCAGCTCCCCTTTTTAGAGAATACTAAAAACCTGTGGCTTTCTTAGAAAGATTTTTCCTATGATTAAAGATCAGGCCTTTTCCTCAAATCTTGGTCCTCAGGGATGCATACATTTCCCCCCAGGTTCTGTTTTGAACTTTGCTGATTCAAAATTACATGATATGGAAATACACTTTAATATTTATTTTCTTTACATAAAGGGGACAAATTCATTATATAATGTTTAAGACTAGAAAAATAGTAATACAAAAAAATCAGTAACAATTACCACTTTAGAGGCAACTATCATTGAGATGCTAGTGTGCTCTATAGCTCAATCTAAAGCTAGGTCTATATTTTATATCTATCTACATATAGTGATGTCATGTTTTGTATTCAGAGGGGTATCCTTCTTTTATCACTTAATAAAATCATTTTTTTCCAAGTGGCAATGTTCCATTCCATTCTATAAATGGAACATAATTTCCCTTACTATTTCTTACAGGAGGATTATGTTTGAAAGTTTTGTCTGGGAAAGTTTGAATATAACGATTATTCATATGAGTTTCATTTTATAGTACTCCAGGAAAATAAAAAAGATCTTTAAGTAAAAAAAAGGCTGGAAGAAGAGTGAAAAGAAAATACATAGCAATATGTAATCCCATTGACTCTGAACTTAACCTACTCATGTTTTTATTAATGACTTTTATTAATGGCTGTGTCTGTGGGGTATGCTGATCAGCTGTGCAGATGGCATTAAACTAGGAGGAATAATAAACATGTTGGGTGATACAATCATAATCCAAAAGGATCAGGCAGGTTGAAATGATGGGCTAAATGAAAGAGTGCATTTTAAAAGGTTGAAAATAAATTTCCATGCTTGAGTTAGAAACAAAGCATCGGTAGGAGATGATATGGAATGTGATTTAACAGAAAGTTCATGCAAAATAAAAACAACACAGAAAAAGACAATGGTATAATGCAGCTGACAAAAATGCTAATGCAGTTCTGAGATGTTTTTATAAAACTGCTGTGACAAAACCCAGGAAACTACAGGCTTGTTTTCCTCTAAACTGAGCAGGCCAAACATGGAGTTTGTTTGGTTCTCTGCTGTATACCATAAGAATGATATTTCACATGGTCATCATCTAATTGAGAGTACTCATGGTGCAAAAAGTGTCACAATATAACATATGAAGCAAAGTTGAAAATATTAAGGATATTTAGCCAAAAAAGTAACAGTGACTTTTAGAAATTAATTCAGTAAATGTGTTAAAATATGTGGAGGGATTTAGAAAAAAAAATTCCTTGTTTTAGTAGATTTGCTTTGTGTTCCATGAAATCAATATTAGGGCTTAAATAGGTTCTGATACATTGGTACAAATTCCAATGTTGGAGGGGATTCCCACACCAACAAGCAATTCTTGGGACATCATCTGTGTGTTCTACAATTCAATCCAATTCTGGAGAGAGCAACTGTTCCATAGGTTAAGGGCTCAGTCCCATCAGACCGCCCTCCACTTCAGACACCAATAGCAAGCCCAGGTTACCTGTGCTTCAGATTCATCCAGCTACAGATTGGAGGTTCCATTGATCCTCTCCAACTCAGGATGCTGATCGTAAGTCCAAGTTGTTGCTTGTACTTCTGACATACGGGCAATAAATCAGAGGTTCCCACAACTCTCACCTTGGGTTTGATTAATTTGCTAGAACAGCTCACAGAACTTAGAGAACTCAGTTGTATATTCACTAGATTATCAATTTATTACAAACAATATTAAAGGATATGAATTAATAGCCAGGTAAAGAGATACACAGGGCAAGGTCCCAAACAAAAGAGCTTCTTTGTCCTCATGGAGCTTGGGGCCCAGCAGAGTGGTGGGTGGAAACATTCTGATTCCCCAACCTGTAGGCTCTCCAAACTCCCTTCTTTTGGGTTTTTATGGAGCCTTTATTACATAGGCATGATTGTTTAACTCACTGGCTATCGGTGATTGATTCAACCTCTAGCCCCAGAAATCAGAGGTGGGATTGAAAGTTCAAGCCTTGAATCTTGCTTCCCCCAGCAATCAGCCCCCATCCTTAGGTGCTTTGCAAAAGTCACTTTCATTAACAAATTCAATTTGGTGGATGACTATATATATATATATATATATATATATATATATATATATATATATATATATATATTTCTTATAACTCACAATATAACAGGTCCATAGAATAATAGTTACAGGAAGATTAATTTATATTCAATACAAAGAATTTGACTCAATATGTAATAATATATAATAACAATAACAATATAAAACATTTGAAAGTATCCAAAAATAAAATGGACTGTCTCAATCTATTTTATGAGTTCAGAAATTTTCAGTCTCTGGAGCTATTGAAGCAAAAATTAGATAACTATACAGTGAACCCTTAAACAACACAGGGGTTAAGGGCACTGACCCCTTATGTAGCCAAAAATCCATGCACAACTTTTGACTCCCAAAAACTTAGTTTTTCTTAGGTGTCTGTGGAGGATTTCTTCCAGGACCCCCACAGATGCCAAAAATCTGTGGATGCTCAAGTCCTCCACATAAAATGGCATAGAACAATGCATACGGTTGGCCCTCTCCACCTGGGGTCTCCCAAACATGGAGAGAAAAGAGTATTCACTGAAAAAAATCCATGTTTAAGTGAACCCATGCAGTTCAACCTGCATTGTTCAAGCGCCAACGGTATAATCATCTACATTCTTACTCTGCACAATCTCATCACTCACATTGCTTAAATTGGCACTATTGATGGTTCTAAATATTGATTTCATGTCTCACCTGTATCTTAAACTCTAGTCACAAAATTACACCACCTTCCTTGTTGTGTCTATGTCAGTGGTTTTCAACTGGGGGTGATTTTTGTCCCTGACTCAGAGTATACTTGGAAGAGTCTGGAGACATTTTTAGTTGGTACAACTTAGAGCAGTGTTATTTACATCTAGTGAGTAGAGGCCAGAGATATTGCCAAACACCCTACAACACACTAGGCAGCTCCCCATAACGAAAAATTATCCAGTCCAATATGTCAGTACCAAGGTTAAGAAAGACTGCTCTACATGTAAATCCAACAGGTAACAAACTAAGCATGACTAACTCCACACTCACTATCTGTACTACACCATCCCTCTTTCCCCTTAAAAGCTGAAGTCTCCTCTCAATGAAACTGTTACAGCTCCCTATTATGATTAATGGCGTCTTTAGCCCCCCAATCATATTACCTAGAAGTCTCAGGGTCATCCTTAACTCCTCACTTTCCCTTACCTATTGATCTATTGCTAAAATGCCTTCCTAAATCCTCCCTCTCCTTTCCATTATTACTGCCACTTACTCAGCTAGGTCTTACATTTTTTCCCAATGAGAGCTTTTTCTAACTCATCCTTCACGTTGTTGCCAGAATTACCCTTCTAAAACATAAAAACAATAGTCCTATTATCCTATGCAGAAATCACTATACATAAGCCTCCAGTGTCCAGTGAATAAAAGGTCAACCTCTGAATGAACATGGCACTAGAAGGCACTAGACTATCTGGCCCTAAGTTCTCTCAACAGTTTCATCCTATATAACTACCTCATCACCTTGGATGCTATTAGATTGTAATATTTTTAATGTTCTTTAAAATATTGAGATTTCATGGTTCTAATTTTTTTTCTCTTATGGTTGAAAGATAGAGAGGTAGTCACATTAAATATGCCCATTATATTATTATCTTTACAGGAACATCTATAATCTCATTTCTGATGAGTCTTTAATTTTGAGTAGACATTCCTAGACAGGATATATCAAGAACAGAACATGCAAAATGGTCTTTTCCCTACCATAGTGATTATAGCTATTGTATTTGTTGGGTAGCCAAACAAAACACACCAATAGCTATTGATGGTTGGCTTTGTGATAGTTTTTAACTATTGAGCTTTTACAAACACATACTTCTAAAGATCATGAATTCAAAGTGTCAGCACACGTTGTATTCTCCCACTGGAGGAATGAGAGTATCATTGTGTATGTTACATTTTATTTTTGTGAAGCATTAAAACTTCTTCAGGGAAGGTTAAACACATCATAGTCCTTTGAGGGTAGCACTGAAAGGAAAACAAATATTTGGCTACCAAATTCATGGAGCCGGGGTGAAATAACTGGACGTACAAATGGTTAAATGTTAAGTATGAAGCTGAGAAAGGCCTCATGCCATCTGAATATACACGGCCTTGAAATAAATTAATGGCACAGAAATCTTAAAATCTCTTTTAATATGGTGGAAAAGAGGCATGCTGTTGGGTGCACAAAATAGTGCCCCCAAACCCTTTATATTTGACTTAGGAATTCGGGCTCATTTATACGGTCACACACATGTACTCTAACAACCTCTTTCACCGTGTAAAAACTCAATCCTTCCTAAGGAGACTGTGCTGCCTGCAGCCAAGAACAAAGTTAGGTGTTCCAGGGAAGCAAGTCTGGGGTTACGGCCAAATCTCCACAAAGCAGCGAGTTCTCTGAATAATAAAGAGTTGGCTGTGATGGCAAAGGCTTCTGGCAGGTGCAGATGCATATACTTGGGATGCAGATAAACCCTTCAGATGCTTTGCCTGTCCCACCACCCCAAACTGATCTTCAGTGTTCTAATCTTTCCTGGAGTTCCTGACTCGGAAATCTTTTTATGCTGAACTGTTCTGGGTCTGGGATGAAGCAAGAAAGAGAGAAGACAGGGCAGGGTGCTGAAAAAAAACAACAACAAAAAGAAAACAAATGCAAAGTAAAAATGGGGAGGGGGATAAAGGCCTTTCTGTTGTTTCTCCGGCCTTATACTCGCTTTTAGCAATATAATTTGATGAATTCCATTCAGATTTCATACTTGAAAGTGAGGCTTCATGCATCACTGCTGATATTTTGAGTAGTAATTAAATAGACTACTCTATCAAAATGAAGCCACAGACATCACATCAATTAAGATATCTGTGTCATCGCTGCAGGTTTTTTAAGAAAGCATATTTCCTGGAGCTTGATTGGTTGAAATTCTTTTACTTCCATTAGTCTCCTGCGTTTCACATTTATCCTTGTAATAAATTAGTTTTGATATAATGCAATTTGTTATCAGATCCTAAGAAACCATTGCACAACAGCAATTTTGGAACACTTCATTCCCTTCAGGAAACTTCCATACAGGGAATTTCCTCCTCAACAATACTTTATAATAAAACCTAAATCAGTAATTGATCAGTTTAAGTAACGTTTTAGGCAAAATACAACAGAACAATTTCTCAAGCTCTGCAGTTTGCTTATCAGCAGTAAATGAAAGTTAAAAATATAGCAGAGTAATTTGCAAAGCATCATTTTCTAATATCTAGCCCAGTAATTATACAAACCTAGATTTTTCATATTCTTCTCAATGTTATGTAGATCATCAAATCAGACACACAGCATCTTTTTCTTACGGATGAAGTTTTGCATGTCTCACAAACTCAATACATTATTTCTTTGGTCTTTAATAATTTCCCAATCTTGCAATACTGACAAAGGCTAGGACGACTCTCCACTTTAGTTTCCAGAAATATTTCAACACAGAACACTAAGCAATTTTATATAGATATATATGCAAAGCTGAAAATTGTATTTTAAAAAAATGTAACAGTAGATTTGAAGAGTGTCTCTAAAATTGTCCTATCATAAACATATAGCAGCATAATTTATTGCATGAAATGTACCCAATTTTAATAACTGAGTATAATTTTGACAAAGCCAGTACAGTGAATCTAATTTCCTGTATGTGAGATAGCCATATAATAAACTCCATTTGACATTGGCTAGAAGAGACTGTGTAGAAAGTGGCAATCAATGGGACCCTGCGACCCTACCAAATGGAAAAATCCATGAACATGCCAGAATAGAAGGTACCTTACAAAATGAAAAGAATGAGAAAAACATGAAAATGTTGGTAACCAGAGCTGGATAGTGCAAAACTATGGTGAAATTACAGCAGATGACATAGGTGATATCAGGTTAAATTTCCAAAGTAAAGGAGAGAAGAGGTCTTTACTTTGAGAAAAAGTCATTACTCAGGAACCTGGCGAAATGGTCAGCATAGTCATTTAGCCAGACGATCCTGTTTGTTTGTTTTTTTCCCAGTGTATTCATAATATTACCTACCATCAGGATTGTTGTCAGGATTCAATACACAGCAAGTGGGTGGTAATGTCATTGTTACTGTTACATACGTACCTCAAGGGCAAGGTTTACTCTTTTGCATTATTTATAAACCCACTTAATGTTTGGCACAAAGCTCTGCATGTGACTACTACATGCCTAAAAGACAATGATAAGGGTCTCTGAAATTTACATACAGAATCATGAATATATTAAATCATACTGTACAGTGCTTTCTAAGGATCCGGCTACCACCTTTTTCATTACTGTTTGTCAAGAGTGGAAGGTGAAAAGGCTAATGGGGATGGTCAAGAAGTGACAGCTAAAACTTATTTTAAAAACTCAAAATAAGAAGACAAGGTGGCCTCGGAAGGCCCCTCCTGTCACCACCTGAACGTGAAGCATGCCACACTTTGCTCCAGACCCCTTGCAGAAGGAAATCATCAGCAAAGCAAGGCTGCACAGGTAACTTGTCTGCAATATTTGCAGAAGAAGTTTTCTATAATAACTGCTAATATCTAAAGGACATGTATTAAAAAGACAACGACTAAGTTATCTCAGTCTTATCTCAGTCTCCACTAAGATCAAGCAGGAAGATGTGGGCTTATATAGCAGCAGGAGAGATTTTGGAAAGGGTTTAACTAAGAATTTCACAACAACACAGATAATGGCACATGGTGATGGATTAGCAAACAAAGCTATGACATAGCTTCTTTACAAATGCTTTGAAATTATAGAGATGGTATCTCATCTTGAAAATCACTCCTCAAGCTCTTCTTTAACCCTCTAGGATTTTTAGAGTGTACGTATGGGCCAATTCAAAAATACAACTATACAGGACTTATAGGTTATATTTAACCATAAAAAGCCTATTAATAAACTAGGAATGTCACTTTTCTGTCAGTGAAATATGTGCCTTTCGTTAAGTTTAGCATTCAGTAACAGATCCACACAATTAGCTGGAACTGAAAAATTTTCTGTTGCTGATGGTACAACAAGGGATTTAATGCCTTCAAGAATAATTTTAAAGAAATTAATGTCAGGTAGTTTACTAATTCCTGAAAAAACAACAACAACACAGTTTTAGAGAACACTGGAGTTAGATATTAGAAATGTTTTCTTCAGTGTACTCTTTAGAAAGTCACATCTTATACTCACTATAGAAAAAAAAAAGTCCTAAATCCTTCAGTATCATTTTAAAGGGTTAGTGGTGAGTGCTTCCAATAGACAATGCTTTTTAAAGTTACAGAATGTTTCTGTCAAGTATTAAAAATAATGAAAATATGGGCTGAAAAGAAATTCACTCAAAAACTGTTTCTTGAGAACTCTCTTTGAACGAGGCAGGACCCCTCTCCCCCAGGAGTTCCTTATGTCATCAATGGCTACCGAATATGTAAGGCTAGAAAAAATCCAATGGAAATGCAGAGAGAGTAGGAAGAAATCCTAAGACACTGCACTAAACAAAAATTCAAATTGGGTTTCTTAGTCTAGGAAGTGTACTTGTAATTATAATACACAGGTATCAAGGATCCAGTGTATTTATTCTAATAATAAACCTACTTTAAAACACATCATACCTACCTCAGTCAACCTTTGCTGTCTGCCACTTCTGTATTATTCCTGCTTTTGATTTCAAGTGCCTTTAATGTATTTTGTATTTTCAATGGCCTGGGAAAATAAAGCGTTCAAGTCCTGAGTTGTTTTTGAATCCTTGCAGTTTCCAGCCATGCTGTCCCACGGGAGGCATGGGTTCAGTCTATTTTCAAC
Organism: Hipposideros armiger; assembly: GCF_001890085.2. Lineage (NCBI taxonomy): Eukaryota > Metazoa > Chordata > Mammalia > Chiroptera > Hipposideridae > Hipposideros > Hipposideros armiger. The sequence goes on along the minus strand of NW_017732047.1, from coordinate 152,858 downwards.
CAGTATCCAATGACTGCCAAATTTCTGTCTCATCTTAAACTTTTCATCCTCCCTTCAGCCTTATCCGTCTACTTGCCTATGTCTCTGGTTGTCATGTAATATATCATCAAAATCACCAAGGGAACTTGTTAAAAACAAAGACAGTGCCCCACTCAGCTTCTGAATCTCAAGCTCCTAGATTCGTGTCTGAGAATATGGATTGTGTTGAGGAGGAAAATTTTTTCTTCTTCTTTTCCAGATTCTTCTGGCTTGTCTACTAATGACATTAACATAAGACAGATTAACACGAGAGAAAAACAAATGTAATTATAGACATAGAGGGGCCCTACAGAGACAGTGAGACCCAAGGAAGGGACAAGCGGTTGAGGTTTACATGACATCCTGAGCTAAGGAATGGGATGGGTTTGGGGCTTCAAGGGGGAGGAGGATAATTCACAGGACATTAAGAATAACAGGTTTGGTAATTAGATGTGTGTCCTGCCACACTGATAGGTTATTTACCTTTCTGGGCCAGCCCCCTAATCTAAATTCTTTAGGCAATTAAAGGAAGGTAAAGTTTTTTCTTGAGTCTGCTTGGTTTTGATTGCCTTCAGCTCAAAATAGTCATGCCAAAGTGGCACATTTTGGGGAGGCTTGTTATGAACCCTTTTAGTTGTTAACAAGCCTTCTGCCAGTCCCTCAACTCGTAGGGGATTCCCAAGCTCTATCAATTTGAGAAAGTACTTTATGGAATATCTATCAACCTCAGTGCTAACATTGAGCCCTAAGCTATATATATATATATATATATATATATATATATATATATATATATATATATATATATATATATATATATATATTTTCCTTAGGATCTCAGGCTCCATACAACGTTCAAAAACTCTATGCAGTGAGAATTACTGTTTGTATTTTACACAAGAGGAAACTGAGGCTCAAAAAAAAGTGAGGTATCATGTGGAGCTACGAGCACTGCCAGCATGCTGTGCATATCACACAGTGTGTGAAAGAGTTAAAGGGCCCAGAAGGGAGGCTTGCATGTGAATCCTGGCAGCGCCACGGCAAAAAGGCCTGATCTGCTCATTCATTGTCTTTGAGCCCCAGCTAATCACAGTAAAATGGTGATTATAATGCTGACCTTTGTAGGTCATGGCATATCATGGTCACTCAAGAAATAGTTATTTATTTCCATCTGCAATTATATTTTTTCCTTGTTGTTTCCTTAAGCATGGACTCATTTTAAAATGCCTGTTTTGGCGCGTTTACTTCTGAGTAGAAATGCATACTCCCCTGCCCCTTTTAACAACATTATTATTAGATGTTAATTAATCATCTAAATATGATTATTTAGGAGGTACATCTATTATGTAAAGCAGCCTATCAAGCCTGTTTACATAGGCTAAATTTGGAAACAATAGGGAAACTTCCAAAACTAAAAGAATATTAACCAAAAGCAAAATTATTCAATGAAATCACTGGTATAATACAGCCTCAGTGTTATATGCAAGCACTAAAAATTATAATTTTTAAAGAACTGCTAATGACATAATTCTACAAATAAAGTATCTGCAACAGAAGGCTCTGGAGTCAGGGAACAAACTGTTCTTCATTGTGTGGGGTAATTTCTCATTTACAGTGGAAATCAGCCTTCCTCAAATAAAATTGCAGTACACCCCATCCCAGCACTTAGTACCAGTTTACTGTCTCCAGGGTACTATTCTAGGTCTTTTACGTTCATTATTTTTCTCTCTGTGACCTTGGGCAAGGAACTTAATCTTTCAGTGCCTCTATTTCTTATATAAAATAGAATGATAACTGGCATTTTTTGAAGATTGACTCAGTATTTAGAAAGTGCACAAGAAAATAATCATAAAATAACAATAATAGTTATAATAATATAATAATTATTATTATAACAACCCCCTTTAAGAGGCAGGTATACAACTGCCCCAGATAGTAGATGAAGACACTATGAGTTTAGTTACTTCTCCTCTTATATGTGACATTAAGAGTCAAACACAACTTTTACTGACATCAAAGCCCATACATGGTCATTAAACCATCATGCGACAGACATTGTTCATACACATTCACAAATCTATTGTAAGCCAGACACTGAACACTATTGGACAAGACTCAGCTCTTGCCTTTAGTCTAGTGAGGGTGGGAAGTCTGATGGCAAGGATGAGAACGCGAGGCCACGATAGCAGAGAGAAAGGTGCTAAGTATATTCTAGAGAGGTCGGGCAAAGCTACCCGGAGGAAGCCACACTTGGGCAGAGATCTGAAGAATGAGTCAGAGTTAGCCAGCAAGCTGGTGAGGAACAACAATCAGCTGGCACTCGCTCCCTGGTGTTCTGTGCTGGAACTCCAGAGCTGCCAACACTAACTTCATGCCAGGTGACAAATGATCTGAGTGCCCACAGCTGCAGCTGCCGCTTTCTACCCTGTCCCTCCTACTCCCATCCTTAATGAGCCTGAGAGCAGAAAACAATACATCTTAGGAACCAAGGGCTCTATGTTAGCTTTCGGACTAGAGAAAGAAGAGAAGTTCTTCACTGCTGTGAACAACAGGACAGCCACAAATCCTTTGTTAGTTTCCTCTGGCATTTGCTAAAATATTATAGAAGTTTACTGCTGCTAACTCTCATTTTTATACATCGTGGTGGCAGGCTGTTGTATGCTCATAAATATACTCATTACAAAAAATACGTGACTTCTCCCCCAACCCCACCCCCACCCAGGAAGAGCTCTGCCGCCTGTCAGTGCCCCTAAGGTTCCTTAATGTTCATTCTTGCTGCTAGGACTGCTTCTCATCACCCCCCTTTCAGCAGTTCTGACTTCGCAATATTCTACCTGCAGTTACACAACACCCAGGAGACACAGGTTTGCCAGAAGGTATCTATTCCAGATAGAAATAGCTTTACCAAATAAAGGCAGCTCTGTGCCTCTATAGATACCTCCATATTTCAAACATTATTGAAAAGAAAACCATCTCATTTTAAACAGTTGATTTGAGGAGAAGAAACTTCCTCTTTCTAACTGTGGTATATCGAGTGTAATAGTCTCAGTATACAGAGCTTCTAGAAAGACTGCCATTTTGCCCCTTAGAAGTCACTGCTCTATGACATCTACTTATTTAAACTTGTGTGAAAAAAAAAAGGAGTTAACATTTATCTAGTTGTCAACAAACAAACTTCAGTGCTGTCTGTGTCTGGCAGTGTGTTTTGTATAATAGGGAGATTCAAAGAGAGCAAGGAATTTCTTTTCTTCCTTTCAGGAGTTTACAGTCTGGTTGGAAAAGCTGAAAATCGTGTTAAACTGATTCAGCGACTTTGACTAAAAAAAAAAACAGTGACATCAGGACACCAGAGGAAGAAGAAAACTTTTGTCTGCACTAAAAAAGAGGAGCACAATATGGGACCCAGGAGTAGAAAACGTCCACTCTATGCACATATTTTACATTTGTGCAGTTTTTGAATGCTTAGCCTTCTGAGGAATAAAGAAAAGCCCCAGTATGCTTTCCAAGGCATTGTTTTTGTATCTCTCAAAATGTTCATTTAAAGAAAACCATATGCTTTCCTGAAACATGTTTTTAAAAACATAAGTTAGGGAATTTTGACCAAACTAACTCCAGTATATGAAGAAAAGTCTATTTCAACTGTTATTAAAAAAAAATAAAAAATCAAAAGAACAGCTTTAAGTCAACCACTAGGGGGGAAACCTGCAGTACACACTGCAGTATATTTCTCTGAAACTGAAAATCCAGCTTTATTTGAACAAGATATGCTTCCTCTAACCCATTAGTCTATAGGTCCAGCCCTGCCCAGGGCTTAGAATAGGTCAAGTTCTAGGGTCGCTATATCTTACTACCTCCTCTCACATGAGCTAAAAATAAAGCATTAACAGCAGGGCCAACAGAACAGAGACCAGGACACTGACACTGTGATGAAAGTAAAAGCCTGACTCTGCGCAGGTTAGCTCATGTGAAACAAACCCCGCATTCCCAGTTTAACTGACACATATAAGTCCCATCAACGCAAATTTTTACACTGAGAAATTCCACCCTTGTGTTTTTTAGATGAATCATATGAAGGTAAGTGAAGCTACATAAATCTTTAGCACAGAAGAAAAAAGTCATTCCTGGGCAAAAGGGGAAACACCAGGTGTTTATTTGTTTTTTAATGTTTTTGGTTTGATGCTATTGTTTATTTGGCCTTTTCACTTTTATGACGTACACATGCATGTATAACTTAGATGAGTGAACCTCATTTATAAGTTTATAAGTTTCTTTAAAATGTCTATTTTTATTTAGTATCATCCTTTCAAATGACAACAATTATTTTTTCTTCATTCGTTTCTTTTCATATGCCCGTCCCTGTCCATAAAAGGTACAGATACCATTACACAGGGACAGAGAAAGAAACTACCCCTGTGTATGGTGCTGGGACCTCAGGCATGCTACCTCAGAGACCCCCAAAACTATAGAAGCAAATAGCAAAAGATCTCTTAAGTGATCACTTTGCACCCCCAGAATTATAAAGGGACTCTAGAGAGTTTGCACTAAACTAAGTTGCAGACAACCAAAAATTTGGAGCATCCACGTAGAGAGATAAATATACATTTCAGAGTGCAAAGGGATTCCTAAAACTCTTCAACTCTTTCCTTGAATTTATTTGCTTAACATGTGTTACTACATATCCACTATATGTCTACTGTAGAGATATGAAGATGAACTGGTAAATTCTGCCTGAATAATTATGCAGTTTGTAATTATCTTGATAACCCTTTTAAAAATGTGAAGGCAAGACTATTCATGAAAGAGGTTAAAAATAGAGTCAGATTGAACATCAGTAGTGGCTATTCTAGGGAACTTGCTTTGCATTACCTGCACCATAATGGGATCAGCTAGAACAATAGCTCTAAAGACTTGGTGAATTTTGAGGATGTTAATCCCAGGTGACTATCAGGAAAACTAAATGTAAATAATATAGGATCCTGGCCTTATCCTCATTTACTATTCATTCACTCATTTGTACAGTAGATAAATATTTTTCAAGAAATGTCTAGGTTCTGTGGATACAATACTGAAAAATGAAAAAGACTTCCGCCTCTTGGAACTTATATTCTAATATGGTAGATACACAATAACTACATTATAAAGTTATTGTAAAACTTCATTCTGGCTCTCACTATTATGCATGGGACTCAATGTTTCTAAAAAAGCACCGAATGCCTGTATTGTTAGTGGTCCTGGGTATGAACTAATGATGAAATCCACACTTTTCAGCCTGATGTTCAAGGCCATCTCCAATACTGCCCCATTTACCTGTGCAATATTATCTCTTACAGCTCAGATCTGAGGTCATTCAGTGAAGAAAGCCGTACCCAACACAGACTAAATGTCTGACTGAACATTATCATTGTCACCCACCAAAATTGCTCTTTCTACCCATCCCAAGAGGAGTGCCTTGCAAAATAAAGCACTTAGCAAAAACCCTCAGTCGGATTTCTCTCTCCATTTAAGTGTTATGCACTTTGTGCATGTCCCTCTCTAATAACATTTATTTAGATTTGTATTTTACTGTAGATTCATATTCACGAATATGTCCATTCTAGTCATTTGACTGGCAACCTTTTGAGGGCAGGGCTGTTTCTAAGTTTTCTTGGTATCTCAGGCTTTATTTAGCATACTGTCTTACATAGTTAGCTCCAATGCATAGCTCTTATGTTGAATTGTTTTGTATTTGCTTGTGTGCAATGGCAGAACATAAAATTCAGTATCTGCTTCATGCACACATTTGTTATGAGAGAATACATAAAAGTTTACAAGCAGTCTAACAGAGTAATAATACTAAGTAATACTAAGTAATAATACTAAGAGTAAAACCTCAGCCTCTGTTATTTCCAGCTTAGTTTTGAGCTTTTGAGTCCTTCAATTTTCTGGCTACTTTCTAATGTAAACTTCCAGTCAGAACTCTCAAGTTTTCAAAGCTCTTGTGAATTGCAGCTATTAGTAACCTCAAGTCCAGAGGACCTATATTTATATATCTATGCATTGCGTGTGCACGTAATCACTTTAGCCAATGTTATAGGGTCAAGTAAAAAGAAAAAAAGAAAAAGAGAAAAAAAGAAAGAAAGAAAGAAAGAGAAAGAAAGAAAGAAAGCTTTCCCCAGAATATAAAAACACAGAAAACTAAGTGCTAGATGAAACTGGAGAAATTTAAAATGTAACAGTGAAAGTACTTCCTTTAAATTCAGATTTATTTATGGGGGCAATAGACGATCTTTATACCAAGTTACCTAGATAGACATATTGTTTATGAAGGTGGAAAAATCTATCCATATGTTACACACTTTTAAAACTGTGCAATAATTCTGCATCGAGGTCACACATATATGGTATCGTCTGCACACACACAACACACACATTCACATGGCATATTAGACCATACAAAATGTATACACAAGGTATGTATTTTTTATCATACTGTCGGCACAGCCACATAACGTTCTTTCTGTTACACAGATGTGAAAACCATTCATATTTTACAGGTGTGTTTAATGTCTGTACCCACAGGTAAAAGTGATATAATATCTAGTCCACAGTAGTTATATATATATATATATATATATATATATATATATATATATATATATATAGTCTATTGTCTTTTAAAAAAAGTATTTTGGTGCTATTATCATGTGTTTCTCTAAACCATTATTCGGGCATATTTCTATCAATAAACAATGTTCTGTAAAGCTCTTAATGTATCTTGTTGGAAAAATGAACGATTGCAACCCAAGTCCCCATGATCCAGGTGAAAATGAAATGACTGTCTACACATAGGCACGATTCAGGACACAGAACATTTGGTACACAAAGAATGATCAGACGGGTTCCTACCCAGCACAATTCCATTCAGTAGTTTCCCTTGCACGTACCAGCTCAGCTGCCCATGATCCATGCTGCTTTTAAATACTACAAAGCAACGTATACTCCAACTGCCGCCCGCTTAAGTTCTTCCTTTTGCGCTCAGAAATGGATACACTTGGTCAGTGAGGGATGCCCTGTTGCAGCCGCCTCTCCGAGTCCTTCAGCATCCCACCTCTCGGCTGCACCGGGTTAAGCCCTGCCGCTCCAAGCTCATTCTCCTAAACTGCCTGCAACTGGTCGGCCACAGGGCGGAGAGAACGGGCACAAGGGCGCCCTCTGGAGGCGCCTAGAGGCAGCTACAGCAAACTTGGAACAACTAAGTAGAACGAGGCTGTCAGCACATTCTTTGTTAAATAAGCATACTGTTTTTATTTACACTTTCCTGTGCACATTAAAGCAATTGGAAAACAACGCAAGAAAGGCTCATTCTGTTGCCTATGGATATTCTACTTCTTTCATACTTCACAATAAAGTAAAAACCGTGATTCATGTATGTGTACAAATAACGAGATGTCATATTATCTAGTTCTTGACTCATTCCAGAGAAAAATAATTAACACTGGCTACTATCAGAAGTTTCCAGGATTTTGGTATTTAACTCAAAGGCAGCTTTCCAAAAGAGAAATGCACGCCTCTGAACTAACACAATGTAACTGTGTTCAACATGCCCTGCTACTTAACGAAATTATTGTACAAACCTTACCTCTGGAAATGTTTAGCGTGTCCTTATCAATGCATTATACTGACTTGAGTATGATAACAAGGCAAAACAGTTTCTGTTATAGTTTGTGTGATAAGGTGTTCATATGACTTTAATATTTCAACAATAGCTCTTTGAATTAATTTCCCTCTAAATATCTCCCTAAGCGTCTTTCCCTTAAAGAGGATAATTTGTATACCTGAATGAGATATAAGCTTAATTAATTAATTGAATAGAGCACTTAAAGGATTATCTACTCTGATATGCATTTAGAAATGTGATTACTGGATGTTTCCTTATTCCCTACAGATCAAAATGAACATCACTATTCCTATCCATCACCCCTGTCCTGACTTCCACCAGGCATCAAAATTTGGGATTTCATTTTTCCTTCAAAATTAAAATTAGACTTTTAACCTACTGAATAAGGGACCTATCTACAGTGATTGTACATTTTTCCAGGCAAATGTGGACAAGAGTCTGATTACATACCCTGTGGGGCCCCTTTGGGAAATAGAAACTCTTAATCACTTCAGTTTCAAATCAGTGTTTGAGAATTTCTGGCAGGATAAACACTGAAAAAATTTGTTTCATCAATATTTCATCTCAATTTTTTTTTATTTCCATGTGTATGATAAATGAAAATATTGGATTTTCAAACACATACCATTAAACATATTCTAAAGTAAGGTTTTTCTTTTAAATAGGATATGCACCAAATATTCAAACCATAATTTTTGTGACTATGTAAAGTGTCTGAAAATGTGTGTGCTGGTGGGAATAAAAAATATGTTAATTATTCATGTCTCTATACCCTCAATTCCTAGCACCGTGGAATCTAAAAACATATTAGTTAATGATTGGGTTGTCGAAAAAGTCATGACGCATGTTTGCAACAGATGGCACTAGTTCATTTTTGGAAGTACTAGAGTCATTCGCATCTATGTTATTGCTATGTCATTTGACAGCTGACAGTGCTAGCTTCATTCTAAAAAAAAATTGAGTGATTTGGTTGAGTTTGGGAGATTTTACAAGTTGAAGATGGAAGATCAAACTGTGCATTTCTGCCATATTTTACTGTTTTACTTCCATAAAGGAAAGAACGTGCATCAAGCTTGTGAAAAGTTGCATAAAGTTTATGGTGACAATGCTCTACAAGAACATCAGTGCCAAGGATGGTTCACGAAATTCCATGCTGGTGATTTTGATCTCAACAATGCTCAGTCAGGGAGGCCCGTCGAGGTTGGTGACGACAAAATAAAGGCATTGATCTAGTAAAACCCACGTTACACTATACAAGAGATTGCAGAAACATTGAACATCCGTCATTCAGGTGTTCACAACCACCTGACGAAGCTGGGATAGTTAAGCAAGCTTGATATTTGGGTTCCACATGAACTCAAAGAAGTTCATTTGATGGTGCATATAAACATCTGTAATATGCTCATTAAACGTGAGGAAAATTATCCTTTTTTTAAAGATTTTATTGGGGAATTTGGGGAGGGGAACAGACAAGTTGCTGTCCTTTTGTTCTTCAGTCTAGTTGTGGAGGACGTCGCTTCACTGTCCCATGTTGATATTATCATTGCACTCTTCCCAGGTGAGGCAGTCACTCACCAGCCATTGGACAGCCACTCACGGTGGCTCACAACAGCTCATGAAAGCTCATGCCTCCTGCCATCCCTGGCAACTCACAGCAGCCTATTTCCAGATTGAGCTGTTGTTCACCATCTAAGCTGTAGAGGGCACAGCATCACTTGCCCTCATGTGAGATCCAAACCGGGGCCCTGCTGCTCAGAGCTGGCATCCCAAGCCAACTCTTAACCAACACATCACTTGGTCAGTCTAAAATGATCCTGTTTTGAAGCGACTAATAACTGGTGATGAGATATGGATTGTTTACAACAATGTGGTGCGCAAACGGTCTTGGTTCGATGTGATGATTTGCCTCAAACAACATCGAAACAGACATTCATCAGAGGAAGGTTATGCTGTCAGTGTGGTGGGATTTTAAAGGTGTCATGTTTTTTGAGCTCCTACCAAGGAACCAAACAATCAATTCAAATGTGTACTTTTGGCAATTGGACAGTTTGAAAGATTATCCATCATCCAGAAACGTCCAGAGCTTCTTAACTGTAAAGAAATTGTGTTCCATCGCGATAATGCAAGACCACACACAAGTTTGATCACCCGTCAAAAATTTTGGAGCTTGGATGGGATGTGTTGCCACACCCACCATACTTGCCTGACCTTGCACCATCAGACTTCCACTTGTTTTGCTGTCTTCAAAACTCCTTGTGTGGTATAACGTTCAATTCAGATGAGGCTGTAAATCAGCACCTTGTTCAGTTTTTCACAAATAAAGACAGGTCTTTCTATGAATGAAGAATTATGAAGCTCACTGCAATATGGCAAAAGGTTTTCGAACAAAACGGACAATATATCATTGATTGATCTTTGTTCTTTATATAAATAAATGACCTTTGAAAAACATAGACAAAATAAGTCATGACTTTTCTGACAACCCAATAATTGACCCCTAAATTGTATGACATATTCTGCACTATGGTAAGTGTTGCATAGAATTTCTTAGAAAGGCAAGACACTCAAATGTATTTTAAGATTAAAGATACAGTAAGCAGGATAAAGAGCATTTAGAAACTTATAAATAATAAAGTAATAAACACTGACCATAAAAACGGATATGTCAAATTTTTACAAAGTAAAACTTGATACATGAATATTAAGAGGTGAGGTAACAAAGAAATAAATTATGGGATAAAATTTCCCAACATAAATGCTTTGGCCTTACAAAATCATTCTTTAAGTACTCATTCCCAGGATGTCAAGAATGGTTTTATTGAACCAATTAAGTAAATATTGACATGTATAAAGAGAAAAATAATTAAACATTAATAAGAGGGGTAGACATGTGAATTTCATAGCCAGGGTCATTGTGTCTATGCTCATCAGGACCAAAAGCTGCAAATGATAGGAGTTGACATGACAAGAAAAAGAGATGATTATGTTGTTAGGGATGGAAGAGAAATATTATGGCCATGTGTTGTCCCCTGAAAGAAGGTCTAAAGTTAGTCTTAAGATACTGAGACAAGAAAATACAGGAAAGGAATAAATCTCCAAATAGGGGTACATTAAGAAAACGAAGTAAGCTGTTTCTATTTTTACAATTTAGCATGCAAAACTCAAATAAAGAAAAAAGGTCCAAGTCAAAGTCAGAGTAGGGTCTAAAGAACTAAAATAACCTGGGGACTCTCAATATCTGCCTTTTACAATGAACTAGACTGAAGAATCTGTGTTTGTATTCTAATGCTAAATAACAAATTATCACAGCCTTACTGGATTTAAAAAAAGCACATTTATTATCTCAGAGTTTCTGTGGGTTTGCAGAGTGCACATGGTTTAGATGAATCTTCTGCACAGACTCACAAGGTTGCAGTCTGGGTATCACCTGGATTGTGTTCTTATCCAGAGATTTGACTGGCGAAAAATGTGTCTCTAAATTCAATCAGGTTGTTGGCAGAATTCATTTCCTCAGTTTCTTCAAGCCACCAGGAGAATGTGTCTTCATGTAGGGAGGGTGGGGCCCTAGTCTTTCTTTTGAGGACTCTCTACTGATTAAATCAGGATGACCCAGAATAACCCTTTCAATTAACTCAAAATCAACTGGTCTGGAACTTTTATTACATCTGCAAAACTTCTTCACGTTTGCCATTTTCTATTGGGTAGAAGCAAGTCACAGGTTCCACCCACACTTAACTAAAGGAGGGGATTTGCAAAGGTATGAGGCATTGTGGGGTCACCTTTGGGTGTTTCCACAATGGGGCCTCTGTAAGAACAGGTGGGGTTTCTTACTTGCAGTTCAAAAATATAAATGGAACAGCCTAGGAGGTGGGGAATGGCACTGCAGAGGCTTCCTGTTGCCTTTAGGATCAAGGCAGAACCATGAATTTATTATTTATCAAAGAAGTTTTACAGATGCACAGTTTATATGTAACACAGGAACGTAACAATGGAAAAAATCAGGGAGGTCATTTGATCAGGAAGGGACACGGAGGCAGAATGTTAATGCTTGGAATTGAGGATTTATGAGCAGGACTTGGGACAATAAAGAGCGCCAGTGTCAGTATGGCGGCAGTGGCTTCACGTGCTAGAAATGTCTGTGTTGTCTGGCTCCCTGCCCACAGCCCCTCACACCTAACCATCCATGCTCCGAAGTGGCTAAGTCTTATTAGCCCCGGAGTATACACCTGACCAAAAGAATACATCCAGAGGCTAGCCAGAAACGTGTGGCCTTACTGGAAAAATAAGCTTGTCCACTTAGATTTTCAGGAATGTGAACTAAACTAAAAGAGAGCAGTTGCCAGTTGATGGAGAATGCTGCAGCTGAAAGGCCATGTAGCAATTATGAGCTGTGTGCTAGCTGATGCAGAGAGAGCGGCTTAGCAGAAAGAACAAAATAATGGTGTAAACTCAGAAAGGAGTAGAGATTAGAGAAAACATTCACTCTAATTCTTTCAATACATTCATATGGAGTTCCTGCTATGGAGTGGGCGCTGTTCTAGGTGCCAGGAAAACTGCAATGAATAAACCAAAGTCCCTGTCCTTATGAAGATTATTCTTGTAGTGGGAGATAGACAGTCACTATGTACAAACATAGAAACTATATTGCATCAGGTGAGAAAACTGTAGGAATACAAATAAAGCAGGTTATAAAGTTTAAAAGTAAGGGGGGGATTGCTACTTGGGTAGCATGCGTGGTCAGGGAAGCTTATGTGATCACGTATTTTTGAATAGAAACCTGAATTCAGTGAAGGCACCAGCCATGCTAATATTTGTGGAAATGGTATTCTTGGCAGAGTGCACAGTAGGTATAAAGTCTCTGAGATAGGTTATGTGCTTGGTGAGTCAAAGGAATTGCAAAGGGGGGAATGGAGCTGGGACAGTGGGAGCAGGGGAACAAGTGATACGGAATGAAATCAGATACGGCACGAGCAAGGTCACGTAGGGCTCATGAACCTGTGTCAGGGTTTAGCTTTTACCTAGACAGATGGGTACTAGAGGGATACTAGAAGAAACTACCACAGTTATATTTTTAAAAATCATTCTTGCTAATGTAGAGAACAGATGGGAAGTGAGGGAGATGACAAGGAGACCATGTGGACCCTGAGAGAGACAAATGTGGCCTAATTTCCAATTATGCTTCTTTCCCTCCAGGTCTGGCTATACTTGTTTCGGTCCTTCAATTTCCGTGAGATAACACTGTAAATACTTGAAAACAAACAAACAAACAAACAAACAAACAAACAAACAAACAAACAAACAAACAAACTGTTCTTAAACTAGATTGCCAAATACTCTAAGGAATAGTAAAAGTATTTAAGACTTGGGTATTTTGGATTTTTACATATTTTGGCAGAAGAGCTAAAAGTTAGGAGGATTTAAGAAAACATGCCACATTTCTATAAATGATAGAAAGTGCTTGCATGTGGGGAGTTGATGTCAAGCCTACTAAATTGTTGACCAGTTATTTTTTCCAGGGTATTTATTTAAGCCCATAGTAAAAAGCTTGTTCTCAGGTTATGTATCTGATCATTTGTGAAATGAGTGTTTCAAAAGTTTTTAATTCAATGACTATTATCATCCGATATCAATAAAAGAGTATACAGATTAGATAGTTTAATTTTAATATCTTGCAGATAACTGTTAGGGGCTACCAGGGGCACCGAGAGGGAGGCGACACCCCCCACCCCGCTGATAAAGCCGCCAGACATCCTCTTAGACAAAAATAACAAGCACCTGACCACAAGTTTCCTGAAAGAAACAAGACATAGCAGAACTGCAAAGGTCCATGGAAAATGTCTGCAGAAGTACCTGTTCTGCAATCATAACTGCTCATGTATGCTTGCAACTACTTCCCCTATTGCTTACCCTATAAAAACCCCCCGCAAACTCCTGCAGGCGACTGATGCCAGTTTTAGGCTCAGCCCCGACAGGCAAGTAAAGCTGCTTGGTTTGCACATGTGCCTCAGACTTTAACTCCTCTGCAAACCTTTCAATAACTATTGTGTTTAATAGCTTACAGATAACTATAGAATCTTTGAAACTAGGTATGGCTCCCCTTCTCTAGATGAAATGATATTAGAGACAACAATTCAAAGGTTTTTATAAGGAATCCATTAATTTCCAATTTTGCATCTTCCCAACCCAAACATATCAGAGACGCACATATGTATTATCTGTATATATGTAGGTATATTTGGGCTACTTTTCATGGTATTTCAAATGAAATTTTATAAAATCAATCAAAGTGTTTCAAAATGGGAGTGGGGGGAGGAGTTAGCAATCATTGTCATTTCTTAATCAGCACTACGCTTTCAATGAAAATACTTGTATCTAACCAAAACAAGAAATACGATTAGATTTAGGTGAGATTATCCTTTGAAAATATTAAGGGTGCAATATTAAAACACATTATCAAATATGCAAGTATCTTTATCTTTTATTTATATTTTTTGGTGAAGCTTTCTAGACAGTATTTTATGATTTTTTTGGAGGGGATAAATATATATCATCATAAGTTCCGCATTGTTTGATACTTTTGCCATCATTAAAAAACAGCAATTGGTATCTTACCTTAGCCATATATGTTTATTAATTTTTTTCTTTGTTATTAAAATATTTGCTAAAGTTAACATCTGTAATAAACATTTTCCCACTCACCAAATTCTTAAAAGCACTATCATCAGAGGAAATAAAATTGAGACCATTCATCTGTGCTAAGTGTATTTTGTTGGATATAATGAGAAAAATTGCTACCTATGGAATCATATATTTACCTCTAGGTGCCCAAATGTAAAAAAAAAGAAAGAAAACCACAAAACATAAATTTCAATACTCAAAAGAGAGTTACAGATATGGGAGTCACTAAACATTAATTGTTTAACAACTCAGAAATGTGAACGGTGATTTAGACAGAACATAAAAGCTAAAAGAAACTATATGCCTAAGTATCTCAGCAGATATAGGAGAGGCAACCAAATTCAAGAGAAGTTTATTTTTTTTTATTTAAGTCACTTTAAGAATTACTATATTCATATATATTGTATATTCAATGTTTCATAACATTCTTATTCTGTCCTTAAAATGCAAGATTGTACACAAGATTATTATTTATAAATCCCAGCACATGATAAATATTAAAACTTTATCTTGTCCCATAGTTGGTGGGGAAAGAATTTTTCATCAGGCTTTATATTGAAATCAGCCTCATTTTAAAATATTCATTTTATACTCACATTCTCAAGTTGCTTTAAAAATTCAAAGACCAGGGAAATTTGATTTGACTTATAAACATCCTTGTGTATTGTTTAGGCTTTCTGGACTCTTTAGCTGATGCCAATACTGTTTCTCTGGTGCTGTAGTTGATTTTAAATTGGTAGATTATGTCAAGATATGAAAGCAATCTAGGTGTTTATTGATAGATGCATGGATAAAGAAGATGGAATATCATGCAGCAAAAAAAAAAGTCTTGCCATTTGCAACAAAATGGATGGATCTAAAGGGTATTATGATAAGTGAAATAATTCAGGCAGAGAAAGACATATACTATATAGTTTTTGTGTGGAATCTAAATGAAAACAAAACAAACAAAACAGACTCATAGAGACCAAAGGGATGGTTACTAGAAGGGAGTGGATAGGGGATGGGTGAAATGGAGAAAGGGAACATAGTCAGTAATAGTGTGATAAGAGTAGACAGTGACAAATGATTACTAGGATTAGCGGTGTGATCATATTATAAGGTATAAAAATGGTGAATCACTATATTGTATACCTGAAACTAATATAACCAATATAAGATTATATACCAACTACACTTAAATAAACAATAAATAAATAAATAGATAAATTAGTAGATTAACAGGACACACATAGAACTTCAAATGTGGTCTCAAAGGGATTTCCATGAAAAATAGGTAAAATATGTTGAATATTTCGGAAATAACCTTTCAGTATTATAATGCTGGCTAACATTTTGTCACTTCAGTAGTTACAACAAATAGTTTCATGGCTTCACTTATCTGATCAATTTAAATAACTTCTCTAGTCCTAACTCATCTCTTGAAGACTGGGTCTGCATTTCTACCTTCCAGGTGACTCTCTCTGTACGAATATACGCCTAACTCAAATAAGGAAGCTCATTATCTTTCATTTTAAAACACATCTTCAAGGGGTAACTAAAACAAATTCATGGAAAGTAGAATACAACATTTTTTCAGTTTGCTAATTTTTTCCCCATCAATTAGATTTGTCCAAAAATAAAATGAGCTGCCCTGAAAAGTACTAAGCTCCACATCCTAGGCAATTAAAGCACAGTCTGAATAACAACTTGGCAAGGGATAGTGAAGCAAGGATTTGGCTTTGACATCATTGGTCAGACCAGATAGCCTTTCAAGTCCCTCTGATGCTGAGATTCTACGATGTTAGAAAAATATTCCCACTCCCCTCTCTCATTATATAGTTTAAGAGTCCCTTTACTGCTAAAACACACATGATTTACAGGTTCCACTACATAGAACACCTATTCTTTATTTCCTGATGCGTTATTCAAACAGTTTAATTCATTTCAACAAATGTATTTGATTAATTTATTCTTATCTTGGTCTTTTAAAACTTTCCCCACCCCCACCCCCAGTAGTTTAAATCTTAACATTTACAACCTATTAATTCCAAGAAATTTTACAAAATCTCGTACAAAGGAAATGATGACTTTATGTACTTAATCCAGGTGACAAATACAAATTTGGAAACTTTGTTCATATTGGACAGATTAGCTCTGAGAGTCCTAAAATAGTTCACGTAACTTTTGCGATTAAAGCATGCATTTACTTAAAAAATAAGCTGAGGTTTCATTTAGTGGATGCTTATAATGTGTTTCTAAACATTTTAGTGAAACAGGATAGAAAAGATCAATGTCTAATTGAGTATCTTGTAACTTCATATTTATAGTTTGTAAGTTATTATGATAATGCAGCTATCACCCACAAATCTGTTGATTCACGAAATATGACACCTCTGTAAAAACAAAGTTTTATCAATTGCTTTGGAACTTATACATGATAAAAAATGTTTCAAACATGTTTCTTCTATGGAGGCATAGGAAGATCTATACAAATAAATATTTATGTACCTATGTAACCCTCAGTCTGAACTGTTCAATCTTTTGAATTCTTTCAATGAATATTAAGAAGTCCCAAAACACAACCAAACTAAAGACATTTAATTTCAGTTTTATCTTATTTTTAAATTGCTTAAGTTTTTGAAGGCTAAATCCCCATTTATAAAATTGTATGTGCAGCTATATTTTCAATTGTTTCAACAGTGGTATCAAAATTTAATCAAATGAGGATACATTTATCTTTTTAATAATTATGAAATATATAGTTTGTTGGCCTAAGAAGTACTTGGAATGGACAAAGAAGGAAAGAAGTAGGATACATGAATGTTCGTGCAATAGTTAAAAACAGATGAATACAATATATGGATAACTTAGGTATTCTCATAAATTGCTATATAATTTGGAACTTTCTTGGGTGAATGATCCATTATTCAACAAACTTTCTAGTACTACCTAAATTGGTATTAAATCTTTCAAAAAGTGTATTTATTTTATTTAAATCAGAATGAGTAAAACGTATGCTAGACAAGAAAACTATGCCTACTTGATTCACTTTTAATACCATTGTCTCTGTCTGGAAAATGACAGGGTAGTTAAAAAGAAAACTGAAATACTGTGATGTCTTCGTAACTAAAAATATGTATGTGAATCAGGATTATAAACATATTTGTTTCTTGTTGAACTGAAAAGTACATTCTGTATCTGATTTTTATGTTTATCTTTAATCCATTATGCATCATCAATAAAGAATAGGGTTTTTTAACGAGAGTTCTCTTTTTCATAATGTAAACTATGTTTGATTAAAATAAAACCATGGATACGTAAAACCTTTGCATAATGCAGTAAGAAGTCACAACACAGAATCACTCAAAGGTCCATCGACACCCACTTACTCAACAACATTTTTATATGGCCTGAACTATTTGTATTGGAAGTACTCACTTTTAACACTAACACATACTAGCTATTTAATTTTCCAGAGTCCCAAGTTCCATCATGCCATACCAACATCTGGCCAGAGAATATATTATCATATTCAGAGTTCTCTCATCAACAAATAACCTTGCAAATCAAATAAAATGAAAATACTTCCACAAAGTTAAAGAGATTCAGCTATTTTAGGAATGATGTTGCTTGGTTTCTCTCAGGGTTACCCTAATACCCTCCAGCCTGAGGCTCAGGGCATGTGTGAGATTTCACACTTGCCTACATAGAATATGGTGTACTTGGGAGCGATTGTCCTCGAGTGAAGCAACCACCTGAAAAGGCCAGAAACATCGCTATGACTCATTGGCCTACTGATGTAGCTTGGTTTCTCCTAAGTCAGACTGGTTTGTTATAGGAATGGACATTTTTCACATCCTTTCCTTTCACAGCCTTTAAAACTGTTTGGAGACCTGATGAGTGAAAAATCCAAGACAACTGTTCTTTTCATATCCATGTCTTCATATATGTAAAGTTCAAATAGAGGCATTTATTATCCAAGAAATTACTAAAGAGAGGTTTGAAATTCATGCCAGTAAATATGAAAAGCTGTCTTTAAAAGAATAGGTTTTGATATTATGGTGCTTTTATAACTTTCTGGGTCCCTGTAGATACCTCACTAATCTAAATAATCTTAAAGAGCACTGGGTATTTTGGAGAACAAATAAAAACATTATAAATATGACATTAAAAAAATTCTAAACTTGGGCCGGCCGAGTGGCGTGATGGTTAAGAACTCGCTTGGGATGCCAGAGGGCCCCGGTTCGGATCCCACATATGAGGGCCAGTGACACTGCCCTCCACAGCTAAGATGCTGAACAACAGCTCAACCTGGAGCTGGGCTGCCATGAGTCGCCGGCGACGGCGTGGGCTGCAGTCCCTGTGGCAGTGGATTGCCATGGGCTACCGTGTGTGGCCAGCAGCCAGCGTGAGCGGCCAGCAGCCGCAGGGAGTGGCCATCCAGAAGCTGGAGACTGATCTGCCTCGCCAGAGAAGAGCGCAATGATGGTGCCAACTTGGGCCAGTGAAGCAACATCCTCCACAACTAGATTGAAGAACAAAACGACAGCAACTTGTCTGGTCCCCTTTCCCCAATTCCCCAGCACTGTTCCCATCCCCCCAATTCCCCAATAAAAATCTTAAAAAAAAAAAACATAAAAGAAATGTTTAAAAAAAAATTTCTAAACTCTAAGCTCACACTTTAGGCATAACCAGTACAGTTGCCACACTAAATCTGTCTGTCTATCTATGTATGTATATATATCTATATAGATATATATAGATATCTATATAGATATCTATAGATATCTTTAGATATTCCAAAAAATTCCACAGGCACCTGGCTTTCACTATGACCAGTTCCATCCTCTCTCCTAAACACTAGTCTTGTAGCATTTATGTGTATAATATAAAGTAACAATAGAAAACCCATTAAATAAATGTTAAAATTATATCTCCAGGCCTGTTTCACATACAAATTAAAAGAGAGGACTGCCTCTCTGCAAGGGCTGAGTTAGAGTTCCTTTGAAAGCTTTTGAAAACAGGGTCGAGTTCATTTTACATCTACAATTATAATATAGCTACACGACTTCATTTGTCTTGGGCAATTTATTGCATTAACTTCAGGAAGGAATGTTAAGAGATATGGAGATGATTCCCCGCACTACCTCCTATTCAGTTTGGGAGTTAGCAGAAGGCTGCCCCTTCTCCAACACAGCCGCTGATGAAAGGGAGCTATTAGAAAGAACTGCGTTGGTTTACACTGCAGATTGAATGGAGCATTAAATGACTGCATTAGTGTGACTGCAGTGGGGGTAACGGTCGCCTCCAGTGAGTATGGAATGTTGTGATAATACTTTCACATAGGTGCAGAAACGATTCAAGTGTCCTTATTTGTCACGAAATGGTATCCAACATCTCTCCAGCAGATGACCCCCAAACCTCTCCTCAACCTAGTTTATTTTCTTCCCTCGTTGCTAGGGTAAACAGATGAGGAAATACATGTACTTTCAAACGGTCACCTATGTATCACGAAGGTGGGGGGGGCTACTGCAAATCACTTGGAAACAGCTTCTAGAAGGCGATGAGCGATCACTCCCACCAATCTAGCTCAGATGCTCTTCGTTTGATCACCCCGCCTCCCCCCTCCGGCCTGGGCTGTAATTTTCCAAACAGCCACCTCTCATTTGCAAATAAAGTTAAAATCAATCCAAATACAGAATGCTGACTTCCTGTCACTCAATTTTACAGGGTTTCTCTTTGTAGAGCTGCCAGATTGTGACCGATGAGAGAGAGAGAGAGAGAGAGAGAGAGAGAGAGAGAGAGAGAGAGAGAGAGAGAGAGAGAGAGAGAGAATATCACTTGCTTCCTTGCTTCCTAAGCAGGGATTTGCCTGCGATTCGCGGCGAGAGGACTGCGGTGGCTGATTTACACAGTTGGCGCGGAGGAGGGGCCGGGGGTGCGGGGGGACAAGCTGGCGGAGGCTCCGGCGATGGGCTGATCTGGGGCTCCCGAGCGCCTCTCTCTCCGTGCGCGATTTGGGGGCAGCTGATGGATTTGCACTCGGGTTCCAGCCCAGCGTTTTCTATATTGCCTCCTTAATACCCGACCTGGCGGCCCCAGTTTGGGTGCGGACGTTGGTAAGTAACGTGCAATTCGATTTTAGTTATTTCCTAGGCTATTAAAGTGACACTTTTAAAGCAGGTCAGTCTTAAACGATGCTGCCGCCGCGAGCGTCTCCTTGGCCTGAAACGTTCCGCGGTCCTCTCCTCCCCCCCGTTCTCCTAAAACACACATGATTTACAGGTTCCACTACATAGAACACCTATTCTTTATTTCCTGATGCGTTATTCAAACAGTTTAATTCATTTCAACAAAT
>NW_017732047.1:128158-131795 GCF_001890085.2 Hipposideros armiger | reverse complement strand
AGAGAGACAGAGAGACAGAGATCCAGAAACCAAGCCAGGGCTCTCCGGGACCGCGAAGCTCACCACTGAATCGAGAGCACCGAGATTTTAAATAAAAAAAAATTAAAAAAAACCCAGCCCTGGGACACTTAGGCTGCCAGCTTGCATTCGAAGGCATATAGAGCTGTGGTCGTGAGAGCTCCCTGTCATTGGCATCGCAGCGCTAGGTGCGCGCTCGGCTCTCCCATTGGTATGCAGCGACCATTTCCCTGCAAGCCTCAAAGGTGGAACCACTTAGAAGGATTACAAGCGTGATTTGATGGCCTTTCCAAAAGTTGGTGGCCGGAGGAGGAACAACTGCAAGGCTACGGCATGATGGATATAATTCAGCCTTCCAGCGAGTTTGCAGCCCCCGCAGGGAAGCTCCTAGGAGCAAACCTCGGAGATCGTGAGCGCTCTGCAAGGATAGGTACTCGCCGCTGCCATCCTTTCCTACTTTGCCTAATTAAAACCAGTATTTCTTGCATGTAGGGTGTGCATTGTAAAGCACACAGAGTTCGGCTGCGGTGGCTACTGCACGCTCACAGGTGCTCGGGGTTAGTTGCATTTTTGAACTGGGTCATTTAGCTGTAAAGATGATGGTAGGAGGAGTGGTACTGAAGATGAACATAACCTCGGACCCTCTTTCTGGGGGAGAAAATCGTAAGTAATTCCAACAAATAGGCCAGGTGGCAGAGCAAAGGGCCCCTCCCCCAGTGGATCGCTCGCTCGTGTTGTAAAAGATAGAAGGAAAACGGCACGAGCTTTTTAATCATTTCCCATTGTGCGTTTCGCCTGGAGACAGCAGATTGGAAAAGGATCTGTCGAAGGCTCAGGGCTCTTCAGAAAATGAATGATGCAGCATTTTAATTATTTGTTCTAGGGGAGATTGTTTTGCTTCCATATTGGAACGTTTAATCTTAGATATGTGGAGATTAGTGGACTCAGAGATCCGGCAAAGGGGAGGAGGAGGTGGGAAGCGGGCACACTGGGGAGAAAGGGCTTCTTGTCCTCCCGGTGGACAAATGATGCTGGGCGCTCCCAGCAGGAAGCGGACGAACCCTGGGCTCCAGGGCCCTTCAAACCAACTTTTGGAGCTCTTCCTATCGCTTAGACACGCTATACTGAGATAAGGGAAAGGACATGTGTGAAATAGCCTTTAGGACATAGCCCAAATCGAGAATTTAGGGATTTGCAGTTCAAGAGAGAACAGAGAATGATTGCAGAGAGGGCCATTTACCGTCACTGGTAAGCTTAGGGAAGCCTCCCGGTTACCCATCGATTCCATCGCATCATGGGTTGCTATAAGATCCAGGAAACAGTCGCCGCCTCTGCATGTTGGGTACAGAAGGTGGTGTGTGTGTGTGTGCGTGGGGGGGGGGCGGGGAGGTGGCGCGGAGGAGGGGAGGTTGGCAGCTGGTGATGGGGAGATGGGATTGCTCTGGTTCTGAGCTTAGGCTGTTGGTCTGCTTCTAGGTGGAGATCTATCTGAGAAAATAGGGTGGGTCTGGAATATTAAGGGTGTAGTATGTTAGAGAATCCTGCCCGCCTGCTTACTTTGTCTCTGATCACTGTTTCCAGTCTTAGCTACTGTGGAGCAGCCAACACTTGTGCAGTCATTTTAAATGCAAAATATCATGGGAGTCTCCTATGACTGACATTAAAGGAACGTTTTGTTGACTTCGGCGATTTATATATGTATTTTTAGAATGGTATAAAGAATTGACACATAAAACTGCTTTTCTTTGAAATTTGGTTTTGTAAAAAGTGCTTTAATGGCAAGCCATCTCTACTGGCTAACTTTGAGCCCTTGGACAATTGAGGTTCAGTCCAATTTTTTTAGCAACCAGTTAAGTCCCACCCTTCCCCATGAGTTGGTGACAGGATTGGTGTGTGTGTGTGTGTGTGTGTGTGTGTGTGTGTGTATTGACAATGCACACTTCTCACTAACAGGACTCCTTCACTGTTCACTTGACCCTATCCAGTTTCTCCACTAAGATGCATTTTTTCCCCCTGCAAGTAGGACTGTAGAACCCTCAGCTGAGCCTTAAAAAATTCCTCTTGTAGGGCTCTGTGAACTAGGATCGGGTGACCTCTATACTGCAACATCTTCCCTCAATCACCCTCACCTCACAACTCCCTACCATCCCCTTCCCCAAAATATCAAGGAAAAATAGTTGGACACACATACAAAAAATCCCAGCTGCGCCCTCCACCCCGCCAGGTCTTTCCCAGTGGGAGAAAGTGAAATGTGTCATCATTACCCAAGTGTTCTGCATCTCCTTCCAGGGTTATTGGCTTGTCTCTGTTTTTAAAAAGGTGGAAGCAAACACAGGACTGTTGAATCCAAGGAAAACCAAAAAGGGTTTGAGCTGCAGCACAAACAAAAGGATTCCTGGTGCAAAGAGATCGAAGCAAAATGCAAGAGGAACTCTATCCAAGTCTCTGGGCTGCCTGAGCTTATTCGGGACACCCAAGCAGAATTAGCTAGACTCAGCTCTTCTGTTTTGGGGACCTGATTTTTCCTTTATCCCCATCTTTGGAGAGAAGTGTCTGTGCTATGAAAAGGATAATTCTGAAAGATAGGCATACTTTTGAACACGTCTTCACTAGAAAATGCAGCTTTGGGAACTAGAGGAGCAAATCAGTCAGGCGATAGTTTCCTTGAGAGTTAAGAAAAGAAAAAGAAATGCTTATATCCTCCCCACTACCATCTCCACCTTCCCCACCAAAGAAACATTCTCCGTCAGTCAGTCAGTCGCTCTCTCCCCACCCCATATCTCTCTCTCTCTCTCTCTCTCTCTCTCTCTCTCTCTCTCTCTCTCTCTCTCTCATCTGTCTCTCCCTTCTCCTCCCCTCTTCTCAGGGCTTCCTGGTGCTCGCGCCCCAACCCATGCTAAGCGCGTTCCCCTTCTTGAAGCTCATTTCTGTGACGTGGAAATCTGGTTCCACGGTTACAGAACATATTAAAATAAAAAGGCAACGCGAGCGAAGTCCAAGATTCCGCACTGTGATTGAGCCTGCCTTTCTCCCTGCCTTCCTCCCGCCCGTCCTCGCAGTGCCCAATGATGTGCTGCTGGTACCCAGAGAGAGAAGCGGCGGCGGAGGCGGCGGCGGCGGCGGCGGCGGCGGCGGCAGCAGCAGAGACGCCTGAGCTGGAAGCCTGCTGCAGCCCCTTCTCCTCCCTCCTCTATTGAGTGTGCCAAGCGGCAGTTCTGCATCCAAAAGAAGCCCATTGAAAGGCTCATTGCATTCCCAGCACGTCTCAAGCTTGCTGCCCCCACCCCCGTTATCCCCTTTTGCTTCAGCTTCAGCAAAAGGAAGGGAGGGAGGGGAACAGAATCCTTAAACTCAAACCTTTTTTTCCCCCCAATGTTCAATGCTAAAAAAAAAACCTCCTGCAAAATAGGTAAGTCAAAGACATCTGGAGCCTTTCTTGCCTAAATGTCAGGGACCTCAAAAACAAGAAAAAAACATTTAAATAAAATAATGGTGAAGAAGAAAGAACTTGAATAGATTTTAATATTTTATAAGGGAGACTGATACTGCGACGTAGTCTCATATTCTCTCTCTCTCTCTCTCTCTCTCTCTCTCTCTCTCTCTCTCTCTCTCTCTCTCT
>NW_017732047.1:117315-124508 GCF_001890085.2 Hipposideros armiger | reverse complement strand
GGGGGTGGGGGTCGCCCGGCTCTTTCCTCCCCAGAGAAGGCCCCTCCCGTGGGTCATGTATACGAGTACATCCCCCACCCAGTTACCCAGATGTGCAACAACCCCATCTACAAGCCTCGCGAGGAAGAGGAAGTGGCTGTTTCATCAGTGCCGGATGCAGGGAGTGCAGAGCGCGGGGGGCAGGCGACACAAGCGCCAGGGCTGGGTGAGGTTCTCCTGGGAAGTGAGCAGTTTGCCGAGACGTCCAAGGAGAACCACAGCAACTACCGGACCTTGCTGGAAAAAGAAAAGGAGTGGGCCCTGGCAGTGTCCAGCTCCCAGCTGAACACCATAGTGACGGTGAACCACCATCACCCTCACCCTCACCACCCAGCAGTTGGGGGGGTTTCGGGGGTAGTCGCTGGACCTGGAGGAGACTTGGCTGGGTTCCGCCACCATGAGAAGAATGGCGGGGTGGTGCTGTTTCCTCCTGGGGGAGGCTGTGGTGGTGGCGGCGGTGTGCTCCTAGACCGAGAGAGGCCACAGCCAGCTCCCTGCACAGTGGGATTCGTGGACTGTCTCTATGGCACAGTGCCCAAATTAAAGGAACTGCACGTCCACCCTCCTGGCATGCAATATCCAGACTTACAGCAGGATGCCAGGCTCAAAGAAACCCTTCTCTTCTCGGCTGGAAAGGGCTTCACAGACCACCAAACCCCAAAAAGCGATTACCTCGAGTTAAGGGCCAAACTTCAAACCAAGCCGGATTACCTCGAAGTCCTGGAGAAGACAGCGTATAGGTTCTAACAGAAAAAGAAAAAAAATACATTAGTGCTTTTTTTTTTCAAAAGAAAAAGAAAATGAAAGAAATATATCCCTCGCTCCCTTTACACTTGTCCCAGTAACTTCACTCTCACCAACTCCCCTGCCCTGAACAGAACTGAAACCGCATGATAACTAGAAAATACAGATGTGTGTGCTCCCCTCCCAGATGTGATTTGGAGGAGGAGCCATACTCAGATAATTAATCAATGAAGTGCCTTCGCAGACTTTTGCCAGCAAATGTTACCATTATTTTTTTATACTGAAACTTGAGACTTTGACTGTGCCATGTATAAGGTGTATTGGGGATCGTTGTATGGATCCTAATTAAGTAAAATCCAATGTGTCTTTTTATTTTCAGTAACTTTTTTTTTTTTTGTAGTTGTAGTTTTGTTTGACAGGGAGGGGAGAAAACAAGTTGACATCTGTGGCTCTCTTTCCTCTTCCCATCATGGCACAGATTCTGTACATGTATTAACAATGCAGTTTGCTGCATGCCTGGAAACTGCAAGACGGGGAGGGAGGGGGCGGGTCTTGCTCGAATGTTCTCACCCACTCTTAGTTTTTTTTTCTCACACACATACCCACAAGCAAATCACAAATCCCTGCACCCAGTTAGGTCCCTAAACCTGCAGCCTCTTGCTTCTGGTGCCAGTACACACACACACACACACACACACACACACACACACACACACACACACACACACACACCACTCCCATTCAATTCAATCTAATTAGTTTGGATTTGATCCATCTGTCACCTCTTCCTAGCTCCACTTCCCTTCACCCCTAGTGTACAGCTCACATCGCTCCTACCACTCGGGAAAGGTCATATTCTAGGCTGGATCCTACTGAAGGGGAGGCCTGGTGGTTTAACAGCGGGAGGCACACACCTAGGGACGAGCATCCTCTTTGTGACACTCCATCCTGATGCCAAGATTTTTTGGAAAACATCTGCACTTTCTTATATATATATATATATATACATATATATAATATTACAAAAAAAACACCATAAAAAAGCAACTGGGTATATATCACTAACAGCTTTGTAGGAAGCACTTTTAATGTTTTCTCTCTCACACACAAAGATTCAAAAGAAATGTGCGTATATTTATTCTGTAATTTCAGTGATTATAAATTGTAAAGGTAATGTTTAATCATTGTATAGTGATTATGCGTCTGGTATAGCTTTCCTAATAAAACGTTTTTGAAAAACATAATACATTATATATAGAGGATACAAAGCTTGAACCTTAAACTCCAGCTATGCCATGCCTTTTGTGCTCCCATTAAAAACAAACAAACATTTTTCTTTTACTTGGTATACAGAAGGCTAGTTTATTAACAAGTTTGATGCACTGTAATGCTGATAAATCTTATAACCCACCACCCCTATCCCATACCACGATACGATTTGGGACTTAAAATTAAGTCTGATTTATACTTTTCTTCTCTTGGATTATGTATTTTAAACTTAGTAACCCAGTGATGCACCATTTTTCCTAGGCAGGACGCAATTGAAAAGTAAAGTAACTAGACTGCTAAGAAATACAGGATTAATTAAGAGAAGGAAATTAAGGATCCATGCATCTTAAGGCAGTAAATAACATAAGGAAAAAGAAAAATTGCTATTCTTTAAAAAAATGCACTAAAATTGCACATACACACCGACAAAAATCTAAGGCCTTGGAGCCAATTTGACTCTCACAATCCGGTTATCTGTGAAAGCTGTCACTGTTATATTAATATTTAGCTACCATTTTTTTTTCCAACCACTTACTGCAAGTGGCCCCAGTCATGCTTGAACTAAGACAGCGGATGTCAAATGAGTTTTTTATTTCTGTATGACATTAAAATGTTTCAATATTAATCTAACAATAATCAAAGTTATGACCCATTTACATGTGAGCAAAACCAAAGAAAATTTGATTGTTGAAGTGCCAGTATCTTGTGTGTGAAACTGAATCAATGGCGAGCTTTGGGCAGGCGCTTATCTCATTATGCCATTAGAGGGCAGCAGAGCTCCAGGGATTCACAGACTAGCTGCACCATTGTGCAGTGAGCCGAGTTCTCTGCTAGTGCTTCCTCAAGCTGCCCTTAGTAGAAATTATCATTATGTGTTGAATGTAATTCACCACAACTCAGATGCCTTACATCATATATTTTTTTCCCATAGAAAAGGAGACTAGCAGCGTCTAAAGCTGTGTAACTCATATAAAACTAAGACATTGAACTTGAAAAAAAGCCCATTAATGTCTAGAACATATTTATATATCTCTTGGTTAATTCTACATGAGTATCCACATAGGTATGCACACAATTAAAACACAAGTATATCAATATAAAAATGCAGCTTTTCAAGGCTACCTTGCATTTGGCACATTGAACCTAAAACTTTTGTCCTCCATTATTTGAAGTATATTTTGGAATTACTTCAGATGAAGGAAAGCCAATGGTCATGATTCACTATTTCTCTGCACACAATATGGAAATACAGCTCTTATGCAAGATAATCAAAGCCACTATTAAATAGGTGTCATTGTTCTTTTTTTTGTTTATTTTTCTCCTTTTCTTTTTACCTTCCCATAAGTCACCTTTTTCTTTTCTTTTTTTTTTTTTAGCTGAGCCATCCCGCCACCTGTTGGCAGCTCACGGCTGCTCAGCTCGGGCTGACTTGAACCGCTGTTGCTCAGAGCTCAAACTCTTGNTCTCTCTCTCTCTCTCTCTCTCTCTCTCTCTCTCTCTCTCTCTCTCTCTCTCTCTCTCTCTCTCTTCCATTTAATTGTTTCTAAAAATTGAGCGTTGCATGCCCGAGGCAGCTTTCTCTTTGCCTTCTCACTGGTTGTCCTTTTCTTACAGCTGTGCGCATTATATGCAAGTGGAATGTGAAGATTTATTCTTTTCACTCTCCCTAAAAATTATATGGTTGTGTTTTAAGTTAGAGGGTTAACTAAATATTTCCTTAATGCATGTATCTAAGTGTGGCGAGAAAATATATGCTAAAAACTCTGGTCTATTTTTATTGATTTAAAACAACCATTCAATTTTGATTGACATTTCAGTGACTCAAAAAGGGCAATCTAATAAAACTGCATTATTACAATTTATTTATGTATGCATTTTCATATACTGATATTAGGCAAGGAAAGAGAACCATAGAGGAGGCTCTGTATTATTAGAATAGTGCACTGTGTTTGTTTCTTCAGATTAAAAAAAGAATGATGTTTTTTCTTGAAATGTATTTCATGTGATAGATCATTTATCAATAGGTAAGTATCAAGGTTTCCCCACTGTCTTGCCTGTAACTACTCAACTGTCCTCTAACCAGCCACCTGCCGTTCCAGTTCCAGCTTTTTACAGGGTTCCTCAGTTGATCTTGAAGGCACAGACACACATTCCAAACTAAGCTGTTAATACAGACACTCCCAGGTCCAGCATCCTTTAATTGTCACTATCTTTAGCTCTGACAATTGCATGGGCTCATTCTTTAGAAAGGGTAATCACTCCTAAAAGGTTTAAATAGCCAAATGATACACATACATGGAAATTAATTAAAGATGTTAATCTGTCTTTGGGCAAAAGAGGGTGGGGGTGTAGTGTGTTACTGCGCATTAACTGTGATTAAGCATGATGTGACCATTTTTTAAGAGAAATCTTAAGCTTTCCTGAGATTTCAATCATTTAATACATCTTAGTGTCTGATATTGGGCAATGGGCTCATACTTTATCATGTTCTTTACTATTTTTATTTTAATCATGTCTTTTTATGAGTAGAATCCTGTGATTTAAAGAACTTTTTTTTTCCCCATCAGAGTTCCAATCAGATCTATAATGGGCACCTCTGATACCAGTGTGAGTTTTAACAGGTGTAATGGCCAAATTATTGCCATTATGACCGAATCTGCCTAAACCTAGAAGGCATCACTGTATACCAGTTTTCCTGCTTGTTATAAGCTGCAATGAAGGCTTCTTTTGTTTGTATGAATGTGCCCTTTACCAAGTATGGCAGGAAAACGTCATCACGTGATACAATATTTCAGAGTCTACTAAGTTTAAAATATAGGGCAAATGAGGCATGTTGATAGGTCATTTGAGTGTCAGTTCAACAATTGCTAAAGTTTTTATATCACTTTTAAAAAGCCCCAGACGTAGGAGTCTATTAGAATAGTGCATATGACTAACAGCTGAAAATCTGCATCTTTATTTCTGTTGCAGTTTTGTAACCAACCACGAATGATGAAACCTTCCATAGCTGAGATGCTTCGCAGAGGGAGGATGTTGTGGATTATTCTTCTAAGCACAATTGCTCTGGGATGGACTACCCCGATTCCCCTGATAGAGGACTCAGAGGAAATAGATGAGCCCTGCTTTGATCCATGCTACTGTGAAGTTAAAGAGAGCCTCTTTCATATACATTGCGACAATAAAGGATTTACAAATATTAGTCAGATTACTGAGTTTTGGTCAAGACCTTTTAAATTGTATCTGCAGAGGAATTCGATGAGGAAATTGTACACCAACAGTTTTCTTCATTTAAATAACGCTGTGTCCATTAACCTGGGGAACAATGCATTGCAGGACATTCAAACAGGAGCTTTCAATGGCCTTAAGATTTTAAAGAGGCTCTATCTACACGAGAACAAACTAGATGTCTTCAGAAATGACACCTTCCTGGGCTTGGAAAGTCTCGAATATCTGCAGGCAGATTACAATGTCATTAAACGTATTGAGAGTGGGGCATTTCGGAACCTAAGCAAACTGAGGGTTCTGATTTTAAATGATAATCTCATCCCCATGCTTCCAACTAATTTGTTTAAGGCTGTCTCTTTAACCCATCTGGACCTACGTGGAAACAGGTTAAAGGTTCTGTTTTATCGAGGGATGCTAGACCACATTGGCAGGAGCCTGATGGAGCTCCAGCTGGAAGAAAATCCCTGGAATTGTACATGTGAGATTGTGCAACTGAAGAGTTGGCTGGAACGTATTCCTTACACTGCCCTGGTGGGAGACATCACCTGTGAGACCCCTTTCCACTTCCACGGGAAGGACCTGCGAGAAATCAGGAAGACAGAACTCTGTCCCTTGCTGTCTGACTCTGAGGTGGAGGCTAGTTTGGGGATTCCCCACTTGTCATCGAACAAGGAGAACGCATGGCCAACTAAGCCCTCCTCAATGTTGTCCTCTGTCCATTTTACTGCTTCTTCTGTTGAATACAAGTCCTCAAATAAACAGCCCAAGCCCACCAAACAGCCCCGAACACCACGGCCACCATCCACATCCCAAGCTTTATACCCCGGTCCAAACCAACCTCCCATTGCTCCTTACCAGACCAGACCACCCATTCCCATCATCTGCCCTACTGGCTGTACCTGTAATTTGCACATCAATGACCTTGGCTTGACTGTCAACTGCAAAGAGCGAGGATTTAATAACATTTCTGAACTTCTTCCAAGGCCACTGAATGCCAAGAAACTGTACCTGAGCAGCAATCTGATTCAGAAAATATACCGTTCTGATTTTTGGAATTTCTCTTCATTGGATCTCTTGCATCTCGGGAACAACCGTATTTCTTACGTCCAGGATGGGGCCTTCATCAACCTGCCCAACCTAAAGAGCCTCTTTCTCAATGGCAATGATATCGAGAAGCTGACACCAGGCATGTTCCGAGGCCTACAGAGTTTGCACTACTTGTACTTTGAGTTCAACGTCATCCGGGAAATCCAGCCTGCAGCCTTCAGCCTCATGCCCAACTTGAAGCTGCTATTCCTCAACAATAACTTGTTGAGGACCCTACCAACGGACGCCTTTGCAGGCACATCCCTGGCCCGACTCAACCTGAGGAAAAACTACTTCCTCTACCTTCCTGTGGCTGGTGTCTTAGAGCATTTGAATGCCATTGTCCAGATAGACCTCAATGAGAATCCCTGGGATTGCACCTGTGACCTGGTCCCCTTCAAGCAGTGGATCGAGACCATCAGCTCCGTCAGCGTGGTCGGCGATGTTCTCTGCAGGAGCCCTGACAACCTCACCCACCGTGACGTGCGCACTATTGAGCTGGAAGTCCTGTGCCCGGAGATGCTGCACACTGCGCCAGCGGGGGCCTCCCCAGCCCAGCCTGGAGATTCTCACTCCGCTGGGGGGCCGACAAGCGCATCACCTTATGAGTTCTCTCCCTCTGGGGGCCCTGTGCCCCTTTCGGTGTTGATTCTCAGCCTGCTGGTTCTGTTTTTTTCAGCAGTCTTTGTAGCTGCAGGCCTCTTTGCCTACGTGCTGCGCCGGCGCCGGAAGAAGCTGCCCTTTAGGAGCAAGCGGCAGGAAGGTGTGGACCTCACCGGCATCCAGATGCAATGCCACCGGCTTTTCGAAGATGGCGGAGGGGGTGGGGG
>NW_017732047.1:20930-113587 GCF_001890085.2 Hipposideros armiger | reverse complement strand
AGCGAGCTCTTAACCAACTGAGCCACTCAGCCGGCCCTATTAAGTCACCTTTTTCATAGTTACCTTACTTTCCTTATTTTTAAACATCCTTTCTTCCTTCACTTCCTTTACTTTTAAGACACAGAAAGTCAGTACTGAACTGTAGGTGTTTTAAAACTTGATCTATGAAGTCCCTCTAAACTAGTGATTCCTCATGTCCCCATTCCTCTTAATTAAATAGTATTTTGGTGAATAGTAGAAAGCATGTGCATAATAACAACTCAGAGTGCAAAGCTAGGTAGATACTTCTGACAATAATCATTTCCTTGATAAGTGAGCACACATTCATAACATGGCACATTATACAGAGCAGGCTAAAGTGCGATCCCTGATGACCCTGGTGCTGTCCATATTTGAAAAATGAGTATCCATAAACCATATTAAACTATAACTTGATAATTATAATGTTTATATTTTATTTATTAAAGAATGTAAGACTGTCTTAAATATAGGTAGTAATTTTACCCTTGAGTGAGGAATAAATTTATTTAGTGAAAATAAATTTATATGAGAATGGAATTTTGTATTAAAGGAATTTTTGCTTCCATAGAATTTCCTACCCCCTTGGCTAAGCCACTTATTTTTGCTGTGCATTAGAATTACTTAAGTTAACTATAATTTATAATACCAGATGGGTTTTCTTAAAGTGCTATTGGTATTAATATAGGTACTCTAATTAGGATTTGTTCCATGTTTTTGGTGCAGAAAAATGATTATTTTTGAGAAAAAGCTAGATTACTAATTCAGTTCAGTGATGGTCATTTCGACTGAAGCAGACCCAGATCTGGCAGATATTTGCTATTATTCATTGCTATTTTATTAGAAATTATATTAATGAGATTTTAAAATAATACAATGTAATGTTCCTTTAACTATGAGATGGTGAGTGAAACATAGTTGAAGTGAAATATTAATTTGATTCAATAATAGTTTTAACATTTATCATATACAATATTATTTATGTGGATGCTTTTATGTTTTTATTTTAAAAGTTATATTATTTCATCTAATTGTAAAATACTAAAATAATATATAAGGATGATGGCAACCATATTTTAAATAAAGTTCAGAAAGAGAGAGATTACAAGAAAAAGTTTAATAATTGAGCTTAAAAGTTTTTTTTCCCTAACGTAGGAATGTTAGTTTTAAATCCTTGTTATCTGAAAATAATATTTGTGTGTAGCACTATGAAAATTGATGAAGTTGAAGAACATAAGGACTTTATTGAAACTCATTATTTTGATTCATTTAGTATAAATTTATTGTGGATACAGTCCTATCCTTTTGCAATTATGTTTTCTAAGCCGATGAATGTTGCATTTGTGTAAATGGCTATGACAAAGGACACATTAATGAAATGCTTCACAAAATGTGAGACGTATGACCATAACGAGTCAAGGTGATATGAGAGAAAACAGTAATAAAGGAACACTCCATCTTAAGTGATTTGAGCTAGTTCAATTTGAGCTTAGACATTTTAACTTATACTTAGCTCAGAATCCTCAAGTGAAAATTCAGGTGAACAGAGCATAAACAGCTAGCACTAATTTCACCATATGTGTTTTGTTAAATATACTGTAGGCCTTTTAAAATAATAGGAGCAATAACACATGCTTGATTGTGCAATCGTGTGTGTGTGTGTGTGTGTGTGTACATATATAGTACTACTATATATGTATATACACTGTATATACATGTATATAGTTTATATATGCTTGATTATATTTACATGGAAATGAGACATTTTCTTCTCACATGTCTAACATGTCTAACATCAGTTTTGTGTATTTTCCTTGCTTCTGTCTAGCTACTGTTCAAGTGAAGCTGGATGAAATTAGGAGTCTTCACTTTGGGAATACTTACATGTACAAAGCAACACTGTAATTCACATTTCTGAATTTAAAAGTTCTTTTATCTTCCAATTTATTTCACTTTATTATTTAACTTATAGGGGGCAATTTTCAGCCAAATTTTGATATTTATTCTAAGTCCTGACCATAAAGAAACTAATTTCTTACAAATATACAACATAAGTCAAATGGAAAACAAGTGCTCCTTTTTCATTTTTCTATTTCTAGAATAAATTTTATAGGTGAAGCAATTTCATTAGATTTATTAATTTGACAAGATCTTTATAATTGACCTAGGTATGTAGGAAAGCTGAAATCTTGAAGTTAAATGTTAGAGTGTCGAAGGAATTGTTTAAGATATTCATCATCCTATTTTACCTCTTTTAATGTAATCCTTCATTTAAAATGTATAACAGTAGTAGTAATAAACAAAGATGACTGTTTTAGTATGTTCTTCAAAATCTAAATTGAAGCAGAAATATTTTCAATTCAAGAAAGCAGGTTTACACCAGGGGTTGCTAGTTGTTAAAGGTAATGGTTTTGCTAGCTTCTTTAATTCTGATAGTATTTGCTTCTGAAATAACATACATGTTTTTGAGAATATGATTGTATTGATACAGAAGATTTTTCACATGATTTTCAAGTTCCAATAGAAAATAATAATTGTGGTGAGCTTCAAAAATATATAGCCAAAGAGGCACAATAATACATGTGTGGTTAATCCAATCCTTTAATCTCTAAACATTAAAACACAGATGAACATTAGTAAAAAGAAGGCTTTCCCCATTACCACCCAGCGACAAAAAGTCCCTGTACAACTAATTAAATGTCTTTTAGTATATTTAGTCCAATCACTTGTTTATAAGATGAATAGTACAGTGAATTAATAGAGGTCGCAATGCATTAAATTGTATCAAAATCAGACAAGTTTCATAAAAAATGAATGTGCTAATAACCAGTAAAACAAATATTAATTCTTCATTTTAATTCAGCTGTAATAATTAGCAGGTTGTTCTCTTGATGGTGAAAGGTACCACATTACCAATACTGTACTATACATGTGAATACTGAGCTTTTACGCTTTACTATGAACTTTTAAGTTTAGTTTATTTGGATAATGGAAGACTACATAATGATTTTTGACAGTATTTAAAACAAGAGCATAACTTCCCTATTCTGAGGGTGGCAAAACTAGTGCTGAAAAAAGCTATCATTGGATGGAAAGAAGTCATCTTCTCCCTTCTGGCTCTATTCCTTTTCACTATTCTTGACAGCCCTGTTTCTACTTTTGTTTCTGACTTAGTACCAGATATGCTTGGGACTAAGGGCACATTCATTGAGCTCAAAGTCGATGCCAAGGAAAGATCAGGGATTGATAAAGAGTCCTTGCATCCAATGATAAAATGTCCAATTCACTAATCTGCACCTAGTCAGAGATATAATTCAACGTATCTCCCTTCACTGTGAAATCGTTTAGAAGGCTGGTAACAAAAAGTCAGAACCTATAATAATAAAAATAGAACCACTTCTGGAAATCAAGAGAAAATCAGCAAATGTTTCAAAAATATGGACTCTTCCTTTAAAATCTCAAAACCTTGCTTTTCCTCCTCTAAAATGTCCTTTGTCTTTGCCTTGGCATCCAAAATATTGGTGTAATTAAAATTAAAATAAGAGTGTAAAATGTTTGTATTAAGACCACCTCCTCTTACTGAAATCTACACATTCTCAGTAGTTTTTCCTTATTTACAGTGTAAACTTTCTGACAGTTCAGCTTTTATATTGTTGCTTGGAATTCTAAGGTATTTTTGTTTTCTTTTTCACAGAATTCTGGTAAAAAAATTATCTTAAAATGTCTTCTTTGGTGGGGGGGTGTGGTAACTAACTTTAAAATAAAAACAAGTCTGTCAAAATGTAAATTACTAAACATATACTGTAATTGGGTAAAAAAGCAACCCTAAAGTCTATCTAACTCGGATGTTTTATATGTATTAAATTGAGTTGGGATTTTTTTTTTCTATTTGTGCTCTTCTTCACCAGATTTGGATTCAAAAGTGAAATCTATTCTATTTCTAATTAACAGTTCATTAGATGCTTTACTTTTCTAGCTGGCAATAAAAGGGAGATGGGTATAGAAAATGTTAACAGGTAAAAACCATCTGTGTCTGGAATAAGTAGGCCCATGGATCTCGCACTTTTCCTTCAGGAAACCTTCCTCACAAGAAGAACAATGGAAAGAGAAGGGGGAAGAACGTAGTGCTCTCGCTTTCTGAAGACCATTTGATAAAGGTTTAATGGAGGAAGTTTAAATTGGATTAACATACTAACCTTTTGGTGTTCTATCTTTGGAAGAATTTAAATCTACTATTGGTTTAATGTATCTTTCTTTTTTTTTTTTAAAGATTTTTTATTGGGGAATTAGGGGATGGGAACAGCGCTGGGGAATTGGGGGAAGGGGAACAGACAAGTTGCTGTCGTTTTGTTCTTCAGTCTAGTTGTGCAGGACGTTGCTTCACTGGCCCAAGTTGGCACCATCAATTTGCGCTTTTCCCAGGCGAGGCAGATCAGTCGCTGGCTTCTGGACGGCGCTCACTGCGGCTGTTGGCTGCTCACGCTGGTTGCTGGCTACTCGCGGTAGCCCATGGCAACCCACTGCCACAGGGGCTGCAGCCTAGGCCATTGCAGGCTACTCACGGCAGCCCAGCTCCAGGTTGAGCTGTTGTTCAGCATCTTAGCTGTAGAGGGCAGTGTCACTGGACCTCATATGTGGGATCCAAACAGGGGCCCGCTGGCGTCCCAAGCCAGCTCGTAACCATCGCGCCACTGGGCCGGCCCGGTTTAATGTATCTTTCAACATGATTCTAAGCCACTTCAATTATCATCTGTTAACATAGTCATTGGGCATGAAATCAAACCTTAACAGTAACTGAACCAAGTGTAATTATGATTTTTTTTTTTTAGCTGAGCCATCCTGCCACCTGTTGGCAGCTCAGCGGCAGCTCAGCTCAGGCTGGGATTCGAACCAGTGACCCTGTTGCTCAGAGTTCACACTCTTGAACGAGCTCTTAACCAACTGAGCCACTCGGCCGGTCCCTAAACCAACTGTAATTAAAAGTAAATTCTAATGCAAAAGAAATCATGAGGATAAACTGAGGCAACATTGCATATTGAAACACTTGCCTTAATTCATGGTATAGGTGTATAAAATGAATTATGAAGTCTTTTTTCTTTCTGTTTTTAATTAGTAGTTTTTTTTGTACAAATAAGAATTCTTCATTACTCCCTCATTAAATTTTTGG
This sequence comes from Hipposideros armiger, assembly GCF_001890085.2. Lineage (NCBI taxonomy): Eukaryota > Metazoa > Chordata > Mammalia > Chiroptera > Hipposideridae > Hipposideros > Hipposideros armiger. The sequence continues at coordinate 108,402 of NW_017732047.1, read as the reverse complement.
GCTATATTAACATAACTTTCTCTTGAGTCCCATACCAGCATTCATTTAAGAAAGCTAACCCAATTATTAACACTTATTTAAGAAAATGTAATTATTTATAAAAAATTGACTGTAATTCATCATGTAATATCACCCAGAGATACTATTCCAGAGCCAAACATATGTAGTTTAAAACATTTTTATTAGTTGCAATGTTATTTTTCTCTACTGTATTTATGATTTGAATTTTACCAGTAGGGTAAGATATTGAGTGGAATGCTGAACAATATATAAAATCTAGCTGCTAATGTTTTATTTGTTAAAGGAACCAGGCTTGAGTTTGGCAGTAAATCAACTCTTCCTCACCTTAATTCAAACATGACTATTCAGCTCTGAGATGCTACATTTAATATTCCAACCTCGTTTCAAAAAATAATAAGTGACATTTCAATAAATCCTTTTGTCTTATAGAAGGAGGCACAGATATTGATGCTGGGAAACTTTTCTGTAAACTACTCTGCCTATCCCAACTTCACCATAAACAGATCCATTCTTATTTCCACTGCAAGGGGGCGTCGCAGAATGGATAGAAATGTTGCAAACAGAAAACCAAGAGAGAGAAAAGAGAGAGAAGACAATGTGTAGTCAGTTGGAAAAAGCTACTGAGATAATTATGATATGCTTACTCATCGACCCCCACTTTGGGAACTACGGTTCTCAGCAAGTTATCTTTAGTGGAAACCAAGCAAATACTTTATCTTTCAGCAAATACAGTTTGCTAATTTCCATGTTTGTACAAATCAGTGTGGTTATTCTTTCAGTTTCTGAAAATATGCATCTCTTATGGGCATCAAAATTTAGTTTCAAATTTCCTCCATCCTGTAGGCCATTACTGATACAGTAAACGAAATTCTAAGTATTCTCTCAAATAGTTGCGCACAACATACACTCGATACTGATTTGAGTATGTTGGGATATTTTATCTTAAGTGTCCTTCAGTCACTTTCCTGTCTGTGCCAAGAATTCTAGGTTTTTGAATTATATTGTAAGTACTTGAGAACAGAGACTGTCTTCAAGGTGTTTTGTAGCCCAGTGTCTAGGGCCATTTTTTGCACAGCTGTGGGAAATAGATTCTGATCAAATTTCTGAGTTCTATGGATCCTATGTTGTTTCTAAAATAGCAACATTACTAACTTTCTTCCCATTTCTGATACCCAGCCTTAAGAATAGACACTAAACATTTGTTGACTAAATGAATGAACGAAGTTTTAAAATACGTTAAGTCCTATGAGTTCTTGCAAAAATTGATAGTTCTTTGGTATTTAACCCAGGTAAATGATGAAAAGAGATGGAGGAGTTTGGAGTGTGAGAGAGGTGGTAAGAACTGCAACAGTTATGGGAAATGATATAACTTCCTTCACTTTTCTTGGATTTCTTTATTAGTGATATACTCGTACACATTGACTTCAAGGAACAAAGACTGAGGAAATTGGTAGTATGAGTATGTCTCTGGGGAGAAACAAATAGAAAGAAAGAAGGAAAGAGGGAGGGATGGAGGGAGGGAAAGAAGGGAAGAAGGGAAGGAAGGAAGGAAGGAAAGAAGGAAGGAAGGAAGGAAGGAAGGAAAGAAAGAAAAAAGGAAAAAAGGAATTATAAACCTTACTTTTGTCCTCCTCATTAGCAGCTAAAGCAGAGAAAGGAACATGCCCAGTAGTATGCAGATGTGGTATTAGTGAAGCTTCTGCTCAGTTGCTTAAATGTTTACAAATAAGGGAAATGATTTAATAGACTTTGTTGATATCCTCTCTGTTACAATTGATTAACTGAAGATTCTACCACTTGACTGAAAATTGTACTGGAATTTTAGATAAATTCCTTGCTTTAGATAGATATTCAATTTGAAATATTGTTATCTCTTCTATGTTGGTCAAATGTAAAAGTTTCACATTTAGAGTGACAGGATATGACTAATCCTATATTTCAGTCACTGATCCTGTTGTGGAAGAAGGTGAGGTAAAATTAGATAATGAATGAAGAACTGAATGGATGATCTTATGAATATATAAAATATATTACTACCTTGCAAGATCCAAATTTTAATGCACAGATAGCCACATTTTCACTTAGGTAATATAAGACTTGAGAGAGAGAGAGACAGAGAGAGAGAGAGAGAGAGAGAGAGAGAGAGAGAGAGAGAGAGAGAGAGAGAGAGAAGAAAAAGCAAACATGTTTTCTTACTAAAGTTTGAATATTAAAATGCTACTCTGATCACTTTTTATCTATTTTGCCAAAGGATATAATAATCAATGGGAGCTGAATTGATGGAAAATTTAGCCCAGTAAGAAACATTTAATGCAAATACAAAGACATACATATTTTTATAAGCTGCAGGCAGCATTTACTTTATTTTCATTAAAGCTATCGATAGCCATGTGGATATTCAGATTCCCCTTTGGGGGTCTGGAAGCTTGCCACTGTGGTGCCATACCTTTGCTGTCTTAGATGTTGGACTTTGTGTTAAAATTGTATAATTTTGTTGGCATTTTATGTTGTCCTTGAAACATACTTGTGTTTGAACTCCAATTCTATTAGTAAAAAAAGATCCTAAACTGTAAATTTACATATTTTAATGCATTTACAATATAATTCAAATATTCTAGAAGTTGTCATAAAAACGTTCTGCAGAATTTCAAACTGTTGTCAAAGCAAATAAATTATAGGTAGCCCTGTATGTCTTAGAAGACATAATTAAAAGTCTCTTGGTAGTCAATAAAATCAGGGATAGAGAGAAAATAAATTCCTCAAACATAAAGTAGGCTTACATAAAATTAAAATCTAAAAAAACATTTTATTTTATGACTATTTACTATATTGGGATTTTAATGTAAAATATTGATAACTATAGATATGTGCACCAATATCGCACATGCATTTATTACCATGTCCATTAATAAAAATGCTATGGCAATATATTAAAAAGTTAATATACAACTTACACAAGCTATGAACTTGAGAAATCAATTGAGTTTCATATCTTGACCTACTATAAAAGTAAATATTTCAACAAGACTTTTTTCTGAAAACACCAGTGGTATAAAAACATGATGTTGTACCGGGGACAGATATGGTAATTAATAACTCCCAAGGAACGCTTTCGCATGCCTTAAAAATGCTCACAAAGTAGATGCTTTTTTGGAGATTTATACACTACTGATATCTAAAAAAACATAAAGCCTTTTTATAGAGTATTAAAATATACTTTCTTTGTTTGTTCCTTTATAGTTCTGAAATTTAGATATCTGAATTGTTTTAAATAGACAGGATCTCCTATCACTGTGGACATAGATTCTGCTCTGAGTCAATAATATTTCATTATGGATTATGCTCTTATCTTAAACGATTAGTGTCAAAAACAAACAAAATATTTTTTAAAAAACCCCAATAACTACAAATCTTTGTTAAATAAATATTACGGGGATTTAGATTTCCTCTGCCTCTTGTTATTGTCAGGTGCAGTGATGACTAAATAAGAAAAGACTGCTGTAGCTTGTAATCTCATTGCTTGTCCAAGTAAAGCTACTATGGTTTAACAGAAAGCTAAATCTAAAAAGGATCCCACAGATAACCAGAGATAACAGGTCTCAGTGCTAAACGCCTTTCTCTTATGAAAACAGGACTTGGGATACTGGAATTCCTTTTTGTCCAACTACTAAGATGATAGGTTATGATAATACAGCTTGACAATTCTTGAAGGTTGTTTGTTTGTTTAAGTTTCAGTTCTCTACTATACTCTAGAGCAGGGGTCAGCAAACTTTTGAGATGGAAGAGCCGCCAGGGGTCAGCAAACTGCGGCTCGTGAGCCACATGAAGTTCTTTGGGTACGTACATGTGGCTCTGAAGTAAAATTGAAAATGAAAATATAACTATCATAGTTTCATTTATAAAAATTTTAAAGGATATTATTCACATAATGGTGATTATGTAAAAATATATTTATAGCTCTTGAATAATTATTAAATTGTTGTGAGGGACAGGATTGGCTCTTCCAGGGATCGGCAAACTTTTGAGACAGAACGTACCCAAAGAACCGCACCGCATGTGGCTTGCGAGCTGCAGTTTGCCTACCCTTGCTCTAGAATGTGAGATGAGGAACTTTAGATGAACGTTGTCAAATCCAGCTATTGCTTCATTAGGAAGGGGAGAATGAAGTCACGTAGTTAGAATAGGGGACCTCTGCTAAAGATCATCCTGCTAGTGTATCCTTTTGAATGTCCACCCCTGTAAGCTACCATGGTGAAGACAATTGTGATGGCTGCAGTAACTTCACAGGATGAACCTTTCTCACACCTTGAGAAAAGTTTCAAACTGTGCATTATCTCAAACCTTTTAAATTGAATTGTAGCTGAAAACCATAAAGGACTCTTCCTCATGCTCCTGGCCTATTAGTTTAGTTGGTATTGATCTTAGGATTTCCAATCAGACCAAATTTAAACCATGAATGGGATATGTGCAAGGCTAAGAAACATTGAAGTCTTCTTTATCAGTGCTGAATTTACATAGAGAACCCAGTAGTGTAATGCTTCAGAGACGAGAATCCTGTCAAATCTTTGTTCAGCTATTAATATCTACATAATCTTGGTCAGGTTGTTTTAATTTTTCTGAGCTGCTTAAACTCTCTAAGTTACATGGTCAGATTTATATTACTAATAGATCATTCTTGCTACTGTGAAGAATGAACCGAAGGGGCTTAGGATGTCAACTAAGAAAACAGTTTAGGATTGTTTTTTGTTTGCTTGTTTGTTTTTTAAATTTTTGTTTGCAATAATTTTAGATATACAGAAAAGTTGCAAAGATAGAACAATGAGTTCCCTGTATATCCTTCAATCAGGCTTCCCTAATGTTAAAATCTCACACAATGATGGTGCACTTGTCAAAACTAAGAAATTGACATTTGTACAATACTATTAAACTACAGACTTTATTTAGATTTCAGCAGTTTTTTCACTAATGTCCATTCTCTGTTCCAGGATGCAGCCCAGGATATCACATTGCATTTACCAGTGTTGCTTTTATTATTTTACCCCCTCACCCCCCCATATTCCAGCCTAAAGATATAGATGGCCTGGATTAGCTAGTAGCAGTGAAGACAGAAGGAAGTAGATGTGAAACATATGCTGTCACTAGGAACAAAGTGCTATGTTACTGAAAGAATAGGAGTCATGAAGCAAAGGAAAAAATCAAGGATGATTTCCAGCTTTGACCTTAAGAACTGAGTGGATGGTGGTAACTTATATTAAGACAGGATGATTGGAGGGTAGGATGGGAATATGTTTATCAGGAAAATCATGAGTTTCATTTTGGATTTGTTAAGATATGAGTATTAGCAAAATATATGTAAAACATTTAAATCAATGGCTGCCACATAGTAAGTGTTCAATAAATAATGGCCACTTTGAGATATTTATCATCATCATCATCATCAGGAAGTAATTCTAGTATTGTTTCAGGTTGCAAAGCAACTATTTGTGAAGGTAACTGTGTGAGAGACATTCCTGTTTGGTTGTATACTTTTCTTTGTGAAGTGTTTTCAGAGACTTATTCAATAGGAATGGAAACTAGATATGTCAGGAATTGTTTGGGGCTGCTGAAGGGGATGCACATAACATTCCCATTCTTCTCTATCCTGAATTGGGGTCCTAACTAGGAACCCTATAGTACAAGGGGCTTTACCATAAGATGCCACCTTGAGAGGGTACTACACTAGTTTGGCAATGGCATAGGGTATAAAGGGCATGAAATGTTAAGAAAATGAAAGAGGTTTGGTGAGTTGGAGGGAATAGTTAAAGGTGAGATTAGTAAGGCAAATCGGGGCCGCAGTGAGATGGGCTTAAATGAACTCTAAGAACTTTGGAATTTATCCCAGTACAGGGGAGGTTATATATATATATATATATATATATATATATATATATATATATATATATATTTGTAATATCAAGATCCTTATCAGTGGGAAAACTACATCAATGTAATAATGGAATTCTAAAGTCAAAAATCCTTATAAACAACATGATTTCTATGTTGACTCCATTCTTAACTGTAGTGCTCTTCACAGTGTTAAGAATAAATACTATGAGGATAAGAATGGTGAATTCAGCAAAAGAAGTCATTTTTGCTTCTGATAGGAATATTTAATAGATCCCTATGCTGGAAAAGGCTCAAGAATGCTGTAAAGATACAATTATAATGTGCCTTACCTTTATCCACCTTAAACCCTTCCCTTCAAGTCAGAGAGTGTGAGAAGACCAACGTGCCAACAATGAGGGATTGCCCTTAATTTCCTATGCAGGATGGTGAAATATTTTAGATCCTACCATAAGTTTTATCTAGAGCAAAATAATAGAAATTGAATCTGGCTGAGCCAAAAAAGTGAGGAATCTTCAGAATAAGAAAGGAGGGTATCTATTCATGATGCTATGGGACTTTCTTTGTGCTCCACATAGCCAAATAACCCAGACTTTGCCAATTACCTGATTGTACAAGTGTTAGCATGTATCTAGCCTATATGCCAGTGATAAGCTATTCTGATTGGGATCATACAGTTTATATTTAATCTTGTGGTGTGTTCATTCTACATGTGCCTTGAACATCAAGGAGGAACAAAAGGGCAGCTTCAATGTGCTGCTGAATATGAAAATAGGAAATACATACATAACATTAAAAATTAAAACTTATGCCACCATTCATTAGATGGAATATGGGTGTATATACATTGGTAGAAGGAAATCAAACAAATGAACAAAGATACCTTCATAACTATGAATAATCTTTCATACTCAATTCAGATTTTCTTAGTGTTTGCATTAGTAAGCATTATACACATTACCTAGAATTATTTGATTTGATTGTGTTGACATAGGTCCTGATGCTCATATATTTTTTAGTGTGAATGGTACAGAAGGACTGGAGTTGACTTCACTTACCTTTTTATTTATGGTCTTAAATTTTATGGGGCCTTATGTATATCATTTATTTATTAGATCTGCTTATATTTTATTCCCTGAGCACATGTACATGCTAAGCAGTAGGGAATAATAAATGAAGTTTAAAGCATTCACAAACCAGGGAATGTTATTAAGAAAATGAATGTTTTCTTTCAGAACTAGCATGGTAGAATCCAAGCCATGAATCCCATTAGTAGATTTAGTTCTTTAAATGCAGCCCCTGGCATAGATGAAATGTCAATAACGATTGACTTCATGTAGGATGAGAGCGTGATGTTTAAAAACATTTCCACTTCTTCTTAGTACACAGGGTTATTTAATCTTGCTGGTGGTATTTGAAACAATGATCTCACTCTCTGCTTTGCTTTTCCTATGCAGACAGAGCCACCACAGTGCTGAGTGGAGAATCTACTGTTTTCATAAGTTAAATATTATTAGAATATAAACTGGAGAAGATCCTTCAATAATATATGTGCCATTTAAAAATATTCTTGGAAGTTCTCTGGATAAGCTTCTATAGGCTTCTTCTTCTTTAAAGTAAGAGACACAAGCTTTAAAGGCTTACATTTGCTTTAACCTTGCTGTCTGTGATACTGCTGCCTGATTTCTCTCTGGTCCTGATTCTTCAGCAGTAATTTCCCCCCTATTTTTATCTGTTCTTGTTTTGAGTGAAGAATTTAATTCTATCGCTTTAAATTTTATACTTGCTATAAAACAGGCAACAAAGGAGCAGGGATTTTATGAATAAAGTGATATAACATGATGTCTCTTAAATTGTGTTTAAAATGTGACTTTTAAGTGTGCTCTAGGAATGATTCAAAGTTTCTTATCAGGAGGTTGGTGAGGTATTGACAAGAATATATAGTACCATATTCTGCACAGTTACTGAATATCTATGCTTCAAAGCAAGCCATTTTGAGTACAAAACTACATGATCTTAAGAAAATAACAGACTAGTTTGGGGAAACTTGTGAATTACACATGCAAAATTATTTCAAGTATTGGTATAGATAGAACACACAATAGGAATTAAGGAGTTCAATTACTGTTAGACAGAAAGTCATGTGGTATCTAATCTGATATCCTCAACACCCAGGTCATCTCTGAGCAAGGACCTTTTGAAATGTTGAAGAACACAGCCTTAGCTTCCTGTTCACAGCTCATTTATGTTTCAGTCTGTGAACAGACTCAAATCAACTACTGAGTGTGCAGAATAGCAAAGTCTGGAAATTACTGGAAGTAAAAGAATAACCACAATTTTACATTTAAAAATCCTTAGCTGCAGAATCACTTTATGACACAGTTATAATTATTCAAACTACTGCAATTTTTAAAAGGGGGTTCTGGATTTGGAAAAAGGCTGACTTAGTCAAATAACTGCATCTGAAATCATTAAGCTCTCCTTTTGTGAGAACAAAAAAGAATCTCATATCATCGTGGTTTACACTATTCATTAAATTTTAAGCATATTTTATGGAAATAAACTCCAGCTCCTTAAATTTGGTTATACTGCCATCTTTATCTGGACTGATTCATAATCATTGTTTCCATGCAGTCTTTTATGAATGATGGAAAAAGGCCTGTTTACATTGATATGAGAGAATGGCTGAGGTTATGGTGGTTGTACAGCTGGGAGTCAGGGTTTTCCAGAATCTTCCAGGTTGCTATCACTGCTCTCACTATTCCATAATATTCTACTAATTTCAACAAAGAATTATAAATGTTTGCAGTAAATCTATAGGAGTCAGCAATATTCTGCTCCTTAGAACTTAGAAAGAGGCTCTTAAAGTAAAAATCATAAGCATAATACAATCAGTTCCTAATGGAAAAACATTAGCCAATCTGCATAATAACCCATGCAGTTACTTCTGTTGAGGAGTTCCTTACATAATCACATTCGGCCAGATGATTTAGGTGTAGTCTCAGGAATCCATGACAGCAACAAGATAAATAGAGCCTATTAATTTTATATCCTAAATATTTCTGGAGTTATTTCTCTCCATCTCTAAGAAACCGTTATTCAAGTCATCATAATTTATTCCTGAACTGCAGCAGCAGCTAATTATTCTAAACCATATTAACTCTTGATCCTACCCACATAAATACCTTTTCAACAGCAGCAAAACTGATAATTTAAAAATGCAATTCTAATTAGTTTCTTCCTTGCTTAAAAACCTTTCAACTACTGAAGAGTTGCAGGGTATGGAGCTAGGATTCAATAGCCAACATGATGAAACGAGAGGAGATAGAGAAGAACGCAGAGTGGCCTGGGAAAGCTGTCTGCCACAAGCACTGTTGTTCATACTGGTGAGTACCATGGTCCTTCTTAGAAAAGTCCAAAGTCTGCAATATATTCAGGAATGTCCTGCCTGGTCTCCACCTCCCAAATCCTTACCAGTACGCCCTCATCATTAACCACTCCTCCCCCTCATTCACTAAGCTATAGCTACATCCACTTACTATCAATTACCTAAAATATCCAATTTATTTCCCACGTCCAGAACTTGTTTTATGTCCCTACTGCCTAAAAGTCTCTTCCTCTATTTTGTTAGTCCATCTTATTAGTCCTTTAAGTCTTAGCTTAAAAATCACTACTGCAGAGAAACCTTCCCTGACTTCCCGCAGAAAAATGGATCCTTTATTTTGCAGTCTGATCATACCACTCAATTTTTCTTCAAAGTAATGAAGGCAGTTGTAATTTGTTATTTGTGTGATTATCTCTTTGATAATTGACTATCACTAAACTATAAGTTCAGTGAAGACAAAAACCATATCTGTCTTATTAATGTGACATCTTTACTGATTTAGTCTGTGCTTAACACATGGTCTGTGCTCAATAAACATTTTAAAAATAAATTAATGAGTGAATAAATTAAAATCAAAACCTAATCAAGTTGAAGGAAGAACTATGAAAACTGGACTGACTAAAAGTCCGTGAACAAGAAATTGTCACTACTTCCTCAACACTGTCTGAAGGATGTAGGCATCTCATGAAGAAACACCAAGGTTAAACATCCTGCTGTGAATTAGAATAAATTATCTATTAAGATTATCCAGCTACTACTCTTGCTTTCTTTCAATTTTTAATTCCTTTGTTATTTTTTCAGAAAGAAAATCAACTGTGACACAGATATAACCATCCTGATCTTTGTGACACAGTTCTCACTCTAAATGAAGATATTGATATGCTAATTTATACATCAATCCCTTGTTATTTTAGTTAATATGAATCAGTGTCACAATCTAAATACATCTCCCCTGGTGGAGAGAATGGGGAATAGCTCAGAAGACAGGACTTTGAAGAATGCAAATCCACTCAAAGCTGCAGTAAACCCTAAGTCAAAGGCATGAAAATGATATAAGTAGAAATCCAGGTTCTCATAAGATTTTAAAAAATAATGTCTAGAAGAGATTTCGAGTATATAGGACAGAAACTGGTATCAAATGCAGAATATGGAGCTAGAAATTCAATAGCCAAAGCAATGAAATGAGAGAAGGTTGAGTACAGCCAGAGAGTGGTCTGCCAAAGCATTATTGGCGATAGTGGTGAGTACCAGAAGTGGTACATTTTGGCTGCTGGGTCAGCTAAAGCACAATATGTATCAGAGGTACTACGGACTAGACACAAACACAGCATCACGGCAAGTCTAAAAGTAATGCCAATTAGAAGCTGGTCAACATGTCTAGGGAGGCAGGGGGATATGGAGCAATAGTGTGTTGATTAAGAGATGGGCTTTGGAGTTAGAATGCCTGGAGTTGAATCCCAGCACTCTGTCTAATAGCCAGCCACCTGACCTTAGACAAGTGACTATATTTATAAGCATTAGTTTCCCTTTCTGTCAAATGAGAATAATATCAACTAATGAAAATTAGATAGGAATTTATTTATACACTGTTTAGTGCAGTTCATGGCACAAAATAATCCCTTGCAACTGTAATAACAATGCCCTAAATATAATAATCTGCCACATTCAAAACACTGAAATAAGCGTTCACAGGAGGAGGTAAGATGGGAGAAATTTGGAGATAATGAGGCTGAATTCCTATCATGTAGGTGTTTATGATTTAATAAGGGAGATTTTCTGATTAAAAAATCAAGAGCCTATCCTGTTACTGTTTGCACAAGACCAATTCTTTTAGCAGGAGAACTTAGTTATACAAGAAAGAAGAAAGATGAAGTATAGAGATTAACTTGTTAGAACATGGGTAATTTATTTAACCTTTCAAAATTTATTTTGGTAAAACAGAATTAATACAACCTTACTGGATGATAGCAAAGTGACTTGGAGACATGAAAAGTAAAATTCTTGTTTAAACAAAGATACTATATCATATTAAAATGAAGTCTTGATGCAAAAGCTCACACAAATAAAAGTAATTTGTGTTTTAGGACTTAATATTGTGTGTAATTGTACAATAACAACTGAATGATGCTCACTTCTTTTGAAAGATTCTGAGCAATATTTATGGAATGTTTATATAATGGAGAGGTTTAAGATTTCAAAAAATAGAAACTGCATTAGAGGAAAGAAAAGGAACATTGCAATGGAAAGAATACGATACTTCAATTCACATACATTCTTACACATATATTCTAGACAGGTGGGTGGCCGTTTGGGACAAACTATAACAGTAGCTACTGAAATAGCAAATTATAAGAGCAAGGCTATCAAGTCTTTATTTTATGATAAAGCACAAAATAGCAATTTGACAATAGGAAGCCATCTTCACCAGTTTAAAGCATATTGGAATAGCAAATGTTACCAATAACACAAATTATAATTTAGCACAGTAAGAAGCTGTTACATAACTAAGCCAAACATTGGTTTTTAGTTTTTGTCTGAAACAATATTGATGAATAGATTTCAATGGGACTGAAAAGAAGGAATGAGTGAGCACAAAAGAATGTTCCTGGAGATTTGGCAGGTGTGTGTGTGTGTGTGTGTGTGTGTGTGTGTGTGTGTGTGTGTGAAATAAATATATTTGACATAAAAAAAGGTTGAAAATTTAACTAATAAGAATAAAGCAATGATAGGATAAAAAATGATGTAAGGAATATCAGTTGGCCACACAGAATAACCTTGCAAGTATGATAAAAATTTCCTACTTTCTGAAACTGCTGTAGATAATGACCAGAGGGTTCTCACTTAACAAGATCCAAGACTCAGAGGATAAGAAGAATTCTAATTCGGCAAAACTAAACAGGCCTAGAGGCAAATTTTCTGATTAAAGAAATGCCAAACCAACATTAATATGTCTAACTGCTGCCAGTCATTATGGTGTTTTGATCAAGATACTATGCGGTCAAAGCATAATCCTTGACCCTGTACATAGGGAGGAGCCTTGAGAAAATTCTGGGGAAGACTCTATCCTCATCACAACTGAAGCTAAGGCTGGCTTCTACCTCATTAAAACCACAAGAACTTCTCTAAATTCCGAACAGTAGTTAATGGTAATAATGAACTCAGTTTGGCTGATGGGTGTTTGTGTCCATGTGAGAGGATATACAGGTACTAAATTAAAACTATAAAATTTGAATTCCATATTAATATTCTGCCTTAAGGTTTTGTAAAGGTTTGCATGAATATTTGTATGTTTTTTTTTGTCAAAAGCATTTATTTTGCTTAATAATTTTATATTTTTGGATCATGATGCTACTTTTTATCATCTGAAGTGATACTTTCCTAGCAATAGACTTTTGTGTTCTAAAGCTTTCTCAATGCTGAATTTTTTAACCTGTATTCATGGTAGATTAATATTTTGTAAACCTGTGTTGAGCCATAAGTCTGTGTTGGAATGCAACAGGATAAATACCTTACTCAAAAACATGTTATCTGAATGTAATGCACTTGTTTCTGTTGCAGGGAGTAGAAATTAACATATGTTTAAGTGTTGAGCAGTTATAAAGTGTCAATTCATTAAACAATTTAGTACTAATCCTAATTAAAAGACATTTCAGATCACTAATAGAACAGTATTGGCTCTCTGAGTTTTTAGTAGCATCTACTGAGATTAAAAATAATAGGAAAATTAACACTGGTTCCATAATAGATGTTTGTGTTATTTGGTATATAAAAACAGAAGTGTAAGTATTGGGCTGTTGGAAAAGTCATGACATATTTTGTCTATGTTTTTCAAAGGTCATTTATTTATATAAAGAACACAGATCAATCAATGATATATTGCCCATTTTCTTTGATAACCTTTTGCCATAACCTTTCAGTGAGCTTCATAATTTCTCGTTCATAGAAGGACCTGTCTTTATTGCGAAAAACTGAATAAAGTGCTTATTTACAGCCTCATCTGAATTGAATATTATACCACGCAAGGAGTTTTGAAGTGAGCAAAAAAAATGGAAGTCTGAAGGCGCAAGGTCAGGCAAGTATGGTGGGTATGGCAACACTCCGTCCAAGCTCCAATAATTTTTGACGTGTGATCAAACTTGTGTGTGGTCTTGCATTTTCGTGATGGATCACAACTCCTTTACAATTAACAAGCTCTGGATGTTTCTGGATGATGGACTCGTTCACACTGTCCAATTCCTGACAGTACACATTTGATCTGATTGTTTGGTTCCTTAGTAGGAGCTTGAAAAACACGACACCTTTAAAATCTCACCACATTGAGAGCATAACGTTCCTCTGATGAATGTCTGCTTTCGATGTCTTTTGAGGCAAATCATCACATCAGGACCAAGACCGTTTGCACACCACATTGTTGTAAACAATCCACTTCTCATCACCAGTTATCATTCGCTTCAAAAAAGGATCGTTTTCCTCATGTTTAATTAGCATATTGCAGATGTTTATACATGCCATCAAATGAATTTCTTTAGGTTCATGCGGAACCCAAATATCGAGCTTGCTTATGTATCCCAGCTTCATCAGGTGGTTGTGAACACTTGAATGATGGATGTTCAAAGTTTCTGGAATCTCTCGTGTCGTGTAACGTGAGTTTGACTTGATCAATGCCTTGATTTTGTTGTCATCAGTGGGCCTCCGTGACCAAAGAGCATCGTTGAGATAAAAATCACCAGCACGGAATTTTGTGCACCATCGTTGGCACTGACGTTCTTGTAGAGCATTGTCACCATAAACTTTATGCAACTTTTCACAAACTTGACATGCGTTCTTCCCTTTATGGAGGTAAAACAATAAAATATGGCAAAAATTCCCAGTTTGGTCTTCCATCTTCAACTTGTTGTAAAATCTCCAAAACTCAACCAATCACTCAATTTTTTTTTAAGCTGAACCATCCTGCCACCTGTTGGCAGCTCAGCAGCTGCTCCGTTTGGGCTGGAAATCGAACTGCTGTTGCTCAGAGTTCAAACTCTTGAGTGAGCTCTTAACCAACTGAGCCACTCGGCCGGCCCACTCAGTTTTTTTTTAGAATGAAGCTAGAACTGTCAGCTGTCAAATAGCATAGCAATAACATAGATGTAAATGACTCTAGTACTTCCAAAAATGAACTAGTACCATCTGTTGCAAACATGTGTCATGACTTTTTCAGCAACCCAATATATTAGAAAAGAAGGAGGCATGGTTAATATAAAAATTACAGACACTCAGCCACAAAGAAATAAGTTATTTTAGTTAGTCTCTGAGGTCAGTAAAAGCACAAGGCCCATGCTCACTATGTGATGTGGATAATTTTGGAAGCCATAAAACAGAGAGGAGGGACACGTTCAAAAGCTTTTCTTAAGAAACTGGATTGAGGAGTGTAAAACAGGTTGAGAATAAAATTGGAATTACTGATATGCCTGCTCCACTCGCTGAGATTACTTCCTAGTAGGGGAGCAGTGGGAAGAACCAGAAGAAAAATAGTCTTTGTCATTCAGAAGTCCTAGCTAGGGCCTGGATTCGACCACCTTAGACATGAGGTAAAAAAAAAAATACATATCCTACTAAAATATTAGCTTTTCCCACTTGACAATAACCTCTTTGTGGTCAGAGGCTGCGCATATATTAGTATTTAGCAGTATCTAGTACTGGCATATAAAACACTCCAAAAATAGAGCCTGTTCTTTTTATTTCAGATAGTTCTATAAAGGTCAGGGAAGCACTGAGCAAGTAAATATTGAACTGTTGCTCCTAGGGGAAATGTATATGCATGTATGTGTATACACACACACACACACACACAATGTGAACACATGTCTCATATAGTTTATAATCTTAAATCCTCAAAACAACTCACCTTGCTATATTCTTTTGTTTTTAATTTTACAAAATGGTAAGGAAGGTTCAGAAATGTTAAGTGACTTTCCTGAAGCTGACCCACCAATAGGTGTCAAGTTGGGATCCAAGCCCAGTCCAACTGGCCCCAGAGCTGGAGCTTCCTGTATTACACAGCTCCCTATGTCTCCATTCTCTGGTCATCTCTGAATGAGAATTGAATCTAGTCAGAGTGCTGCCATATTTGACCTCAGCTTGGAAAACGTGCATTTTTAGCTGTTCTGCAATGTTCTGCAATTACCCCATAAGGTGTCTCAAGTATTAATTTGGGGCTTACAAATAAATTTTAGTGAGTACGTGAATTCACAAATTCAGAATCTGTGAATAACAAGGATCAATTGTATTGAATTCCATCTTCAAAAGGATTATAATGTAGTTAGTTTATCCCTACTATGGAGGCGGCAGAAATTCACTGAAGGAGCACTTTGACATCCATCTTTGGATTTAGAATAAAGAAATTATACAGTTGGAAAGACTCTTAGAACATTTTTGTTTCTGCTGGTGAGTAACCAATAATTCTGTTTTCTACAAACCAGGAAGTTTCATCAAGATGATCGTTCAGGTACTCTATCCTTTGTCATATATATATAGCAGATGCAGAATGCACTCAAATATATATACTCACACATTTATATAAACCCAGAGGGTGACAAAAAAGGTATACACATGTTAAGAAAGGAAAAAAACTATTAAAATTGTAATAGGATGAATGATGCTAGCATTCATTTAATTAATGCCATCTTTTGAGAAAACGCCATACTACACATTGCTATGTAATTCTATTCAACTCAGAAAAGTAATATATAGCATCTCTTAAAATGCATACATACTTTTTTGGCACCGCTGATATATATATATATAGATATATAGATCTATAGATCTATAGATATATATATACACACACACACACACACACACAGACATATACACATATAAACATATGTATATGTGTATATGTATGTATGTATATATGTATGTAAATGTATATATGGTGAGGTGTGATCAAATAATATGGTGAATGTTTAAATAAAAAAAATTTGACTGTAAAAGACACATTGCCATTAATACTCCTCAAAATAGTCTCCTTTGCTTCGAACACATTTGTCTCTATTGTTCTTGCCACTTTTCTGAAGCAGTTCTGAAAGTCCTCTTTTGTGAGTGTCTTTAGTTGTGCTGTTGTGGCTGCTTGGATGTCCTGAATCGATTCAAAACATTTACCTTTCATCATTTTGACTTTGAGGAAGAACCAGAAATCATAAGTTGCCAGACCCGGTGAATAACGTGGATGAGGACACGCCATAATGTTTTTATTTGACAGAAATTGCCATACCAGAAGGGACGCGTGACCCAGAGCCTTTCTGATGTGATAAAAAATTATGGTGAATACTGCTGCCGAGTGCCATCCAATGGAAAGACAGAGATTTCAACACGGGAAGGGGAGCGGCGAACCTTTTTAACAGTATATGACAAGTTTCAACTTGTTCAGTGTGAGCTACGGTTGAGAGTGTGTTTTAAAGTGTGCTATAATCATCCGCCATCATGACAATGCTCTGTGTCACACATCACTTCTGGTACAGCAATTTCTGTCAAGTACAAACATCACGGTGTGTCTTCATCCACCTTATTCACCAGATCTGGCACCAGCAACTTTTGGCTCTTCCTCAAAGTCAAAATGACCACGAAAGGTAAACATTTTGAATTGATTCAGGATATTGAGGCAGCCATGTCAATGCAACTAAAGACACTCACAAAAGAGGACTTCCAGAACTGCTTCAGAAAGTGGCAAGAACATGGCATAAGTATGTTTAAAGTGAGGGGAAGTATTTTGAGGGGGTTTAGTGGCAATGTGTCTTTTACTGTCATAATTTTTTTATAAAACATTCACTGTATTGTTTGATCACACCACACACACACACACACACACAACTGTATAATTATCATTATTTTTTTCTGACACATTGTAAACATCAAGTAGTCTAAGAAACAGCATTGTATAGAGTAGTGAAGCACATAGATTCAGAGATCTGGTTGCCTAGGTTCAAAAGCCAGCTCTACAACTTCTATGAGACTTTAGTTAGGGGATCATAACAAGATTATAACAAAGTCTACCTCATAGGCATTTTGTGAATATTAAATGAGTTCCTTTATTAGAATATAAAACATATAAAATGCTTAGTACTTGGAACATTGTGAGCATTCTTAGTCACCTTAGTCAGGTGTAGTAATACACCATAGACTGAACGGCTTAAACAACAAACATTTATTTCTCACAGTTCTGGATCCTAGGAAGTCCAAGATCAAGGTGCAAGCAGATTCATTTCTTAGGGACAGCCCTCTTTCTGGCTTGCAGATAGCTACCTTCTCAGTAAGTATCCTTATATGGTGGAGAGATAGAGAGCTCTGATCTCTCATCCTCTGCTTATAAGGACAGTAATCCGATCATGATAGCCAGACACTCATGGCTTCACTTAAACCTAACTACCATCCAAAGCCCCGACCTCTAAATGCCATCACATTAGGTGGTTATGACTTCAAAGTATAAATTTGGAGAGGAGGCACAATCATTTAGTCCATAACACATTCTAAGTCTTATTTACACCTCAAGTATTGTTATTAATATCCTTATATCAATAATTACAGAAATATTAGAATTTGCTTACACTTGCAAGGAGAAATGTAATTTGTAAATGGGTTTTGGGAAGATCACAGAGATAAAGTGCCATGCTCATCTCATCATATCCAGGGTACATACAATCAACATGACCTATGACTGTGGATGTCAATATTGATCACCTGGCTGAAGTACTACCAGGTTTCTCCACTGTAAATTTCCCCATTTCCATACAGTACACTTTTTGCAGCCCACACTTCAGAAGTGGGGAGTTAGTTATACTCCTAATTCCTTTAAAGTTTCTACATAATTTGTTTGGAATTCTGCACAGATTTGTATTTTTCCCCATTTATTAATTTATTCAATGATTTATTTATATCAGTATGGAATCATGGATGCTTATTTTATACTTTTGGTTATAATCCAATACTACTTTATTTCATTGCTCAAATATTTACTTGGCTCTGGTTGCCCTTTGCTATGCCCCTATTAATGTGATTTTTTTTTTAGCACTTCCTTAACTTTCTAGCACTATAAAATGCTCCTGCTCAAGGCTCATCTTGTATATTTTCTTCCACAGTCCTAGTCTGAGAATCAAGGAGGTCTGGCTCCTTTTAGTGGCAAATGGTATTAGAAACTAAGATCTGGGTTCTAGTTATGCTCATTGTTACTGGGATGGTATTTCTTTTAGGCTTTCTCAACTGATAAGAGAAAATAAAGATACTGTATCTTTGTATACTAACCCTGTATATATACATATCTATGAATATTTTATATGTAACCATCAGTTAACTCAATAAAACATGAGTTCTGATGACTCCAACTCTAATCTATTACTCCATGAATTTTTCCCTTGCTAATTTGTAAATTCCCACTCCAATAGTAACAAATCTGGCTCCCACCATCTACCATGCATTTACTTATGAATCTAGCATATATGTAACAGCAGTATCAGATTGCTAACTTGTTACTTTGCTGGGGGGGGGGTCTTTTTCAAGTAGAGTATAATGCTGGTGTAGAATTACTTTTTTCTTTAGTCTTATAGATTCCATTCACTTCCAAAGTTACTTAGGTCAGTACTCTTTGCCCCACCCTCTTCACCGAGGAGGAGGTCGTTTCTTACATTTGTAACATAGTTAGGTTCTCTTGTCCCAGTCTTCATTCTTTGTTAGGACCTCCTGATTTCCTAAATGATTGTGTTTTTTTTTTAATTTGAATACTTAAGTTTCACTCTTTGTATTTGTTTCACTCGTTGTACAGTTCCATGGGTTTTGACAAATGCCTAATACCACATCCACTCTTATGGGTTCAATTCTGTCCTACCCCAAAGATATATGTTTAAGTCCTAACCCTCCTGTACTTCAGAATGTGACCTTATTTCAGATAGAAACCTTATGGAGATAATAAATAAAATAAAGTCATTAGGGTGGGCCCTAATCCAATATGATGAGAATCCTTAATAAACAGAGGAAATTTGGATATGGAGACACACACAGGGTGACACCATGTGAAAATCAGAGATCTGGCAGAGATCAGAGTGATGATGTGTCTACATGTCAAAGAATGCAAAGATTGCCAGCGAACCACCAGAAGCTAGAAGAGAAGCATGAAACAGTTTTTCTCTCATAGACCTTAAAAAAAAACTAACCCGGCCAATACCTTGATCTCAGAGTTTTAGCCTCCAGAACTGTGCAACAATAAATTTCCATTATTCTAAGCCACTCAGTTTTTGGTAATTTGTATGGCAACTCTAAGAAACAAATACATTATACAGAATAGTTTCATTACTTAAAAATGCACTGTGCTTCACCTATTCATCCTTCACTTCCTCCCCGAGATCTTGGCATTCACTGATATTTTTAATCTCCACTGTGTTGCCTGTGAAATGCAATTTTTAAGTAGCTCTTTGGATAACTGGATAAGTACAGAAGGAAAGAGAGAAAGAGAGGAGAAAAGCACTTGGCTTTCAACTGTGACATCCAGGTGTTTATTGGAAGTTTTGGAAATAATTAAATGTGGGAACTGAATAGTATAAAAAGAACTGTCAGATCAAAGAATCCTTCTATTTTTTGAGGCTGCATATGGAGTAAGGTAAAATAATAGGTGTTGCTGGCAAACAGCAAAAACTTAAGTACAAAATATTGTGTCAATTATGAAACAGTAACAATTGAGGTCAAAAAAAGCAAATTAATCACCCTTTGAAAGTGATGATAAATTTCTAGAATTCATAGTAACTGAAACATGTTATTTTCTTTTGCTGCATTAGCAGGGAACATACCCTTAGATTTAAGTTTATTAACAAAGTATGTGATGTGAGAAGCCTAAAAGATATAATGTTCATATGTAGATATGAATTTGTGCTCAGCAAAAGATGTAAAAATCTATCAATAACTTCTCTTAAAACATGTAGAAATGAAAGAGAATAAAGATTACATTCTTTCAATGGGATTTAAATAACCTTAAAATGATTATTAACTAAATGTTCAGTCCTTCATTTACTCTTTTTCATTGATCATTCATTGCTGTATGGAGAAGCATACATCAAAGGTTAGGCGTTAACGAACCCATCACTTTCTCGAGGTGACTAATGCTTCTAGTTGCCTCTAGTGAAAACCAGCTTAGAAGAAAAAAGGGTAAAAATATGCTTTGGGTTTATCAGTTTCATACAACTCATTTGGTTTTCACACACAATTGTATTTTGTTAAGGAGTGAACATATTATTTTGCTGTCATATATTTTGCTATCACAGAGAGTTTTTCTGCACTATAGCATGTAACCTGTGTTACTTCATAACTGTGGTGTATGTGTATGTGTGTGTGTGTTTTCTCCTTTGCTAGACAGTGGGATTTGAAGAAGGCAGGGACTATGTTTTATTTACCTTTAATTCCCAAATGCTTTACATTTGGACCATAGTGGGTATTCAATAATCACATGCTTTTAAAATTTTTCTTCTTCTTAAACCAAGGTTATTAAAATGTTGGAAATATAGACAAATATAAAGTGAAATGTTTAAATAACCAGTAAGATTATAAACCAAAATTACTTACATTTTGATATATTTTCTTCAGGCTTTTAAAAAAATGCACATGTACCTATATATCCATATATTGATGTACATGATATAATTTGTATCAGATAATAAATTCTGTTTAGAGCACCCTTATTTTGTTTAATATCATACATGTTAATTTCACAGTATCATTTAAAGTCACTTAAATATATGTTTAATGGCTGTACAATATACACTCTGATTAATCTAACCATTCTATCACCTTGGCTAGATAATATTTTACATTAAATTTATACTGTATAAAATTTGATGATGAAACAATATGGTCTTAGAGTCTGTGAGCATATAACATTATTATACCTTAGCAGGAGTTTCTAATTTCTATGCTGTGTTACTTTTTGTAAGATTCTTAGAGCATATTATTAAATGTAACAAATAGTAGGACCAGGACTAGGATGAATACCTAGGCAGAGTGTCTAAGGCACAAAATTTAAGGAGGTACTCACCAGTGCAAATGCTGACCCTGTACTTGCACGAACCTCAGAGTGGGTACTTCCTTAAATTATGCACTGGGTTCCTTGTTTGCATCACCCTAGTCCTGGCCCTGCGAAAGTGTTAATCCTAAATTTCTGCAGCATCTTAAAAACTATACTGTGTGAGGTGTATTATCATATTCAGGATATTCCTAAAACCTAACCTCCAAATTCACATTTAGAAAGCATTAATTGTAAATAATTATTTGCCATTTGGAGTTCATCTGTGTATATCATTACTTTTAAGTCAGAATTTTTAAATCTTCCTTTTATTTTATTATGGATACAGTATACTATCTCTGTGAGCCAGTTTATAATAGCAGTAAAAAGCAACTTAGTATATTTTCCATTTTACTACTTAGGAAACTTTAAGCAAATTTTTGATCCAATAAAAATGGAGCCTATCACATAGGATTTTTGCAAATATTATTAAAGGACAGAGTACACATAAAGCACCTAGCAAAGGGCTTCGTACAAAACAAGCACTGAAAATGGAAGCTATTAGTTACTATTATTATTGTAAATTCCATGTCCCTCTGCTCCCTCAATCCTGTGACTATTAGCCAAATGTCTTAAGTAGAAGAGTCAACACTCATTGTTTTTACTTCTTAATCTGTCATTAATTTCTAAATGTGACTAATAGCCTGGTCCTCAAAGCCAATACAAAATGTACTATCTTTAACTTATTTTTCCCCTGTGCAGTGCTGAACTATTTAACAATAACTTCTTGTCTAGCTCCTCTAACTCTGTTCGATTATGACTGTGTTTGTATCTCTGTGCATAGTTTTCTGTTTGCTCATTCTTTTTCATTTTTTTGTTTGTTTCTTTTGCCCCTTTTGGAATAGCAATAGACATAGAGTAGGATTTGAAATATTCAGATGACATATTCAAAGTGTTTTTTGTTTGTTTGCTTTTTAAATACTTTGCAGTGAAGAATGGGAAAAGTACAGAATAACTAAGTGGGTGGGGGTACAGAAAAAAGGAATTACAGGAGAAGGAGCTAACTTGAGGAAAGAAGTTCAGTTTGGGTATATTGTGTTTGAGAGGCTGCAGAATATTTGAGTGGGAAGATCAAGTGGTTGAAATATAGAATTCTGAGAAACCTGGTTAGTGTTAAGAGTTTGGCAGTGATCAGCCCAGAGGCTGCTATTCAAGAACTCTGGGAATGAAAATGTAATGGCTGGGAAGAAAATTGGAAATCCTAAAACTGAGAAGCACCCCGTGGTTGGTAATGGCAAGGCCTCTGAAAGGTCCTATAAGGACAGAAAAAGTGTCATTCTGCTTGGCATTTATGAGACATTGAGTGTTTGGCCTTTGAGATTTCAATTTAAGGTAAGGGATGTGAGCAGATATCCAATGCAAAAACTTAATGATAATGTATAAGAAACTGAAGCATTAAATGGCAGTCTAATAAGTTCAATAAACTTGGTGGTATGAAAGTTTAAACGGCAGCTCAGTAGAAAGAAGGATTTTCTTCATTAATTATTAAAAATGTGGCCTAATAGTGAATTGAAATTTGACTATAGATAAATAAAATAATTGACTGGTACAGTTGAGAGCTTTCTGTGAAATAATTTACTTGACTTTTAGGGGATTCAATTAGCAATTAGGTGACTTTTCTGCAGTGTTTATAATCATGGGACTTAACACAAAGAAGAAAAATGTGGTCAGTGGAATTGGGGGAGAAGAAATTATGGGACTATGAGAGCAGCAGGGAAATATTCTGAGCTTAATATGGAAATAAAGCAGCTTCAAGTGATAATCAGGTCCAAGTGGCAACTGTGCATGTGAATTGTGAATGTTGGGAGTAGTGGACTTCTAGAACTTACAGTGAAGGTGCCAGAAAGGGAGGGCACGAAGGTAGTAAAGCAGTATAGTACATATAACTGGGTATGGCTGTGATAAAGGAGACAAACACGTTCTTTTAGTGATGGAGTTTGACCCTTGGTATTTTACCACAAATAACTAAATCATTAATACTATGTTTATCAGAATCGTAAAGCTTTAAAATTAAAATGCATTATCTAAAATACACTTGCCAAACTGTCATTTTACAATTGAGGAACTGGAGAAAATGTGAATTATCTGAGGTCACATGCTAGTAACCAAGGCAACATAAACAACTAGTATTTGGCTACATGTAATTTAGATTGGTTATATCTTACTGACACTGAGGAGTGTTTTCTATCATGCGGATAGTATCTGTGGAATTTGTCCTTTTCACAGATTGGATTTTTAGTACTGTGTTCACCAGAATTTCATTTACTGATTAATAATCAGTGTTTTTTTTCTAATAATATATAGTTATGTAGAGCAGCACGTTTTGAGTGGTTCCAACAGATTATATTACTTTTTAGCAATTTCATAATTTATTTAAAACTTACATTGATTAAAAATGTACTTAAATTTTATCAAATAGTATTGAACAATTTCTGAATCACATTATTCTTTGGCCAACTAAATATTAGGAGATTTCTTTTACTTTCACTGAGCTCAACGGGAGAGGATTATTAGTTTCTTCTTATGTGTAGAATTACATGATAGAACTGCATAATTACACTGCAAGAGATCATTGAGATTAACCAATACTACCCCTTCATTTTTTATAGGAACAAAATGAGATGAGAAAGTTTAAATAACTGATCCCACATGACTTGTGCTACATGATTAGGTTCTTAGGTTTCTTAATTCCTTTAGCACTTTCCATGCTCCTCCTATCCCAGGAATCTAAATACTTGGTACCAACAGCTGTGGTTTAATGGAATTTCTAATCTCAATCTCCATTACAGTTCGTTTTATTGTACTTTTTCTCTCCTCTCAGTATAACATGATATCTTATTTAACTTAACTTTACATATTGATATTCAGCCCCTTCATATCAAACAGCCACAAGCAATCAGCTTTTTTGGTTGATAGAAAAGCATCCTTAGAAAGGGGCACCCTAACAAGACAAAAAAAAAGTGTTTTTAGACAATAACCATTGTACTGCGGAAAACAAAAGAAAAGAAACAAAACTGTGTCCCAAGCACGCCCCTCCCCACCCCCCATTAGCAAAGCCTCAGTAGGGAGCACAGCCTTTCACCCTCACAAATATATAATGAAGTGCACCTCTACAATCCCACAGGGATAGTCTCAGTAGAGACCATATGGAGAGTCTGAACTAGAACCCTCGTTGGGTAGTAACCAGGTGCCCCTCCCCTTCTCCTCTGGCATGGTGTCAAAGGAGGCTCATTAGGTTCAGAGTGTTCCCCATCACTTCTCAGAATTGCGGTCACCCTCCCCCCTCACTGTAGCATCAGTGGAGAACACTTTAGGAGCCAGAAATCCCACTGCATCCCAGTAAAATAAGAACCCTCCCCTTCCTGCACCAATGGAGACCAAGTGGAGAAACCTGGACTTCTACCTCCACCTGACAGTAATGAGAAGTTACACTTCTTTTTGCCTGGTGGGGTGAGCAGTATATAAAAAAAAAACAACACCAAAAAAAAATAACCAATTAAAAAAGAAGATTTAAGTAAGATGCAAAGTCTCATAATATTTAATATAATATTAAATATTCATGTTTTAACCACAAACTATTCATCAACCAAGTATTAGGGAGCTCTCCAACAAAATGAAGATAGATAACCAATAGACATCAACACTGAGCTGGCAGAGACGTTAGAGTTGACAAAGATTTTTAAGCAGTCATGATAAAAATACTTCAAGTATTTATGATCATTCTTGAATGAAATGAAAAGAATAGAAAGCCTCAACAAATAAAAAGACATTTTTTTGCTGAAGAAACAAGATATAAAGAACCACCAAGTGGAAATTTTAGAACCAAAAATCATAATCATACTAAAAATAAAAATTCCAGTGAATGAGCTCAATTATAAAAAGGAAGATACAAAAGAAAGAATCAGTAACATGGAAGATGCAACAATGAAAATTATCAAATGGAAAGAAAACAGCCTAGGGGAAAACAAACAAACAAACAAAAACAACAACAAAGAGAACTTTATTGTACTATAATAAAACATATAATAAAACATGTTGGAGTATAATAAAAAAACCTAACATTTTTGTTATTACAGTTCTGAAAGGACAGGAGAGGGTAGGTCTAAAAAAAGTACTTGAATAATGGCTAAATACTTTGAAAATGTGACAAGAGACACCAACCTACATATTCAAGAAATAAATGAACCCCAAACAGAAGAAACCCTTGGAAATCCTTACCAGGATACAGTATAATTAAGGTGAAAACTAAAGACAAAGAAAATATCTTGAAAGCAGCCAGAGAAAAATAACTCTCTACCTCTAAGAGAAAAACAATTCAGATGATAGAAAATTTCTTATGAAAAACCATAGCAGACAGAAGGAATAGGCATAATAGGAAGGGACTGTCTCCTGGCATTTTATATTCAGTGAAAACACCCTTCAGGAATGAAAGGGAAATCAAGACATCCTCAGCTGAAGAAAAAATTAGAGAATTTGTCACCAGGAAACCTCCCTTAAAAAACTGTCTGAAGGAAATTCTCTAAACAGAAAGAAAATGATAAAAGAAGGAACCTTAAAATAACAGGAAGAACAAACATTAATGGTAAGCAAGAATGTAAGTTAATGCAACAAGTTTTCCTTCTCCTCCTAAGTTTTCTAAGTTATGTTTGATGATTAAAGCAAAAATTATAGCACTGTCTAATGTGGTTCCAAATGCATGTAGAGGAAATACTTAAAGTGATTATATTAAAAATGGGTAAGGACAAAGGGATATAAAAGAAAATGAATTTTCTATATTTCATAGGAAATGATAAAAAGATGATCTCAGTTGACTATGATAATAACTATGTTTATATAATGTACTACTTGTAGCAATGAGCAATATATATGCATACATATATCTATATATACACATCTATATCTATATCTATCTATATATGTGTGTATATATATATACATATATGTAAAGATATACTCAAAAATCACTAAAATGGTAGACTCAAAAATAAAGAAAAAAAGAACACAAATAGAAAAAAAAAGGGCAAAGTTAAGCCTTAACATATTGTAGTTATTTTAAATGTAAAAGGCATAAGTAATCTAAATACACCAATTAAAAAAAGATTGACAAACTTGATTAAAAACCATGGACAAACTATGTGCTGCTTAAGAAACTCCTTTTGTGTATTGCAATATCTATACTATGGAAAACTACTCAGAAATTCAAAGGAACAAACCACTGATATATAAAAATTTTATAAATCTCCAGAGAATAATGTTCAGTGAAAAAAGCCAATCTCAAAAGGTAATTTACCGTATGATTCCATTTATGTAACATTTTTTTTAAAAGATTTTTATTGGGGAATTGGGGGGATGGGAACAACACTGGGGAATTGGGGGAAGGGGAACAGACAAGTTGCTGTCGTTTTGTTCTTCAGTCTAGTTGTGGAGGACGTTGCTTCACTGGCCCAAGTTGGCACCATCATTGCACTCTTCCCGGGTGAGACAGATCAATCACCGGCTTCTGGATGGCCACTCACTGCAGCTGCTGGCCACTCACACTGGCTGCTGGCTACACATGGTAGCCCATGGCAACCCACTGCCACAGGGGCTGCAGCCCACACAGTCGCCGGCGACTCACGGCAGCCCAGCTCCATGTTGAGCTGTTGTTCAGCATCTTAGCTGTGGAGGGCAGTGTCACTGGCCCTCATATGTGGGATCCGAACCGGGGCCCTCTGGCATCCTAAGCCAGTTCTTAACCATCACGCCACTCGGCCGGTCCAATGTAACATTTTTGAAATGATAAAATATAGAAATGGAGAACAGATGAGTGGTTGCTGGGAGTTAAGAGATGATGGAGATTGGGAGTACAATATTGTGTGGCTATCAAAGGATCCTTGTGACTATGGAAATGTTCTGCATCTTGACTGTACCAGTATCAATATCTTAATTGTGATGTAGTTGATTCAAGATGTTACTATTGAGGGAAACTAGGTAAAGCAAACACGAGATATCTCTGTATTATTTCTTAAAACTACATGTGAACCTACAATGATTTCAAAATAAAAAGTTTAATTAAAGAATAAAATATCTTGCTGTCTGCCTCCTTTCTCTGAGACTCACTCCCCCACCAAAGGTTTCTTCTTTCAAGTGGAACAGTAAAGTCACTTCCACGACATTAGAAAAAAACAATTATAATACAGTATTGACCATACATCTTTACATGGGATGGAAGAATGGAAAGAATCAGATAACACCAAGTAATACATAATCCCCTGATAACAGTGCTTCTCAGAGCTGTGGCTCCTTTTGATAAATATAAAAATTACACATTTTCCCTTTAACATTATTGGAAATTTCAAAATAAATGATAATCAATAAACCACTGAAAACAGAATAAATATTTATTATGTTTTTCACCCCTATTCTCAGAGACGGAATGCGTCCTAGTTAATAAGACACCAATGTAGAAGGAACGCACCCTTAATCGGAGCCACAGAGCTCTTGCTTTGATTGACCGGATGCCATCCAGGTCGCTGCTGATTTCCCAGGGGACTTGGAAATGGATGTTGTAACTGAGAAGGCGGCCAAAAGAGAGCGAAAATGTTTTACTTTAAGGTTGAGTATTGATTGTATTTGATTTGAGTAACATCATCGATAAGGAAAACAACAAAAGTACACAAAAAGAGAATGTGGTTATGGAACAGTATTTTGACTGAGAATGGGTGCCAGGTAGAGACGACAAAGGAGGGCTTCAAGGGAAGGAAGCACATAAACAAACTGCTGTTTCTTTCCTGTTGCCTCTTCCACTAAAACAAAAGAAATCTATCTATCAGTCATCCATCTCCAAGAATCCACTTCTTACCACCTTCCTTACTACCCTCCTGGGTCAAACCACCATCATGCCAAGACGCTCAATTCTTGCAACAGGTGTTTCTACTTCTATAAGTAATATCATACCATGTATTCTGCACACAACAGCCAGAGAGCCTTCCTAAGCAGAAGTTAGAATGATTGTATTAATTCTCTGCCCCAAACTTCAGTGGCTCCCACGTGTCTCAACGAAAGGCCTACATCCTGTAATAGCCTACAAGGCCCTGCAAGGCCAGGATTCTGTGACCTCTGCTTTCTCCTCGGCGACAGGGAATCCCGTGGAACCCAGAGCATGGCAGCCCCTTCCCACCCTCAGCTGGGTCCACACCGCAGGGATTTCGCGTGGACCTCAGGCCCACCTCCAGCCCTGCCAGCCCCCTCACTCCACTTCTGCGGGGGGCAGACTCACCTCACCACCAGGGCTGCAGGGCAAGAAGCCCCTGAGGCACCGGAAACAGCTAGTGCCCTTGGGCAGAAACCTTGTAGGTCAAACGTGGTTGTCGCTCGTGTCACCCGCCTGTCTGCACAGCTCTCCTGAATCTTGCCTGTTGACGGGCGGGAGGCAGTTAGGGGTGGGCAGAAGCAAAAACCGAGAGCAGAGTCCAGCAGCCCCCGCAGCTCTTCCTACTCTGGTTGTTTCTCCCATGCCAGGTAAGCACCTGCCAAAGGTCTCTGTTGTCTCCTGTCCCCTCCCTGGGGTATTTGCTCCAGCTATGGCTCAGGCTCACTCTCTCATTGCCTTCAAGGTGTTGGTCATATCACATGTTCTCAAAGAGGTGTCACCTGATCATGCTCCAAGCCACGCTTACGACCCATGCCCCCCGTCCCTTGTTTACTTCTTTCTTTGTCCAAACCACTATTCACTTTCTAGGGTAGATGTTTTTACTCTCCCCCCCCCCCCCCGTAATACTCTGGTAGAAGGTAAACTTCTTAAGGGCAAGGGAATAAAGATTCTCTAGTCATACCAGCTTCATTCAGCTTTTAGGTCCAGCAGAGGACTTTTTGTTGTCCATGATCATCGTCACTGTCTAGATTCAAGCTAGCACCTTCACATGAATTGCTTCAGTAGCCTTCAGTCCTGCCACTCTACTGTACCCCCGACATGCATTTAAAGAGAGTTTTCTTAAATGCAAACTTGGTTATATTTCTCCCCTGTCTGAAACCAATTCGTGTTTTCCCACTGCTTTTGGAATTATATAGAGGTTGACTGAGGAAGTTCATTTGAGAACTAGAAGAATGGTTGACACAGTTAAGTTCTGAGACCATGGCGTTATTCCCCTTTCCATTGGGGCTTCTCTGAATATGGCCTTGGGGAGAGGGCATGGCTGTGACTTGGGGGGCACTCTGGAATTTGTGAGCAACACGTACAACTGTGTGGGTCAGCTCTGATCCATCCTGGGCAAGTGAATTTCTCCAGCTGCCTTCAGCATCCCAGGTTTAGACACAAAGCAAGCAGACAATGGAATTTCCCCAGGACTTCTGTTTTGCCAGTAGTTTCAACAATATTGAGGAAGTTGGAAGTTTATTAACCTGAAAGGGAGACTTTATGAGGATGAGGAACAGTGAGGGTGAGAGAAGTGATACAGGGCAGTATGAAAGCAATTGTTCAGAGGGATTTATAACATTCCCTGGTATTTAGCAAAGATAATATCCTCCAGCTGATAGGGGGAGGGGAGATGGTGAGGTTGGTATTGATCAGTAGCCTGGTCTCCAGGTGCTGAGGGCAGGAATTTGAGATTATGTAGAATCACTGATGCATAAAATGATAAAGCTAGATAATATCTTAGTACTATCTTAGTATAAACCTTGGTAATATCGTATTATATACTTACTATGTACTTCATAATGTCTCTACAGCTGTTTCATTCCAGGTAAACTCTGAATGCTTTGCTAATTTAAAACACTTCTATCTCAAGATGGAATGTGGATAAGATAGAATGTGGATTGTATCATTATGTAAATAATCTCATATTCTTATTAATATGATTGCCTAATTTCCATTAGAACATGGGTCATATCTGTATTATTGGTTTTCTCTGGTTCCTAGAGCAATGCTTGGGAGCATGCTTTTACTTTTTTTAAAAAATAAACAAATCACATTTATTAGTTTCATATATAGTTTGTCGCATATTATATAACCATTATACTCACTAAAATAAAATTTAAAAAAAGTTTTACCTGAGTGAGAATTTGCAATCTTATGGTCTATTTATAGTATCCTGTGAAAAAGAACATATAAATGACAGTTTGAAGGATGGGTGTTCATGGTAGATTTCCTTGAAGTTAAAAAAGAGGAAAGTCCTGTTATGATGTATTTTAACTTAGATTATATAATAGGCAGTTCTTACTGTGCAGTGAATTTAAAAAACATTTAGGTTGTGTGGAAGCTGGATTTTAGTGGATTTGATACTTTTTTGAACAACATCACTTACATTATTTTAAACTAGAGCTAAAGGAAAATATATTAAATCTTTGAATAAAAATAAAAATGACAGGGAGGTATCTGTTTTAATTATTAGAGAGTAAAATTCATTTGGGGCTGTGAAGCATTAGTAAATTTTCAATGTAGGGTTTAAAAAATGCAAAACATTTTTATCCCAAGGAAATGATAAAGACTATGGCATAAGATTCAAAGGAAAAGTTTATATTCGAGTATAAACATCAATGTTTTGTTGAAGTTGAATAGTTTATTTTCAATGATATATAAAGATTTTACAGTTAAATTATAATTCTAAATTTTGGAACATGATTCACTCATTACCTACTTATGGAGAACCTACATTACTCTAGGATATGAAGTCAAAATAACATCCATATCAACACATGCACACACACAACACACACTCACACAACACACACCCCACATCCTTCATACATATATATATGTATATGTATTTATATATATATATATATATATTTATATGCCTACTACATGTATACACATACCTATATTATATCAACTAACACATATATCTACCTAGTACATATGCATACATATATAACTACTACTTCTAATGTACATAGTATATGTTTTCTGAGATTTAAGGAAGACTTCTAAAATATGAAAATTAAAACTGGAAATGAAACTTGTGAATGAGAAAGTAATTTTATAATTTTAATAGCATGAATAAACATGAAGCTAAAAGTCCTTATCCCAAGATTTTAAAATAAATAAAATAAGCATGATGAAAAGTGTGTGTAATTTTATAAAATGATGCTGTCTAAGCAATGGCAGCTTCAATATGTAAATTTCTCCAGAATTGCATCTCAGATATGTAGCAGCATTCATATTGGGACATGTGCTCAATTAGTGCTTTCTCATCATTTAATTGCATCTCTTCAAGGCTTTTTTTCCTGTTACCTCTGAAGGATTCGCCTTGTTAAAATGATTATTTGATTTTAAAAGCATTCTGTTTTCAAAAAGTTGTGAATGAAAAGGAGCCATGGTAATAAATTATTTAACTTATTTTAAAATGACACCACATAAATATTCTGCTAGATCCTCTCTGTGCTTCCTGGAAGCCTCTCTTTATGAGATGCATTGACTGTTTCAGGGTGCTCTTTAGTAAAGGCTTCACAGGGCATCAATTTCTGTGCACACACTGCTGATTGCTTCTTTTCATCAGCCATTCTCAAAATTATTTTTTTTTAAAAAACCAGAAAAAGTTGAGTAAATGGAGTGAATGAAATATTTATTTTTCCCTTGATAAATTATACATGCATATATTTATATACCAAATGTATTTTGTATTCTGAGTCTTTTGGTTTTAATTAATGCATGTTCCTTGAAAAAGCATGTGTTTTCCACCACGTGGGGAAAAGATGACCCATAATTGTATGTACTATCTAATCATTTTATGGCTGATTATTATAGGATTTGTGTACCGGACAAAGATCAATTTAAAACAAGCTCAGGAAAATGCTGTTATGTGGCTTGTTATCAAGTGGAATTAGTTTTATGTCAAACCTTGTCCTCCAAAATATTTAAAGTACATACTGTATAAACTGTCTACCTGAACATAAAGTGATCATGTTACATACAGATTAGGAAATACAAGAAAGAGGAAAATGCATAGGGTAGAATGAAAAGTCAGGAGCC
The DNA here is from genome assembly GCF_001890085.2 of Hipposideros armiger. Taxonomy (NCBI): domain Eukaryota; kingdom Metazoa; phylum Chordata; class Mammalia; order Chiroptera; family Hipposideridae; genus Hipposideros; species Hipposideros armiger. The sequence continues at coordinate 76,083 of NW_017732047.1, read as the reverse complement.
AAGGGAGGGCAGAAAGAAAGAGAAAGATGGTAGGTAATAAAATATTTTATATAAAGAGATAAAGAATAAAAACATTTCAACAAAAAATTTATTGCTACTTCTTAGTTATCAGGTCTCTTTCCTCAGTTTCTGCGATATTTCTGATAATATTTGTGACAATGTTAGAATTTTTAAATTTTAAGTCACTGTTCTTAGGTTTGTAACACCCTCTTTCCTTACCTCCCCCTACTATACCAACTCAATTTTGACAGCCAGGAAACATCCTTGAAAAACTGCTTCTGTGGATGGGCACGGGGAATACAGAGATTTTAAAATTGACTAAAGTTGGGTCGGCTGAGTGGCACATTGGTTAGGAGTTGGCTTGGGACGCCAGCTCTGAGCAGCAGGGCCCCCGGTTCGGATCCCACATGAGGGCCAGTGACACTGCGCCTTCTACAGCTAAAATGGTAAACCACAGCTCGACCTGGAGCTGAGCTGCTGTGAGTCTCTGGCAAAGGCATAGGCTGCAGTGGGGCTGACCGGCAGCTGGTGTGCACTTTTGTGAGCGGCCGTCCAATGGTCGGCGAGTGACTGCCTCACCCGGGAAGAGCACAATGATAATGCCAACATGGGCCAGTGAAGCGACGTCCTCCACAACTAGACTGAAGAACAAGAAGACACCAACTTGTCTGTTTCCTTTCCCCGATTCCCCAACGCTGTTCCCTCCCCCAATTCCCCCAATAAAATCTTTAAAAAAACAAATTGACTAAAGCAAGTGACTACGGTTTCACAATTGTGGCATTAAGGAAACAAATATTGCTTTTTTCAGTTTGTGGACTTAGTCCTCCAAAGGAAGAACCAAGAATCAATGTCAGATGGTTCGGAGGAAGGTTTACTAATGATTCTTTTATTATTTGCTTTACTTGGGAGAAATGTTTTTATGGTCAGTCAACAAAACGCTGTCACACAGCTCCATTTGTGCTTCTGGACTATGACATAGTCCCTATGACTTCAATGATAGTGTAAGAATCAGCTTGATCAGCTTTAGAGTTCTTAAAATATAAAGAGATTCTTCAAACTGTTTCAGAGTATGAATTGCCTAAGAATACATACTCATATGCGTGTGCCACTGCCTTTAAGATTTGGATCCATTATTTCTGGGGCTGGGTCCAGGAGTCTTGTTTTTGATGTGCATTCCAAGTGATTCCTATGTGGCTTCTTTAAGGACCTCCATTTTAGCAAAACATAAATAAGCCTTGTTAATAACAAGCCAGGAGCCTGCTTCTGTGGTAATGTCTATCCTGGGTATCAGAAATTTCAGGCATTACACAGTTTGGACAACTTTCTTTAACCATAATTGAAATTATTCAATAATTGAGAATTTGTGAAGATAAAAATGATAATTAGTTAAAATTACCAAGGACCTATTATTCAATGAGAACTATGTCCACTGTACATTTAACCTTAATAAATATTTATAACCTAAACAAGTAGGTATTATAATGCATCATTTGAACTCAGAAATCAGTAACTGCTTGGCATCCTAAAATTTCTTTTTTTAAAATTAGTAAATTTGCTTTTCCCCATGCATAGTGGAATTATACAGTGTTTTTTGTTTGGTGGTGATATTTGTCCCTGTTTTGTTTTAAAGATATTAAATCAATCAGAATACTTGAAGTTTTTCCTTATTTTTAAACAGCAAAATACATCATAAGCTGGGAGGTAGGGATACTAGTATTACTGCTATGTCATGCCTAGGAAAGTGACATTGGAAATGCCAATATCATATTTTTGCTTTTTTCTCACTCACTCCATTACCTGATATAATGAACCAAAGTAGGAGATCTTTAGTCTTTTTTTGTATTTATTCTTTTTTTTTTTTAATTCATGAGTAGGATGTCATCAATACATACTGCCATATCTGGAATTCTAAAAAGTAGAAATACATAAAAAAATTGGACAATTCAAATAGAATACAAATTTGATCTGGAAGAATTTCAGTTAGAAAACTATGTAGAAAAATGGTTATTAAAAGTGGCTGGGGAAACAAAAGCCCATTTCTCAAATGTGCCCATTTTATGGGAATCTCTTGGTGTACTTGCTAACCATGAAGGTTTGGCAGGTCATAGGTGGGCCATGGAATCTGTACTTAACAATTGCGCAGAACTTTTTATGACCATGCACATTTGATTAACACTGAAACAGTGTTGATAGACTAGCTTGGAAAGGGCATGTTTGTTAAAGTCTTCACAACTGAATCTGGAAGAAGTTCTTTATCGTGGCCGCCAAATATGGATAAGTCTTAGGTTTTTATTCATAGTGCCTTTATGGTCTCTATAAATTGTATGATTCAACTTTATTTGCAGTATAATTCACATACAATAAAATGTACACATTTTAAGTGTGCCTTTGAATGAGTTTTGTCTCTAATGATGATTTCATCATTGGTACATGTTTTGAGAAAAATAGTTATTACTCTTTAAAAATTGAACATAATTCTCCATTTGATTTTTAAAAAAATCCTTGATAGCAGAAAGCCTCAGAAAATGCCTTGGGATATTTGTTTATAACTTCTAGTAGGTTGACTGTTTTGATAGTATGAATGCCTTCACATCTGATCACTTAGTCATGGTGAAAACAAATTATTTCCCATGAGGCTCTTACATGCCCTTCTTTCAGTGTTGAGTTCAAGTCCAGCATCACATTTGAAGACATTACATTGAAAGGCATAGCATCTAATAATTATATTGAGGTTATTCTAATCTTTAAAAACATATGACAGTCCCAACAATTTTGGCAAAGAACTAAAGAATACTACAGAGACCATCTTATAAATCACAATCAGAGTGTCTCATGTTATTTTTGGAGAAATTTATGAGTACTTTTGCCAGTACTACAGAATGCTGTGCATATTGCTTTGTTATCTCTGAAAATTATATAATTCCTGTGCTTCATAATAATTTAGGGGATTAAGACATGTTTATTCTAGGTGTTGTGAACTGAATAGGTAGTAGAAGGTAGACAGTACTATGAAGCATTATCCAATTTAGATCTTTATCCGGCAAGTCAATACAAAACCAGAACACACTATTGAACGTTCCTGTAATTTATGGCTTTATTTCATTTATAATTGCTTAACAAATAACAGTAAACGTGAAAAATTCGGTCTATTAAATAGATATTCTTGATCTATGTTTTATCATTATTTAGTGTGTAGGTTCAGTGGTTAAGAACATGTTCTAACTCAGTGACCAAGAATGCTCAGTAGATTTGAAATTTTTTTCAAATATAAGTTTCTAAATTCTGGGTAAAGTTTGGAAGTAATATATGTATATATTTGAATGATGTACTTTGTCCTTAAAATAAAATGTCTATTGCCCATCCTAGAGTGCTGTTTATTTTATTTCATAGTCTTACTTAAATCACCTTTTAATAAATGGAAGTAATTTATTTTGTAGTTCACTGAAAATGTACTTTCTAATACTTTTTCTTCTATTCTAGTCTTTAATAATATTGCTAACATGTTTTTCTACATATCCATGAGGATTTTATACTTTTTTATGTAGTGTGTTTAGTGATTGTGAGTATAAGCCACTGCCAGCTATTCCCTTTAGTTTCTTCTCTTTATTTAAATAACTTTTCATAACCTAACTGATTTCATACCAACATTAAGTATGTGAAAATGTATCTTTTGGATAGTAAGAATAAGGCATAAGTTCATTCTGATAAAATTAACTTACTAATTGGGTGTGATGGTTGTAAGGACAAATGTCATGACCAAATGGAAAATTTAAACAGCAAGCCTATTTGGTAGCCTTGAATTGGATTTGGCACTGGAAGGCTTATACATTGATGCTCTAAATATGAGTTCTTCGAGAAAACCATTTGTATGAATTAGTGTACAGTTTCTTAGCCAAAGTGACTGAATTGCCAGTGTTCTTCAGCCAGAATCATTTCTAAAGAGTATGTGTATTACATAGCATTTATTGTACTGTTTTAATTTGAGGCAAGAAAATATAAAGGTATTTCAAATATGCCCAAAAAATTCTAATTAAAACATGCATAGAAAGGACATATTCTCTTGAGAAAAATTAATATACATATTCAAGCTACTAATTTCCAGTCCATGTAGTGCCATTTATCATTAGTTATCCTAAAACATTCTCCTAAGCCCCCTTCCCACAGGAATCCAAGACAGAATTAAATCCTACATATTTTTATTTGCAAACTATTTTGCTAAATAAGACTTTAAAAAAGGCAGGGAAATATATCATAAAAATGAAAGACATGATGTTTCAGCATTCACTGGTTTAAGGCAACTAAAGGTTAATAAAAAACTCTGAAGTCAACATACTGTAAATCTCCAAAGTATTTAACTCTTTCAAATTATATAATAATAACTACAAACTTCATATTAATCAAGAACAAACTAAGAAAACATATGTGTGTACTTATCTTTTTATGTTTCTATCAAGGAAATTCTGTTTGAGTATGTACTCTATGATGTTGTGAATAGGTTGTTAAAATTAATCAAACAGCAGATCTAGTCTTTTATGTCTGTAATAATCTTATGTCTCTGCTGCAATCGCTTAATCTCTTTGGGCCTCAGTGTTTTCATTGGCACTGCTAGGAGATAGACACAATTATTTTATAAATTATGTTAGAAATTATGAAAATTAAGTGGGTTAAATCACTTCTCAAGGACAAAAATAAAAACAAAAACAAAAAATAACAGCAAAAACTTAGACTTAGGTTGTAGCCCCAAAGCCCATGACCTGAGTTACTCTAACACTGACTTCCATGAAAATAAAATTTTATCTTTGCTTTATATTTGAGGTGAACTGAGAAAAAGAAAGGTTAGGGTACTCACCCAAGGTTATATGGTCAATAGATGTCAAAGCTGAGACTTGCATATGGAACTTCTGATTCTGATTTTAGTTCTTTCCCCTGACCCAAGCAGCCTACTAACTGAATGGCCCATGGAGTTCAGAAGTAGGCAGAAGGACAAGACTCTAGAAACAATGCCGTGTGTGTGTGTGTGTGTGTGTGTGTGTGTATGTGTTTGGGGGGGCGGTGTATTGCATATATGCTCACAATATATAAATTATAAAAAATATATGTTTATATATCAATGTGTATATATATATATATATATATATATATATATATATATATATATATATATGTTTTTCAGCAGATCTAGTCTTTTTCCCCTCAAATTTGGTAATACATGTGCATGGTGCACACACTATTTTGCTCCTTGCTTTTTTCCCTTGGAGGACATGCCATCTGAGTGACTACATATCAGTTTTTTTTGTTTGTTTGTTTTGGTTTTTTAATGGCTGTGCAATAGTCTGTCATACATGTGTATCATAAGTTATTTAGCTAGTTATAAAAAAAACATAGATTCCAGTTTTTTGCTATTATAAACAAAACAAGTGAATATACATCATTTGAATGTGTGCGGTTGTACTTATAAAAGAAAGACCTATGGGTGTAATTGCTGGGTCAACAAACACATTTTTAATTTTAATAGGATTTCTGAAAAGTACTGTTTACCAAGCTGGCAGCAATTTGCTACTGAGCTGCCCATATGAGAAAGACTGTTTTCTAGACCCTCTCTCAGAGTATTATCCTATTATTTTATTGCTCAGGGGCAAAGCATAATCTGGCAGTTATAATTTTTATACATCTTATCATGAGTGATTTTGAGCATGTTTATTTTCTAAGAACTATTTTTTTCTCAGTAATGTCAGTTCATATCTTTTGCAATATTTTGTTAGTGCCATCAGTCCATTTCTTACTGATTTGTAGGAACTTTTGCTAATTCCAGAAAGTAAACTTCGACCTTTGATATGAATTATGAATATTTTGTCAATTTATTGTTTAATCTTGTCTTACAGTATTTTAGGCAAAGAACATTTATATTTTATGCATTTGATTTATTAGTCTTTTCTCTTTATAATTTCTGAGTTTTGAAATATACTTAGATGCATTTCTTATTCAGTTTTTATTTTTAAAAAGTAGAAGAGCATGAATAAGAAAATGTCTTGTTTTCTTCTAATAGTTTCATGTTTCTTTTTTATGTTAAAATTTTTAATTTATCTAGGACTTATTTTGGAGTAGGAATAAGGTAAAATTCCAATATTATATTTTTCCTGCAGATGATTACCCTCTTTTTCTAACACTATTTATTGGGTAATCTTTCATTTTCCCACAGATTTGAAATATAAACTTTAAGGTCCAGAAATATGTTTATTTTTTACCGTATTTTATAAGCTATTTAAAAGTTGCCTGCCCAAGTTTAGCACATATTAGGGAGACGGGGTAATGCACATATTTTGTAATTCTTTTAGTTACCTTAGTAGCAGTAACAGATGAGTTTGACCATATGTAATTGTTTAGTTAAATGTTTATTTTAGTGCCACTTTCACGAGGAAGACTTTGGTAATGATTAGTGGTAAAGAAAAAGGGTAAAAAAAAAATAAAATCAGTAGGAGAGAACCCCTGCCTATGTAAAATCTTCAAAGATGCCACAGTAGTACACTTAGGAAGACTCAATCATGAAAATAAACATTATAGCTGGTATTTGGAATTTCACAGGTTTACCTGGATATGGATTGTCTGAGAATTTTTGGAGGCAAATGGGGAGTCTTAGATAGACTGTACAAATACCCCAGTTTATGCCACAATATTTATCTTTTGCACGCATTTTTAGTTACTTAATTCAAAAAATGTCACCCCCCCCTTTCACATCTCCAGTGTCCATGGTTGAGAGAGAAATGAAATATGCTTTACCTGAGAAAGTGCCTCATTGGAAACTAGGCACGATTATAACATGTGATTCCTGCATGCACCCTCTCACAATCAATCTAATATAAATAAAAAGGACCTGATGAACTCTGGAACTTCACCCATGTAATTCAGATAGTTCTAAAGAAATTATGAATGCCCTGGTTGTGCATGGATATATTATTTATTGCTCAAAATATATGATAGGCTAAACTCCAAAGTTATTCACGCTTTAATGCAGAGCATGGCCTTGGGAGATGGAAACCTTTGGCCCTTCCACTGACTGTGTACATTGAACCCTGCTTTCCTCACCTGTAACTCTAGCATAACTGTTCATTTCATGTTATTCGGTTTCTTTTTAAGGGTGAAATAAAGCAATGAGAAAAACATAGCACAGTGTTTTATATAAAGGCTTAGTGAATGTGAACTCCCTTTCCCTTTTTCCCTTTCACTGGAAATTATTTTCATTTTGTAATACTAGATGTTTTAATTTACTTCAGCAATTTGCTGTATTAACTCTCCCAATATATTATTATAATTTTAAGGTATTTTTATTCCTCGTAGCCATGTCTGTGGAAACTAGGTTTTAAATGTAGTATCCTTTTTCCTTAAAAACAAGGCAACTTTATATTGTGACCTTAATATCCAAAATATTTAAAATAATTGATTTTCTTTCAATCAGTATATCAACTTTTATAATAAAAAGCAATAGTCCCATAACATTGTATATTGTCAGTGGTTAAATGACTGTTGATTTCTGATCATTTTTCTTTATGTTTTGAATGCTAGTATGTATATGTTACATGACTTTTAATCATTTGCCTTCACAGATTTATCTTATTTTGGCTCTTTTTCTTAAAATAATTTTGCTATTAGTGGTCTTGAATGAGAAAATATAGGCTCATGTCATTTCAAAAACATTTCACTTGGGTTTCTTAGCATTAACTTGAGTGTGGATGTTGATACAATAATAGAACAGATCTTCCCTAAAAAAATAGCATGTAACCCTTACTTTTATTACTCAAAGTGACCAACAAATACTCAAAATGAATTTAATCTAATTTAATTACATACTCTTATTTCTTGCTTAGTGTAGAAAATAAATTTGTTATTTATCACAAAATAATGTGAAAAGAGATATAATTTAAATATACCTCCTTTATACACCTTTATTTTTGCTTCCTTTCTTGCAATTTTTTTGTGTCCTGAGACTAACTTTGAAACCAAGAAAATGATGATTTAAAGAAATGAATATAGTATTTATTCTGCATAATGGGCTTCCAGTCTTGATTTCTGAAGTTAAACTTCAGGTACAAAAGATAGTTCTGTATGATTAAAAGTCTCTCATTATTTTGTTTCCAGCAACAGATTGATTTGTTGATATTTACTAGTCATAAAATGCATCTACGATCCTTATTTTTGTTATTATCTCAGTCACATCTAACCCACACCTGTGGCCTTAATCCATAAAGTACTCAAATAGTTGTAATCATCTTATTCAATGTCTGTCCCCTCCTGCACTCCTCAATCATTCTGACTACAAAACTTAACATAATTGTTAGTGGACATTAGTGGGCATATTATCAGTATGGTGATAGAACTAAGGACATGGAAAGGGATTAGTGAGCCAGAGGGATATTTTCATCCTTTTAAAGTATAAAGATATGGAAAGAAGGATCTAGGAGGGGGAGGAAAGTAGTTCAAGTATCTGAAGTTATCTCATCTACCTTAGGCAGGTGGATCCCAAAACATTATTTTTACAGCTATTCAAGAAATGTATACAAATACAGATTGTACACAAATAATTTTTTTTTCTAATTTTAGACCTAGTATTTTATTCTGGAAGCAAGGAGATAAAGAGTTGAAAAACAAGGTTTGAGATGGAAAAAATAAATCTCATTGAATGACAGAACTTTAGTTAAAATATAACTTATTGTATAGGTGAACAATATAAAATGACTTGCTCAGTCTCAAATATAAGTATTCAGTAATTCAGCAAGATCTGTCTCCCAGACCAACATTTAACGAGCTGGACAGGCTAGCCAATCACTTTGGGTGTGAGGTAGAGTGATTTTAACCATCCCAGTTTATGCTGATCTTAAAAATAAACACTTGGTAAAACAAACAAATGAACCTCACTATTCTTGAAATGTGATGACGTGAAGAAAGCATTGAATATCCTGCTGATTAATTAATCATTTGTTCTCATTTAACAGATATTTATTGAATGCCTACTAAAATGAAATTCTTAAATAACCTTCTGGAATCAGTATGAAAGACTACTTACATATTTTCTTCTTTATTTCCTATGTTGTCTGTCCTTTATCTTTGCCCGAAGATAAGTTACTTCCTCTTTTATAAATTTAAAACTTCTTTTTTTAATTCAAATTCAGGAAAAGTTCAGAGATATTAGGAAAACAGTGATAGTCTACTCTTTCTTGGTTGTTTTTCTTTCTTCCAATTGATTAAGTAATCTTATATTTTTAGGAAAGTTTGAGTGGTTTGATTTGCAGTTCTACTTTTCACTTGACCTATCATATATTTTTATGGACGCTACTACTCATTTCTTTCCTAAGATTTTTAAAATTTTATAACATCAAGTTATAGCTATGTCACCTTTGGAAAGTAATTTAACCCATTCTCTAAGCCACAGTTTATTTGTATACAACACAAAGATAGTAAAACCCCCTTTAATATAATTTTGTGATAATTAAATAAAAGAGTATATGAATATTGTATGATACATGAGTCCAACATTAGTCTACTTTTCCATACTTAAAATGTTTTCTACCTGTTTGGATGTGAATTAGACTTCATGTAAACACTACTTATTTTATTCACAGTTTGTATTATTCCAGAATGATTTGGCAAGTGATTGTACAGTAGAATAGGAAAATAATATATTCAGCAGGTCAGATTCTGGCAGGCTTATTGCTTAGGGAAACATAGAACTAAGAAATAGGCACAGAAATATTCTGTGATGATGGACTGAAGTTTGTATTTAATATTTTTGGAAGACAGCTAAAGAAGCTTATTTGGAGCCAGAGATATTTTAAGTTATATGCTCATCTAATCAATATCTAATTTCTCATGCAATAATAAATTAAACACCATAAATTAGATAAGGGAGTTAAATATAAAAGGCAGTCATACTAGTAAGCCCAAATAGAATGATTTTAGTAGCAATGAAAGAAAAATACATGTTTTGTGGCCCCACATAATTTCTGATCTAAAAAGTAACTGTATCATAAATAATATTATCTTCATATACCATCTACAAAATTAACAATGGAACAGAATAAGAAATGTAGTTCATTTTTAAATAATTTATCCAAACGGATTTTAATTTCAAAAGTAAACGTCAATTATCTGAAGTTTTCTTTACTTACCCTCTTCTCCAAAAATTCCTACTAAATAAGCATTGATGTATGTATTAAGAATTTCATTAAATAATGAAAAAACAGGTGAGGAAACAATTTAAACACTTACGATTTAACACTGTTTCCTCATATATTTCACAGTTTTCTCTCTCAAACCCAGTAAAATCAGACATTAATCAGCAGCACTCCAGTAAACCCGGTCTTGATTGACCAATAACGTACACATATTTCTAAAGCCAATGGTCGTTTCTCAGTCTCCGTCATCTTTGACCTATCAGCATTTGACAGAGTTGGTCAGCCCTTACTTCATAATATACTTTGTTGACTTGGCTTTGAGGACACCTCACTCTTATTTTTCCCTAAATCACTGGTTGTTTCATTTTAGTTTTCTTTGATGGCTCCTCTTCTCCATGATTTCTTAATTTTGAAGGTCCCCAGTTCTGTCTCTTCTCTCTATATGTGCTCTCTCCATGGCTTACACTGAGCTCTGATGACACCCAAGCTTAAATCTCTAACTTAGACCTTTCTCTTAAATTCCAGATTCATGTACCTAATTGTCTTCTCAGCATTTCTACTAGGACATATAATAGATATATAAACCTACCATCACCCACTGGACACCAAATCTTCCTTTATCCCCTCTGTGTAAGCATGTCATACTAATGGAAGCTCCTTCTAGATGTTTAGGCCATGACTTCTCTCCTCACACACCCAGTATTGTCTCTACTTTCAAAATATATTTTAAATCTTACTGGGTTTTAGCACCATAATTTTTTTGCCTCTTTCTCCTTAGACAGAGAAAGATCTAGTAGAAACCATCTAGTTCTGGCTTGCACAGGAGGAAAACAGACATCTAACACGCAGAGAGACTGAGGGAAATACCCCATTTTCCTTTTCCTTTCTCTGTTCTCATGCTCCAGTCTATAGGCTATCCTATGTCAGTAATGACAGGAGCAGCAATGATGGCAGCAACAGGGGCCTGCAGGCACCTGAAACTCTGCAAGTAAGGAAGCTTCCTCTCAAAAATCAAAAGAGCTGTTGCCCCAAGGAAGTGGAACAAATACAATTGCTTTTTAAAATTTATCCTCCCAGTGTTCAGATCTAGGAATGGGTGTAGTAATAAGTGCATGACAGAATAGGGTGACTGAAATCTTAGTTTACTGGAAGAGTAATGCAGAGATGACCACAGGGAACCAGGGAATTGTGGAGAAGGAGACGCCTCAATGCTAGAGTGATGTTTATGAACTCCTCGGATCATCCTCTAGATCAGCAGTTCTCAACCTTCCTGATGCCGCGACCCCTTAATACAGTTCCTCATGTTGTGGTGGCCCCCCAACCATAAAATTATTTTCGTTGCTACTCTAGAACTGTAATTTTGCTACTGTTATGAATCATATTGTCAATATCTTTTTGTTTTCTGATGGTCTTAGACGACCCCTGTGAAAGGGTCTTTCGACTCCCAAAGGGGTCACGACCCACAGGTTGAGAACCGCTGCTCTAGATGCTCCTGTGTGAATCTGACCCTAATCAGCACACCCAAAACTTTGAGAACTGAACTTTGAGATTGATGACTGCCCAGGGTCCAGAATGGCTACTGGGTGGCAACATGTGGACCAGATCTGAATAGCATTGCAGAGGCTGTAATAATAGAACTAACATGGAAAACACAACCCACAAATGATTTAGGCTTATTGGAATTTATAGCCTGAACCCAACTGTATCAACTGCTCACTTAAACAGAATATCAACATTCTTTATAATGATTTAAACAAGATCCAAAGTCTATTAATGCAATATTCATAATGTCCAGTTTATGATCCAAAATTGTTCAGCATATAAAGAACCAGGAACATTTCAACTCTCATTGGAAAAGATTATTTTTAGAACAGTTTTAGCATCATAGAAAAATTGAGAGAATGATACAGAGACTGCCCATATATGCCCTGTCTTCACATACACACAGCCTCTATTAGTATCAAAATCTCCATATTGGTGCATTTATTATAATCAGCGAATATACTTGTACATCAATTAACCCATGCTTATCACCTAAAGTCTGTAATTTACATTAGTGTACTCTCTTGGTGTTATGTGCTGTACGGGTTTGGACACATGTGTAACAATATGTGTTCACCACTATATAATCATACAAAGTAGTTTAACTGCCCTAAAAATATTCTGTGCCTTGCCCATTCTGGGCATATGTTTTCAAATTATTTTAGTAAATCCTTAAGAGCATAATTGCTGAATCATATGGGAAGAGTATTTTTAATTTTGTAAGAAACTTCCAAACTGTCTTCCAAGGTGACTGTTCCATTCTGTTTCCCCCACAATGAATGAGAGTTCCTGGTGCTTCACATCCTTGCCAGCAGTTGATGTTGTTAGTGTTTGGGATTTTGGTCATTCCCAAAAGTGTGTAGTGGTATCTCGTTGTTGTGTATTTTTCTGTTCTGGTTGGTTAGGCTCTGGAAGAAAATCTAAGTAGTTAGGCTTTGGTAAAACAGTTTCTCCTAAGATCAAGCTCTGTTAAGAACAGAACACTCTGATCCATTTTAAAATAGTGTATTTTCCCCTCCCCCTGTCAGAAGTACAAGCAAATTTTTCTCCACTTATAACTGTGAGAACCTGTTCCAGCTTTGGGGGTGAAACATAAAAAGATGGGAGCCCCCTATAACTGGGTTCCCAGGAGTTTAATCTCTCACATTTATGCACAGTGATTCAATCTCCAGTGATTTATCAGTTACAGCTTAGGTTTCCCTATCGCAACACTTGGTCCCAGGGAGATTTGGGTTCATAGGTTTCTGCACCGGCAAGTTGTGATTCTCTGTATTTGCCTGTCTGTTTCCTTGAATTTTATCAACAGTTTGCCCTGTGACCTCACTTCTTTGACAGGTCAAAGAAGAGTTGTTGAGTTTTTAGTTTGTTTAGCTTTTTACATGTTGTTATGATGGAGGTGGCTTCCAAGCTCTTTACAGGCTAGACCAGAAACTGCAAGTTCAGTATATGTGTTTCAATACCTAGAAAATGACCTATAAAACTGTATGAAGATATATGCTTAAAAACACAATAGGTAATTAACATAGAAAGCAAAAAAAAATACTTAAATAGTCCAAAAGAAGGCAAGAAACAGTAAACAAGTAAAGGAAAAATTAAGGAAATGAAGATAACAAATAATATAAATTATTTCTAAATCCAGCCCTATTGATATTATGTTAAATTTAAAACAGAATAAAGCAATAGAGAAAATGATGAGCTGGAAGGTGATTCCGTGAAAATGTCAATCAATCAATCAATCAATCAATCATTAAATCTCAAAACAAGAGAGACAGAGAGCGAGAGAGCAGAGAATGAATGAGAATATTAGGAATGAAGGAGAGGATATCACTACATGTCCCACAAACATTAAGAGGATAATAAAAGAGTGCTATGAGCAGCTGTATGTATATAAATTAGACAACTTAAATGCACCAATTTCTCACAAACCACAAACTACTGAAACTTACGCAGATGAAATACATAACCTAAATATTTCTATAACGATTTAAGATGCTGAAATTATAATTACACATCTTTCAAAAGGAAGTTTAATCCTATACTAAAGAAGCCCCAAGCTGTTGTCAATTTTAACTACCTTGGGATTTATTCTATCATAGTTGCATTTTAGTGTGAAGGTCATTTTATTACCCAGAAAAGATGTTCCTCCACAGAAGGAATGACATAGTTCTGGTGTCTGTCATGCAATAACATTACATCATTAATCAAAAGGAACAAGATTTTATTTTTTTATGTTTCAGTACAAATACAGCTTGTGAACCCTAGTGATCTTCACAAACTTCTCATTTAGGACATTATAAGTTAGATATTTATCTTAAAGATTCATGTGATTTAGATACTTGTCTTTGTCTTTACCCTTTATTTCTATTTATATATGTGCTGTATTAAATTTAAGTTTTTTTGAGATCGATGCTCTGTTTATTTTCTCATGTTATTATTCATCATTTGATTTCTGTGTTGAAATTGTCTATGGTATAGTCCCAGAAATATTGAATTATCTTCTTTGGAGTGTGCTGAATGAACTCCACAAGTTAATGGTATAAAAGCCTATATAGCCATTCATTACTTCTCATTTTTTTTCTATAAATGACATGAGACAATTGCATTGGATTATAATCAGATGCTTACTTTTCATGCAAATAATAGTATTTTCAGAAGAAAGTTAGTATAGGTATTTAAATATAATTTCAGTCAATTAATTGTCTTAAATTTGAGGGCAATAGAGGGCTTCGTGCTTCAAAGATGTCAACTATTTCTCCTTAAGGCTTTTAAGGGCAGTTTGAGTTAGTCATTTGAAGATTCCATTAGCTTAAATAATTTATTGTGAACATAATTTCATTAGGAGGAAAGACCCATACAAATGTGATAATGTTTTGGGTTTTTTTCTTTTTCTTTTCTTTCCTTTTTCTTTTTTTTTTAAATTTTTCCCCCACTTTATTTTTTCTTATATAGCAAGACTGAAATAAAATTTTTTATAATACTTAGAAATGTAACAGAGAACTGTGGAATAATAGTTTAAAATCAAGTAAAATAACAAATCATTAATAATTGTTTCTTTGATTATATACCCTGAATTTCCAATCCCCTTAAAATAATATTTGCATATCAATAAAATAGGATGAAGAGATTGTTTTCCTAAGTTGTCTGATGAAAATAACTTTAAAAGAGCATTTAAAAACACATTTTGATTTTACATTTTATTTTCCTGTATATCTAAAGGAAATTTCACATTAACTATATTAAAGATAACACTTCATTGAAAGTAAGATTGCCCTGTTGAATGATTGATGTAATCATTAATTTAAAAATGTTTATGTGATGTGTTCTGTTACTTGAGGAGTACCACAAAGAATAAGGCATATACAATTTCTTGTGCTCACATGGAGATTCTAATTGATTAGAAATTAAATAAGCAATTAGATTCTAATTAAGATGCAAAAAAGTAAAGTGGTCATTATATTGAAGTGTCACTTGTTCTATGATGAAATCCCTTTACATTTTAGTTAATGGGTTAATGCATTCTTTTCAATTTAAGGTTAATTTGGAGTTTTAAGAAATATAATTTTTATGAATATATTTAGTTTTAACTTCAACACACTTCCTTTGAGTGCTTATAACATACAAGACACTTTGGAAACACAGATAATTACACCACATTGGTATATAGTTCTCATTCACAAATGAAGTTGTAGTCTAGCTTGAGAGACAAACTTGTAAATTGCTATATATATTCTGAGTCTGAATAAAATAAGTTTTTTTTCAGAAATTAAATAAAAAACACTGGACGCATTGGGCTGTACTTTTAGGTGGAAAGAGTGAAGGTAGGCAGGGCATTGAGAGGCACACTGAAGGGACATGTCAGTGGTGTGTAATAAACTGTATGAAACTGCTAATCCCTCCAAATTCCTGAAACCTTGACACGGAAGTATATTGTTTATGATACTTAAGCCTCCTCTCAACAGAGGGATATTTGTATTTACTGATGTTGCTCTGAGCTTAAAATGACCTAGGAGATTAAAAGCCAGAACCATTAACAGTGCCTTATCTCTATTGTGGCTTAATCATTGCTGAGTGAGTTTATAGTAACCGAAGTGTCCTAGACAACTGGAGACAATCACAGGAAATGGCCTGAGAACATACTGCCCTGCTTGATTAAATGTTGGCTAAAGGATAGGTTCCTTATATAGACTACCAATTTAAAATATTATAAATATAAATCAATATATAATAAATGGTGATCATCATGTAACATGTTCTATTAATTCTTCTAAAGACCCTGAGAATTTGGAGTAAATCTTGGTTATCATCATATGAATTCAATAATTTTTCATCTCAAATATTTTGAGGCGATATTCTAGTAGCATTTTATTTTCCTAATTGTTTGTATTCAGGATATATGGATGGTTACTTAGATTCTTAACCTAATTTTTGTATGACTCTTTAATCAAATGCAAGACTTTGGTTCTCAGTATCAATGGAAAGTTCAGAAAATGAGTGGAAAACCAAAGGATGCTAGGCAGTGGTAGAACACAACATGATAAAGTCTTGGAATGGTTTGCTTAGTTTGCTGTCAGCACTGTTAGACCCACAACTCTGCTGCTTTCCCGTGAATCATCTCTGGTAGTTCACATAGCTGTTAAGAGCAAACAAAGAAACACTCTGTTCCCTTCTATTCTGGGGATGGTCCTTATTTCCCATGCCTTGGGGCCTTCCCTTCCTTAAGAAGGGTTTTGTGATATTATTACTATCATTTTTGTTTAGCCAATGTCTATTTAAGGTAAAAGAGACTATGTTGAATGACCTTCAGTGTTTCCTGAGCTTGGTACTTTGCTAAAATGATAACATTAAATAATGGTATTATTACAAGAGGCTTTATACACAATTTAAAATTAATCAAAGATGTCCTTTTAGAACACCCTCTCCAATATTTTGTTTTATATACTCTTTACATGTTGGCATTTGGCAACCTGTCTTTTGATTTCAGATTTTATTATTCTGTGCATATAATCTGTGATTCAGTGGGTTTTAATTGTAACTATAAATTACTCAGAAAAAACTTATATGCACAATGATGTTATTATCCCTGCAAGCTGGTGTTTACTTATGATTAAATAGAATGGTTTCATTTTTGCAAGACTCATGTTCATTAACTTACCAGTCAACCAACAGATATTTTATTAAGTATCTGCTCTATTTTCAGAGTAGAATTTAAAGAAAAGCAGAATGTTCCTTGATATAAAAGGAGAAAATATATGATGTAGAAAGTTTTAAAATTATAAATCAGAGTAGCATTGAACCCAAATTTTGCTGTTTGATGTTGAGGTAGACATTATTCTCAGTCTAAATAGAATCATCTGTAAAATGGGAGTTATGAATTCTAATTAGCAGGGTTTGGTAAGGATTGAAGATAACCTAGGTAAGGTATTTAGTACATAATATTCCAGGCTAAGTCCTACACACTTGAAAGCTCTAGGGAACAAAGAAAGATTTACCTAATCTTAAATGTACTTTTAAAAGGTTGTAGAAATTCTGAGAAGAGGGAAACCCTTGAGAGCTTAGAGAATCAAAACACTCCATGCAAGGGCCGGCCGAGTGGCGCGATCGTTAAGAGCTGGCTTGGGACGCCAGAGGGCCTGGGTTCGGATCCCACATATGAGGGCCAGTGACACTGCCCTCTACAGCTAAGATGCTGAACAACAGCTCAACCTGGAGCTGGGCTGCCGTGAGTCGCCGGTGATGGCATAGACTGCAGCCCCTGTGGCAGTGGGTTGCCATGGGCTTCCGTGTATAGCCAGCAGCCAGCGTGAACGGCCAGCAGCTGCAGTGAGTGGACAGCAGCCGCCATGAGCAGCCGTCCAGAAGCTGGCAACTGATCTGCCTCCCCTGGGAAGAGTGCAATGATGGTGCCATCTTGGGCCAGTGAAGCGACGTCCTCCACAACTGGACTGAAGAACAAAATGACAGCAACTTGTCTGTTCCCCTCCCCCCGATTCACCAGCACTGTTCCCATCCCAATTCCCCAATAAAAATCTTTAACAAACAAACAAACACTCCATGCAAGAACTAAAACATGGAAGATGGTGGGTAGATTTTGAGGATGGTTATTGTAGAAATAGTGGCTCTAAAAGATCTTGAATAATTTTAGGAGAAATTTGATTTGACAGGAAAAATGCTGAATTTGATTTCAGAACAGTTAACTTTGAAGTATGAAAGTTCATTCAAGTAAAGATATACAGTAAAATGTTAGGTATATTGCAATTTAGCTGAGAAGATGAAACAAGAAATATACAGTAAAAAATTAGGCATACTATAGTTTAGGTGAGAAGATAAACTAGAAAAACAAATTAGTAGTTTTCAGTATAGAGATGACAATTAAAGGATGCATTCTCTGAGGGATAGGATGTTGAGAAAGAACAGAGCTCAAAAGTAATTTCAAAAGTCAATACAACATATATATTTTTTGCTCTTCTGTCTTTTAAGATTTACCTCAATATCGCCTTAACAATCATGAAAAATGTGAAGAATCCACTTTCCAAAAGTGAATATTGTGCCTCTTAAAATCCTAACTAGAAAACAAAATCTAATTATATTTTAAAGAATATACTGGTACAAAGAAATATTTATAGATCAGCTAGGTACATTTTTTTTTTCCTAACAGAAGATCTCCGGTGCACCCCCCCTCCACCCCCGCCAATGCTACATTATTTTGGTATAGGAAAATTTAAAGAACAGGAAAGTATCCTTATTTTTTAGTAATGTGCACTTTCTAAAAATGTTCAAGGTAAATTTTAACTAAAGAGAATGCATTTCTTTCTATGACCCTGAATCATAACTGAAAATAAATTTATTATTTTGTATTGCCCATTTTTTATAAAAAGTTATATTGAATGCAAACGATTCCATTTTCTTAAAATTTTCATTTCACAGTCAATTATAATTAGGGACAGCCATATTTATGCCCGGTACTTGCTCATTAGGACAAGTTGTGTCTTTGAGATGTGACTATCATGATGATAGATGTAATCAAATACTTCATTCATGATTTAACTATTGTTTTATGTTTCACAAATCATTTTAAGATCGGGGACTAATCACTTTCCTCCCCCCAATTTTATCATGGCTATTAATATCTGACTATTTTCTAATTTAACCCAAATTCTTTTTTTTTTTTTTTTTTAAGATTTTTATTGGGTAATTGGGGGGATGGGAACAGTACTGGGGAATTAGGGGAAGGGGAACAGACAAGTTGCTGTCGTTTTTTGTTCTTCAATCTAGTTGTGGAGGACACTGCTTCACTGGCCCAAGTTGGCATCATCATTGCGCTCTTCCCTGGCGAGGCAGATCAGTCGCCGGCTTCTGGACGGCTGCTCACTGCGGCTGCTGGCCGCTCACGCTGGCTGCTGGCTACACACGGTAGCCCATGGCAACCCACTGCCACAGGGACTGCAGCCTACACCGTCGCCAGCGACTCAGGGCAGCCCAGCTCCAGGTTGAGCTGTTGTTCAGCATCTTAGCTGTAGAGGGCAGTGTCACTGGCCCTCATATGTGGGATCCGAACCGGGGCCCTCTGGCATCCCAAGCGAGTTCTTAACCATCGCGCCACTCGGCCGGCCCTAACCCAAATTCTTAATATTAGTTTTTCTCATACTGAAGATACTTGACTCAATGTAATGCTTCAGGCATCTTTCTCATTTCATACATTGAATATGTACATTCTAATGTGTTTGTTTTCCAGCATCCTTTTTTCAAGTTCTCCAAAAATATCTGTTTTAAAAGAGATGAAAAAATGCTATATAAGAAGAGAAAGATAATGGAAATATTTAGAACACTTGCATTCATTTTTGAATGCACACACTAACTTTTTGGGTTATATAGTTATATGTCTGGGAAGCTCTTTATCTGTCCTTCAATTCTAAATGATAGTTTTCCTGGATAGAGTGATATTCATTGTAGGACCTTACTTTTCTTTACTTTGGATATTTTCTGCCAATCCCTTCTGGCCTTCAAAGCTTCTGTTGAGAAGACAACTGAGAGTCATATGGGAGCTCCCTTTTATGTAACTAACTGCTTTTCTCTTACTGTTTTTAAGAGTCTCTCCTTGTCTTTAACCTTTGCCATTTTAATTATGATGTGTCTTGGTGTGGACCTCTTGAGGATCATCTTGTTTGTGATTCTCTGCACTTCCAGGGCTTAGATATATCTGTTTCTTTTGTCAGGTTAGGGAAGTTTTCCATCATTATTTTATCAAACAGGTTCTCAATTCCTTAATCTCTCTCTCCTTCTTGTACCCTATGATGCAAATGTTGGTACACTTGATATTGTCCCAGAGGTCCCTTAAACTCTCCTCATTTATTTTGGATTATTTTTCCATTTTTCTGTCCTGTTTGGATGTTTTCTGCAACCTTATATTCTAAATTGCTGATTTGATCCTCTGCTTTATTTAATCTACTGTTGATTTCCTCTAATATGTTCTTCATTTCAGTTATTCTATTGTTTATTTCTGATTGGTTCTTTTTTGTGTTTTTTATCTGCATTTTTATGTTTCCTATCTCTTTGTTGAAGTTCTTCCTGAGATCACTGAGCATCCTTATAACCAGTGTTTTGAGATCTGCATCTAGTAGATTGCTTTTCTCCATTTTGTTTAGCTCTTTTCCTGGAACTTTGTTCTGTTCTTTTATTTGGGATGTGTTTCTTTGTTTCCCCATTTTGGTTGTCTCCCTGTGTTTGTTTCTATGTATTAGGTAGGGCTTGTGTGTCTCCAGGCATTAGAAGAGTGGCTTTATATAGTAGGTGTACTATGGGGACATGCACTCCAGGAGTGTCCCTTGTGTGGGTTGTGTGTGCCCTCCTCTTGTAGTTGCGCTTATGTTGCTATTTGCACATCAAGTGGAGGATTCGACCCTCAGGCTCATTGGTGATGATGACTGGCTATGACTACAGTGGAGGAGTTGTTGTGCAGGGTCTGACCCTACAGAGGAGGATTTCCCTCAGCAGGGCTATGGTGCCTGTCCAAACTTCCCCTTGGGAGTGTCATCCTTGGAGGCAGCTAGATGATATTCCAGCTCATTTTGTAGCTGGCCACTAGGCGTGCGAGCCCCAGGGCTACCTGGGAGAGGACCCACTGCAGGTCAAGTTCAGCTGCAGCCCGTGCCCTACCTGGGGGCACCTGGCAGGAGACACAAAGTAGTCTGCAGGTGGTCCCCACCAGTGCTGTGCTTTACAGTGCCTTGAGAGGCCAAGCCATGAACCAAGGCCAGCTGCTGCTAGGGCCAGGCTTAGGACTGCTCAGCCAGAGGTACAGGACATGTTCAAGCCAGATGCTGCTTGTCTGGGTTCCATGAATCTTTGGGAGACTCTAGGAAAATCTGCAGCTTTAGGCAAGGTAGGCAGTTTGTACAGAGCCCCCACTAGAAGTGGCATGGTGTGCCTGGAAGTTGGGTGGTGTGGGGCTTCAAAAATCACCAAGGTGTAGTGAAGGAATGGTATTAGCCAGCTTGATGGAGACTCAGATATGGCAACTGACTGCATCTGCACACTGGAAAGGGGGAGGGCTCAACAAAGAAACAATGGCTTCTGCCAACTCCTTTCCCCTGGAGAAAGTTGCCCCTGCAGTCCCTGTCCTGAAGCCAGTGTCCTCCCTATCATGTCTCTGCTGCCTTTCTAGCTGCTGTGCCAACACTGGAACTGAGAGCCAGTGATTCCATTGGTGGGTAAGTCCATGTGAGGCCCTTTTAAGATGAGTTCCAGGGACACCAGCCACCCTCTGTATAACTCAGCCACAGTCTCTGCTGGTTGTCACAACCAGAAATTATGGGAACTTTTCTCCCGAGCACTGGAGCCCTGGGTTAGGGAGGGGCTGGGACTCCTTGCCTCTATGGGTGGGGGGATCTTCTCAGCTGAGATACCCCTCCTGATTTTTAATGGTCACATGCAGGTATGGGTCCAGCCCATTCCATGTACCTGCCCCTCCTACCAGTCTCAAGGTGGCTTTTTTTTTTTGTATGTCCTTAATTGTAGGGCTTTGGTTAAGCAAGATTTCAGATGATTCTCCATGATTCTTGTTTTGTAGTTTAGTTGTAATTTTGATGTGCTCATGAGAGAAGGCAAGCACAGCATTTACTTACTCTGCGATCTTGATCTATGGATATAACTCTTCTAATCTCTGCTTTTTTATTTTAAATCAACTCATTAATTCTATATCTTTGTCTCTTTGGATTCTATGAATGCATCTATTTTTTGTATCCTCTAATATAAATTTGTCTGTATAAAAACTAAAGACAGCCATAATGATATTCAATAAAGAGAATGCATATGTCGGTTAATAAAGAACAAGGTAAACAAGTTCAGATCAAGATAGTAAATTTGAGAGGTAAGGTACATAAAAAATATGGGTTAAAAGTCCCATTTTTATGATGGGTTGTCAAAATATTTAACCTTGTTACTGTTAAATAAATTTTATTCCTCAAAACAGTATTGGCCTTATACAGCCTGAATCCTGATAATCAATCCGGCTAAGTTTTTTGTATTTATTGGTGGAAATATTTTTCCTTTTCCTTAGTATTTTAAAAAACATTTTAATCAGAACTTAGTCAAGATCACTAATAGGACTTTGTTAAAATCAAACCTTTATATTTGATTCACGGTCTTTAAAGTTTTTATTTTACCAGGAGGCTCCTTATGAATAATATTGTTTCATTTTTCTTTTAGATAAATATTCACTTTTTCTCTCTGTTTTGATTAAAAATTATTTATGTGGAATTTTAATTCCTTTAATATATACAGGCATGGGTTAACATTTTTTTTTCCCATTGAACACTTTCTTGTATCCAAACTTTATAGACTGTACATATCTCCAATTGTATCACTGAAATTTTGGCTTCAATATAACATTTTAATCAGTAGATTTGTTATTAACAATGCATTTATTAAATAGGAAAGTAAAGAAGTCTCACACCATACATGAGCTAATGGATGTATATTATTAAGTATTATTTGGACAATTAAATGTAATGACTATGTATGGTGTCAGCCACCTAGACTTACCGGGGTGATCACTTTTTAAGGTAGTCACTATGTTGTACACCTGAAACTAATATGATATTGTATGTCAACTATAATTGAAAAAAAATTTTTTTAAATGTACATTCAATACTAACAGTAAACTTGGATATATTTTGTTGCATAGTACAGACTAAGATAAATATTATTTAAACCTGAAATGGGTACATCTTGGCTCCTGCTAGTCCTTTATTGTGGAATGTTATGTTAATCAAATCAGGAGCTAAACTGAATTTGGATTTTGTTGTTGCTATGGTTACCCTAACTGCCCCACAAGCTTCAGATTTCTCTGGAGTTATCTTACCTTTGAAGAGTCCTCAAGTCAAAAGAAGAGACAGGAAGCCTAGGATTACTGAGTGTGTTTTTTTCAGTGCCTCCTCCATCCTTAGCTTTAGGTCTTGCCTTTTCCTTTGTGCTTTAGAGGTTTCCATGCTCTTGAACCCCCATTAAGAGTAGACCTCTGTTTCCTATTCCTCTGTGCTCTTTAGTTGGTTTGGTGGCAGCCAATGATTTTTGTTGTTATGCTTTAGCCTCTGCTTTTGGCAGGTGCTCTACCTCTGGGTCTCAAGGCCTGGCCTTCTCAGTGATTCTGCCCCATACCAAGCTGTAGGGAGGCCCTTCTAATGGTCTGGATCCAAAACATATTCCTTCCCCATCCCCCAGCTTCAGTAGGTCTTCATCTATGTCCCCCAAACTCCACAGTTCACTGCCTTTTCCCAAGGTCTGAAGGCCTTTGCTCTGTGGGAGAGTTAAGGGAGAAGGTGGCAATATTGTGCCTTTCTTGCAGTGCCAGCCATCTCCTTCCACTATGCCTCCATTACCAGGGAGGATTTCTCAAGACTCTCCATCCAGTACTACGCATGACAAGAGTTTGTGAGTAGATGCAAATCCCGTTTGTTTCTGGCTCTCACAGTTACTCCTGTGATAGCCCACACTCAACCGTTAGCAATTCATGACAAATTTTAGCAGAATTCTTATTGGTTCATATGGCATTGGCGTTCAAATAACCCATATAAGCAAGTGTTTGTGTCCTGTGTCTCTTTGCAGTCTTCTAATTTAACTTAGATTTCAAGTTAACAGGTTTACCTATAACCCATCAGCTGCTGATACATTCAAGATAAAGTTGTGTTTTTGAAGATCATCCAACTTTTCTGTTATAAAAGTGGTAGCATAACGATGTTTCCAGATTTCTATGTTACAGATGGAAGCCAGACTCTCCACATCCTGAAGTGTAAGTAAACAAACTACATTTTGAGAAACTGTATTGCTAAAATTGACAAAAGTAAAAGTTCTTAACAAAGTAGTGTTTGTGGGAAAAGCTGATGTATTATTCCCTGCAAAACACGTCTTGCTGCAAGTTTTTAGTTTAATGCTGGCAACCTAGTGGCTATTCACAGCCTTAGAATAAAAGTTTTCTGAAGTGTTTTTACCTTGGGTATCCGGGAACAAGCAGAGCAGTTAATGAGGTATGTGCATTACAGGTGACATACAACACGTGGAATTTATCTGGGTTAGCACTTCTTTTAAATAGAATTCAAGTAAAGTAGTCCAAGCCTAAAATTAACCCCAGCTATTAGTTTGATTTTATATTGCAGCTATAGATTCTCCAACATTCTGGGAAAGTAATTACAGTATTAGTATTGTAATCTTTTTTTCCTTTTTCTTTTTCATACTCTGAAAACATCAGGGAAGTTTGCTAAGAACATAAGATGGTATGATTATGGCCTGTATTCTCATTTTATTGGATGTTTTTCCAATTGAATCATAAAGAGTTTAATAAGACTTGTGCATCAGTGCAAGGTCACACATACTTCATGAGTTGTTGATTGTAGAAATGGGAGCACCATTCATCTCTTTATCCTCCTTAATGCAGAATTGGCATTGGCAGCTTATCAATAAGTTAGAATGGTCATAAATCTCCCAGGAGGTAGTGAATGTGAGCATTAGAACTGGGCAGAGTTTCTAGTTCACCAGTTCTTCACTGGCTTGGAAAACTGATGAGTTAAATGAGCCTTTAGCCTGTATTTTCTTCCTAAAAACTGATGCTGTATGAAACTAATTCTGATATGGATGAATACCAAAATGAATATTGGAAAATATGTGTTGTAATCTAATTGAAGATTTAGAAAGGTTACATCTTGGAAATACTCACTAATAGGCACTACTTCATTACCTTCTAATAATGTATATTTAAATTGATTTAAAATTCACTTTTAGTAATTGTCAGTTAATAAATATTTCATGAATTAGGTTACACTGGTTAAGAAATAAGAAACTGAGGTGTTTATGTTCCATTGAGAACTTACTATCACTGTTAAAACCCTTACAGATTAGAATTGGAAACTTGTTAAACACAAAGTTCAATGTAATTTTTACTGATTATTCTTAACAATATAGAAACTGAATTAGAGGAATTTAGAAAGCAAATTTCTAAGCTGGCTTCACTGTTCTTAGCTTATTTGCCAAAAAAAAAAAAAAAAGCTTTCGGTCTCTAGTAAATATTTAATTAAGAGGAGGTAAATTTAACTAATGGAATCAGATTAATTTTACAACAACATTTGTCACTTCACTTTTCTCTACTGTTATTTATGAAACTTCTGTTACAGGAATGTGTACATTCAATAGACATTCCAGAGGAAAATCATGTTTTGTTTACTTTTAAATTTATAGTTAGTCTTTTTCAATGGCTATTTCCAATATGTGAATGCATATTCCATACTCTAAAAGTGTTTTTTTCCTACAATACATTTGCTAGAATCAAGATACGGAAATAGGGTTAAAGAAAATTATTAACACGCTGGAAACTTTAAGACTTTTTTCAAGAATTATATATAATTTTCAGTGATATACAATATCATGTTAATGATATTTATAATACTTAGAATGATAACTATAACATTATTCTTATTCATTTTTATTAGTTCCATTTTATGAGAAATTTATAGCACTGATAGTATTACATGGATAAAAATTTTTTTACATATCATATGATTGAAATTTAATAGGTAGCAACCTATTTTGTCCATTTGTTCCAGTAATGATTAAATGACAGGTTTTGAAAATTAAGTTACTGGATCTATGATAACGTATATTTGTAATGAACCAGCTCTTCCCCATCCAATTCCACAGTTTGTATCACAAGAATGCAGACTTTACAAAGACAAATAAAACTTTTCCCATAAAATAGCAAATCATGAGTGAGACCCCATTTCAGTTTTCATTCCATTTTATAATTATTTATAGTGATGCTATTAGTCTTTGCTATTTATGCAGTTTATGTGTACATGAAGTTTCCTGATTTGTGAAAGTACTTGACAAGACATATAATGGAAGGCCAGAGGAGGTAATAGATAATATTCATAATCCAGATAGCAACCTTTTGATCTACAATGGACATGCTTAACATTTCATCATTAGAATTCATAATTCAATAGCCAGTATCTATTCTCACCATTGTGTTAGGTGAGTATAAAATTCTCTAATAAAAGACTTAAATATCCACTGGCTCAGAGCAAATAAGACTATTTCCCTCTCATTGAATAGTTCAGAAGACAGTTAATGATCTAGGGTGGATAGGTAGCTTTGGCCCACAAGGTGAACCAGGAATCTAAGACTCTTCTAACTGTCACTCTGCTGCCACCTGGGGAACCCATGGTCAGAGCCGACTTACAGAGCCACAGTGTGCTTGGCTCAGAGAAAACATTAAATAGAGGATGTGGAGGGCAAGCAGTTTTTTTCTTAAAAATGTAACGTGGAAGTTGTATGTGTGAATTCTGGGTTCATCCCACGACTAGAATTTAGTTACACACAGAAAAAATTAGAATTACTTGACCTTTGAAAGCATCATGAGAGACTGGAAAATGTAGCCTGTAGATGGATAGACATGTACCCTGTTAAATTTAGGAGAGTCTGTCACTAAAAGGAATAAAAGAAAGAAAATGGAATAGTAGGCAGTGCTGGTGAGACTGTGATAAAGAATGCTTTTAATAGGCCATAATTGTTGCAAATAATGACTTTTGACTGTGTTACTGCTTCATTACAAGTGCCATCCCCAGCTCCAATTTGTTCTTTCCACTTCTTAAACAAAGACTCTGATACCTAAGTGTTGAATTGTCCTCACTTCTGGACGTAATCCAAGCCAAACCTAGTCCCTCCTTTTCTAATCGCTCTTTATATTCACTGAGCACAAGTCCAAACTCTATAACAAAGCCCTCCCAACTTTATCTAACTAAGACAGCCTGGTCTTCCTTGTTTGGCTACAATTGTGCTCCTGGTGGTCTTTGGTTGGTAGGCTTTGATGAGGGAGAATTGATATAGGCGTACAATTGTCAGTCACTGTTATATCTTAGCCCATGAAAACCATTGTGTGTGGCATGGTGAATTAAGTAAATGTGAGGAAGACATTGTCCTTGCTCTCTAAGTGTCCTCAGTCTCATGTGAGCTATAGAAGCATCCATGGATAGCTTTATATGAGACAAGCTAAGACAATACTGTAATTCAAGTAGAAAATACATGGCTATGGAGGGGGAAAGGGGAGAAATTAATGCTTTTGAGGGCAAGAAGAAGGGTTTGAAAAGTCACTTTGGAAGAAAAGTGATGCCAGCTGGTTCTGGAAAGATGGATACAATTTGCATTAAATAAGGACAATTCAGCTTCGGGGCCAAATAAGCATAGATGTGAGCTTAGGAAAGTGGAAGAATTTAGCAGGTGGGTATGGCAGGAGGGTGGGTTGATTGTAGAATGGAAGATAAAATATCAAACTCAAAATGCAGAGTTTTAAATATGAGGCTAAGAAGTTTAGATCTTTACCTCCAGGAGGTAGATGCTATAGGAATACTGCATTGGGAATGCATTACTGTTTTACGGAGAGGTAAGTGGATACTTTAAGGGAAAGTGAGATGTCCCAAAGAACATTAGGGGATAATTACATTACTAGGCTTGAAGTTATAAATTACAGCAGCAGCTGTGTGCTGTACAACAGTACAGAAAGGATTGCATGAGATATTGGGGGAGAACACTTACAAAATTTTGTCTACATATGATGCTAAATAAAAAGGAATTGAAATTTTTGACTTGGAGAAAAGTAGAGATATTAAGATAAAGAATAATTTGGATGAAAATGGTAATTAGTCACAGTTTAGATCTGCTGCAGATGAGTTATCTGGTAACTCCAGTTGGAAGCTTTTAAGAATAGTGAGATCTAGAGATAAAAACTGGGAGTCAGCTGTGTCATTTATCAGTGACAGGCAAGATGTGGATACCAGCACTCCTCTCTGTCTTCTTTTCTGGCGCTCTTCACATAGTCCCTTACCTCTTGGCCTCTCCAATGGTACTGGCCTGTAGCTCCTTACTTTGTCTTCTTCTAGATTCCTTTGCATCCAGTGTTTTATATGCGTCCCAAAGCAGGAACCTTGGTTTCTCTCTCTATTTATATTCACACCTGCTTCTGGCACCTAGCAGCAACATATCAAACAAACTTAACAATTCCTTGGGCCTCCTTTCCCCCTCCCCATGTAGCCATTTTATGTCTAGACTTTTCACAGGTCTCTGCAGAGATAGGATCTTTTTGATGATTTAGTCTTTTGAAGTACCTCTGTATCACTGAAAATTAGATTTACCTCTTCTGTTGCATTTTGGTGGCTAGCAATGCATGAAACTTTTAACCTAAAGATTTAAAGCATGTACCTTTTAACCCAAAATGTATGATTTACATACATGATTTAACCTCCATATGTCTGCAATTCTGAAACGCAAATTACAGTCTTAAGTGTAACCAAGTGTATAAATAGAATAGTTGAGCACTAATCTGTTCTGTTTGCTGAAAGTGTCAATGACCAGGAATACTTCAGTTTCACTTTTCGTGTTGACACCTTTGTTTGTTTGCCTATTGCTTACCAAGTCAATTTTGGTGTTATTTTACTTCATGCAGTTTTAAAATTTTGTACAGTTTGTATATACTTAAATGAAAAATGTTTGAATGATAATGGCTTTGAAATACAAAAATTATTTTAGTACAAAATGCTTTTTCCTTTACTGTATATAATTTCTTTGTGTATGTAATGGAGTACCTTTATACTTCGGTTTTGTCTGAAATTACCTTCTAAGCAATTCATGAGCACATCGCTTCCGTATTGGTTGTGGTTAATGAATGGAACCAGAACTAGGGTGGGAGGGGGTCTGGGAAAAAGGAGCAAAAGAAACTGCTTGAGACAAAGGCCAGCTCATGCTACCAGATAGGGGACTGTGGATATGAAATCGAAGGTATGAAAATTTCAAATCACATTAGGCTTTTTAAAGACAGAGGACAAACACTATTACTTAAAATGTATCTAAACATAAAAGAAGTTCTAAGAGATAACTAAAACTTGACAGAGATTTGCAGTTTCAGTTCAGAGATGTGGGAAGCTAGAAAGAGTGTTTATTCTTACTCTTAAAAGAAGGAAAAAGAGTGGACAAACTGGTAATTGATTGCTATATTTTGAACCAATCAGAAAACTGAAATTGCAGGGATGACATAACAGCTAACTGGAATTTAAGGTTACCTATGTTGTTGTCTGAATCAATATTCATAACATTTATTGCTGGGTAGTATGCCATTGTCTGCATATGCCTGGAGTGGATGGGCACCTAGGTTGTTTTCAGTTTGGGGAAATTTATAATTTATTAAATTAATTTATTATACATTATTAAATATATATATATATATATATATATATTTAATATTTATATTTAGTTTCAGTTCCCAATTGTCATACAGGTACATGATTGACATTGCATACTGACTTATATCCTGTGACCTTGTTACACTCACATCTTGGTTCTGGGAGTTTTGGGTAGATTTAATGAGATTTTCCACATGTGTAACTACGTGCTCTGTACGTAGAGAATAAATCACTCATAATTTTTATTACATGGGACTAGTTCTGTCCATTGAGACCATTCCAGAATGATTCTCATCTCATTTTCATATCACTGCTCTTTATATACTGGAAGTTCTTCTTTATATCTCTCCTGAGCCTGAGAGTAATCCATGCATGCACTCCTTTTATTGTTTCTCTTTAAACTCTTTCAGGTTGCCTACAAAAACTAGTTGCTCGACTCTGTGTGAACACATTTTAAAAAATATATATTCCTTTAAAAAGATAGTAGCCAGATGATGTACAGAACTTAGATACTAATCATTTCATAGTCCAATTGTACTCTCTTCATGATAGCAGAGCTGCAGTAATAATAGACTGTGTTATCTCAGATAATTCTCACAGTGACCTTTTGGATGGGTATTTTTATTTCCACTTTGTAGATAAAGAAATTTAGGCTTAAAGAAATTAACTCATTTGCCTATGGTTTTTCAAGTGTATGTAGTGCAGCTGGCATTTGTACCCAGCTCTCTTACATGAACCCTTTGCTCTTAAACACTGTACTAGCTTAAACCAGTAGCATAATTCATACTATAATTTTTACTATGTGAAATGGTAAATGTTTACAATATAATTTTGATAATTAAATTACTGCTTTACATAATAAATAAATAGATGACTAAAATGTTGATTTTATTTCTGGAATACATATATATCTCTACTTTTACATTATATTCTTATGGATTTGGTCATTTTTTCAACCTTAACGTTAATAATGAGTCACAGGAGATAACTTTTAATTCATCATTGCTTTTAGTGAAATATCTCTTCATTGTTAGCTCCTCCAAATGTTTTTCAAATTCTAACTCACAAATATGTTTCTACTTTCCAGTGAGAGTTTAAATTTCACACAATGAGATAAAGCAATTCTTAAAAACTACATTCAAATAATGAAAGAAATAAAATTTGAAATGAGAAAAAACAATAGAAATACAAAGTTTTATTTTCTTAGGCTAGTTCATAGCTTACAGAAATCAAAGACTATTTGAAAGTATAATCATTAATTAAATTAGATTCCCAGAGGGAAATATTGACCTGAACTATTTTCAGGATTAAGGCTTTTTATAATCTCATGTGAACAGAAGTTTAAGTACTGATAGGCTGGTTGAGAGTGCAGTAAAACTTTATGAGTAGCTCAATATATTCCTGAGCAATTTCCCACTATCATTACTTTGGCAGCCTCACCCAGCCCTGGTACCACATAGCAAACAGAACAGGCTATGAAATAAGGTAAGTTTATGGATAATATGCCTTTGTTACTTCCATGTTTTCAAGCAATTTTATATTTCTTTAATTTATATTAGCAATAGATCTGTCTATTTGCACTTGTTTAAAATGTCAAAGATAACATATTATCATTTGCTTTTTAAAAATATATAGCCCCTTGTACTAAAACAGGAGAAAATGTTTCTAAATTTTTTTAAGATATGAGAATATTTTTTTTGCCCACCTCTTCATTATACTTTTTTGTCATATTTAAGTGGAATCATTGCAGGTTTAGTTTAATTGCTTTATATGAAACAAAATGAAGATAAAAATATTTTGAAGTACTGGGAAATACTCTAATGAAGTATGACTAAATATATTTTTTCTAAGAAAATATATATAGGCAAAGTAGAATGCTATATTTATAAAATACTTAATATTTTCTAGCAAATCTTTGAAAGATCAGTCATCAAGCTACCATCTAATAAAGTTTTACTCATTTTGAAAATAAATGCAATAATACCTTAGTTTGTGATTATAATTCGTTTCAGAAACAAACTACTCATATTGCAAGACATCGCTTGTTTACCACGTTAAAATGTATTAGAAGTGTTTGCTGGTCCTGCAGAACACTTGCAAACCACATTACTCACAATCCAAGGTTTTACTGTATACAGAAAAAGGATACCAATATATAATTATCCCAAAAATATTTTCTTAAAATTATTGTGATTTAAAATATTATCACAGTAATCACCACCTACAGCATATGAACAATTTTAGTATTGATTGTGAGTGCTTCTTAGTAATTTAATTTTAGTACATTAACTTGGTTCTCATTTTCTAGATACAAGAGGGTTTGCTTCATGACAGTATGTATTTTTTAGACTTCCTTTAACAAAGGAAAAGCACAATCATTTTTATTGGCTTCTTGATGCCAAACTAAGATATTACTTTGCGTGAGACAAACTTATTTAAAGTTAAATATTAATTGCAACTATGTCATTTCTCATATAACATTGAGCAACTGAGATTCCTTTTCTAAGCAGTTTCACTTTTCACCTGTAAAGTTTAGTTTGCATTTCGGTTCTTTGAAGATTACAAATAAACAGCTTACATATGTGTTAATTACATTATTGTAATCTTCAAACATTAATTCATAAGAGATATTTAAAAAATTGAACTTCTACTTATTTGATATCAGGCTCTGAACTACTTTCACAATTCTTGCTATTAAGAATACAACAATCCAACAGGGGAAATTAACATATGCATAATAATTGTAATAGATATGCTATGTGCCATGGTAAAATGGAAAAAGTATACTTTTTTTGTCTTTAAGAGTAGTAAAGGATTCACAAAGGACATGCCATTGGAGCCGGGCATAAATTGGAACTAACCTGGAAGAGCAGATATGGAAGAATTGAAGAAAGATTAAATAGCATGTACTAAGAAGACATGTTATCCAAAAAAAGTTGTAGTTGTGGGGATAGGATGAGGGTATAATTCTGAAAATATTTTGGAGGTAGAATCAGCGGTACTAATTGAATGATTGAATGTGGTATAGAGATATGGAAGAGAGAAAATAAGTTTTTAGATTGGGACAACTTGGTATTTAAACTGACATAGGAAATTATAGGAGGAGGGACTAGCATGAGAGGATGTGAGAGGACAAAGATTTTTTTTATTTTTAAACCAGCAATTTATTGAAGCGTTTACCACGGGTCTTCTAAATTTCTATCTGGGTATATGCCTTAGAATTAAGATTTACATAAAAATCATAGAACACTAAAAAGCCATAAAAACTTGATGAGAGATGTATGGTCAACTAAATGAAACAAATAAGCTTTAAGACAATTACTAGAGAAGCGCTCTTCCCAATCTACATTTGGATACCCTCTGTATGCTAGCTCAAATGCATAACGTTATCTTTAAATAAATTATTCTTTTGACATGAGAGTTTGGTATATTTTATTTGCTATTTGAGGAAGAAACTTGAAGATCATATAGTTTGAATCTTTTTTTTAAAGCTATCACTCCCAAGTATATACAGCATATATACACATAACACATATTTTTTCTTTTCAATATTTTATATTTACACTCTACATATTTATATTTACATCCTTTCACACATAAATAAATTAATAATTATTCCACAATTTTGTTATAAAAAAACTGTTGGAATTTGGGAGGCAATAGTGTAGGGAGAACTGGATTTTTTGACTTTGAGACTAATTATTTATTTTCTCTAAGTTTGAAGTTCCTAGTGAGTAAAATGTGAATAACAGCATCTCCTTTATAGAATGGGTATTTGTGAGAATTAAGAAACGTAGTACAAATGTGAGGTTTGTTTGACTCAAAAAAAATACTCCAAAATGAGAGAGCAAGACACACCTGCTTGGAGATCTTTTATTGTCTTTATGTTTCGATTTTTGTACTACTATAATGCATATCCTGAATCCACTCCTTTTACTTAAATTTGAATGTGGTGTTTGCATTGTTCCAATATATATTATTTATATTGTACATTTATTTCCTTATTTTTTTAAATTACATTTATTGGGGTAACAATGGTTAGTAAAATTACATAGGTGTTGCAAGTGTACAGTTCTATAATACGTCATCTACATATCATATTGTGTTCACCACCCAGTCAGTTCTCCTCCTGTCACCATGTATTTGATCCCATTTACCCTCTTCTACTCTCCCCCTCTCCCCTTACCCTTTGATAACCACTAAACTGTTGTCTTTGTGTATGAGTTTTTGTTTGTTTGTTTGTTTTTCTTCTTTGTTTGTTGCTTTCAGTTTTATATCCTACAATGAGGGAAACCATGGCTCTTTGACTTTTTCTGTCTAACTTATTTCATTTAGCACGATAAGCTGTTTGCAGCTCTGCTTGTGTTGTGCTTAGTTAAAAACAAAGGAATGAATTTATTGATAATGATGGTGGCTTTTTGTCCTTATATATATTTACATTTTTAACATGTATTCTTTTTCTTTCTTTAGATGGCAAGGAAGAAATTTAGTGGATTAGAAATCTCCCTGATTGTACTCTTTATTATAGTTACTATAATAGCTATTGCCCTAGTTGCTGTTTTAGCAACTAGAACTCCTGCTGTTGATGGTAAGTAATATTAAAAATACTTAAACATTACAGTGAAGTTTAAGATAAAGTTTATGGCATGATAGTTATGGATTTGGAAAAGTAATCTATATGAGATAAAACATGTGAAGAAAGATTTTGGGTAAGTTACATCATTACTCAAACATGTTTTATCCATAATATTCTAGCTGTTTCAATGAAGAAGAGCCTTTGTAATTAAGGATTTATGTGCCTTTGGCATTAATGGTCTTCCCCACATTGTGTTGCTTGAGAAATAGCAAAGAGGAAAAGGGATCAAGCTGTTAATGGAAGGTGGAATAAACCAACTGTTACTAGTGAGGTTCTTCTAAGTAGTTGGAAGACCTGAGTTTTAGCTCCAGTCTTCAGAAACTTGCAAAACTGGGGTGGGGGTGAGGGTGAGGGTAGCGCAGTGGGGTGGGTTGGTGGAGGAAATGCCCTCTTTGTCTTAGGCTCAAGGTTTTGTTTTTGTTTATTTAAGGAAAGAGGTTGTATGAGAAGAAAAAAAGGAGGGGGGCACGTGAAACAAGGCTTGTGGTGTTTATCTTTATTTCTAAATTGTTCTGTCCTAATTTAGAGTCAATGCATATTACTCTGGTTCACCTAATCTACTTTCTCTTTTTTCATCATTTTCACTTGACCAATCAAAATTGGAGATCATGTTAAATTATCTTCAAAGTTATCACAGTTAGGATTTTCTACAGCTGTTAGTCTTTAGTTTTCCCTCCTTCCAGTAAACCAAAAGCTCGATACATTGAGAAGCAATCAATTTTATCTGACCCATATCAGATTGCTAGAAAGTTCCTCTTTATTATATAGAGTTGGGACTTAACTTTTCTTTGTATTCCCTGCTTGCTCTTCTTTTCACTTCTATTTCCTCCTTTAATTCCCATCTCCTTTAATTGTTTTCCCATCCATGTTTCTTCATCTTCTTTTTTCATCTATGAGACACAAATTGTAAGTATGGTGGGAACATACATTTTGTTTCCTTTTGAATATACCTCAAAACATTCTGTGAATATATTTTGTTTTTCTAAAGAGGGAGTCAACAGGGTTCTGCATAGTCAATTTTAAAATATCATTTGGATCTTTTCCTGTTGAGGACTAGGACTTGAATTTGTGGGTTCTATTTTAATGCCAACTTTATTTTTATTTTCATTGTAGATAAATTCATGTATTATTTCAATGTAAAGTATTCACTAATTGAAAAATACGAAAAAGATAATTTGGTACCATGTTATATGTGATTGACCTTTTTCTTTTCCAGAAAGTAGTGATTCTACTTCAACTTCACCTACTACTCGTACGACCACTACTACACCCACTGTGTATCCTGGTTCAGGAAAATGTCCGAGTGTGCTACATGATCCTATCAATGAGAGAATAAATTGCATTCCAGAACAATTTCCAACACAGGTCTACATCAAGTCTTTAATATTTTTTTACAAATATATTTTATAATAACTATTAATATAGTTGCTCAATATTAGATCAATTCCATATAATAAAAGATGCAACCATCAATTAGGCTGCATTTCTTTTTATTATAGTTCTGAATAAACAGATGAAACATAATAGAAATTATTGAACTTGCTTTTCTGTATCTATGTTCAATTCAAATTTAAAAAGTTAATGTTTTCTATGCTTAACAAGCTCTTGTTAATTTTACAAACCTTCCTAAAATTCTATCCTCTCAAATTGACTTCTTAAATAAAATAAAAAGTGTAAATTTTGATGATATAGAACATTTGAGAGAGAATATCTATACTCCTTTTGAGTACAGTAATACCTCTGTTTGTGAGCATAATTTGTCCCAGAAACAAACTGCTCATTGCAAGACATCACTCATTTACCAAGTTAAATGTATTATTAGGTTGGTGCAAAAGTAATAGTGGTTTTTGCAAGTAATGTCAAAACCGCTATTACTATTGCACCAACCTAATAGAAATGTTTGCTCGTCTAGTGGAACACTCGCAAACCAAGATTGTACTGTATTTGAAATGATAGCATTAAGAGGTATCTATAGAAAAAATAAAGTAATGCTAATTTTTTTTAAATTGTAATTTTTTTACTATTTGGTGATTTGAGAGAAGTTGAAATGGAAAAAGTTAAGGGTAACTGAATAGATTCAAGTAACCTTAAATTGACTTTTTCTTGGTCTTCATAACCTGCATGGGAATAAAGGTCAAGGGAAGTGTGTTCGTGTGTATGTGTGTATTCACGTTTTGCAATATGTATCTATTATTTG
Organism: Hipposideros armiger; assembly: GCF_001890085.2. NCBI lineage: Eukaryota > Metazoa > Chordata > Mammalia > Chiroptera > Hipposideridae > Hipposideros > Hipposideros armiger. Next base: position 39,825 of record NW_017732047.1, on the reverse strand, counting down.
CATATCTATAATGTATTGTTCCTATATACATTAAATATATATTGATCATTATATTAAATACTATTATACATTATGTATTAAAATTATATATTTATTATAATATAATAGGGATATCTATAATATATAACATATTTCTATTATATGCATATAATATGCATAACTATGTTATATATTTACAACATATATCTATAATATGCATATATGAATCTTACCTCTCCCACTCCCTCCACCACCTGCAAGATAAATTAATGTACTATAAAATTTCTATTAGCTCTATCCTACCATTTCTACATCATAGTTAACACATAATTTTCTGATTAATTCACTATGAAAAGTTGCAAATAGATGAGATTTTTCTTAGTATGACATTAGGAATAGTAGTGGGTCTTATTGCTTACCAACTGATAAAAGAGCTAAATAACATAGTGTTTACTGTGACATGCTGAGCAAATTGGACAGGTATTCTTTTTAGCTAATATTTTCCTTAGGAAATGGTTGAAGTTTAACATAGAATCTGTTAGGAAAAATATTAGTTGCTAAGATCTTAAAGGGAAACATTTAACAGCCAGTGGTGTAAAGTCTTGATGCCTACTATTAGTCTTTAATGTCAGCCTTTCAGGTTGCTAAAGAGTATCCTAAATGTGAAACAAATTAAATTCATGAATTTAACAATTTTTAGCTAATATATTATATATTTATGATTTAAGTAAAGAGGGTGAACTTAAAATGGTATTTTAAGAAACATATGTAACTCTACCCAGGGTATATTAGTTTCTGTAATAAAATACCACAGGCTGGGTGGTTTAAACAATAGACATTTATTTTTTTACAGTTCTGGAGGGTAGAAAGCAAGGTGCCATCAGGGTTGGTTTCAGGTTAGATCTCTCTTCCAGGCTTGTTGACAGCTGCATTCTTGTTGTGTCTTCACATAGCCTTTCCTCTGTTCATGTTTTGGGAGAGAGATAGGGATAGGGATAGGAATGGAAGCATGCTGTAATGTCTCTTCCTCTTTTTTTTCCCCTTTTTAAAAAAAAAAATAAATTTCTTGGGGTGACATTGATCACTAAAATTATATAAGTTTCAAGTAAAGTATTCTATAATATATCACCTGTACATTGTGTGTTCACTATCTAACATCAAATCTCCTCCTGTTACCATATATTTGACCCACTTTCCCTTTTTCTTTCTCCCCTGTTTCTCCCTTTTCCTCAGATGCCACTAAACTGTTTTCTGTGTCTGTTAGTTTTTCTTTGTTTGTCTTGTTCATTTGTTGCTTTCAGTTTTATATCCCACATATGAATGAAATCATAGGGTTTTTACTTTTTCTGCCTAACTTACTTCACTTAGCATGATAATCTCAAGATCCATCCATGTTGTCGCAAATGGTAGTATTTCATCTTTTCTTATGGCTGAGTAATATTCTATTGTGTATATGTACTCCATCTTTATCCAATCATCTATTGAAGGACACTTTGGTTGCTTTCATGTCTTGGCCACAGTGAGTAATGCAGCAATGAACCGGCAATGAACATAGGAATATATATATATATATATATATATATATATATATATATATATATATATATTATCTTTATAGATAAATGTTTTCAGATTTTTGGGGTAGATACCCAGAAGAGGGGTAGCTGGGTCATATGGTAGCTCTATTTTTAATTCTTTTAGGAAACTCTAAACTGTTTTCCATTGTGGCGGTACCAATTCACATTCCCACCAACAGTATATGAGGGTTCCTTTTTCTCCACAGCCTCTCCAACACTTTTGATTACTTGTTGATGATAGCCATTCTAAGAGGTGTGAGGTGGTATCCCATTATATTTTGATTTGCATTTCTGTAATAGCTAGTGAAGTTGAGCATCATTTCATATCACCTGTTGGCTGTTTGCAAGTCTTCCTCCCCTATGAGGGCACCAGTCCTATCAGATGAGAGCCCAGTCTTTATCACCTCATTTAACTTTAATTACCTCCTTAAAGGCCTTATCTTCAAACACAGTCACATTGGAGGTTAGAGTTTCCTCATATGAATTTGGGGGGACACAATTCAGCCCATAACAGAGAGTCTTCCCATTATATATTGGGTTGTCGGAAAAGTCATGATGCATTTTTTCTATGTTGTTTGTTGCAAAAATGTGTCATGACTTTTCCGACAACCCAATATGATTACATATAATTCTCTATATGTACTTACATATACGTAAAATAAGAAAATGAATTCATTTTATTTTTACCTGCTAAAGTTTATGCCTATTGGTTAATGATTAGTGGGTTTTTTTGTGCTTTTTCAAATAAAGAAGAAAAAAAGTGAACATAAATTAGGAATTAAAAGTAAAAGAATGCCTCAAATCCTGAAAAATAGGCAGGACTAAACATAAATAAGAACTATCAATATCTATACAAAATAAAAATTATTAATATATGAAAAGGAACGATGGAGATATACATTTTAAAACTAATATTTTGAGACCATATATATACATATATCTATGTAGTGTGTGTGTGTGTGTGTGTGTGTGTGTGTGTGTGTGTGTTGAATGATGTCCTACAAAAATTTAAGTCTACTTGGAGCCCCAAATGCGACCGTATTTGGAAATAGGGTCTTTGCATGTGTAATTAGTTAGATGAGGTCATGCTGGATCAGGGTAGGCCCTAAATCCAATGACTGGTGTCCTTATAAGATGGGGGATGACACACAGAGAACCACAGGGAAGAAGGCCATGTGAAGGTGGAGGTAGAGATTAGAATAATGCATGTTCAAATCAAGGACTGCTCAAGATTGCCAGGAGCCACCAGAAGCTAGGAACAGACAAGGAAGAGTTCTTCACTAGAGCCTCAGAGGGAGCGTGGTTGTGCTAACACCTTGAATTAGGACTTCAAGACTGCAGAACTGTGAGAGAATAAATTTGTATTGACTCAAACCACCCTGCTCATGGCTGTCATGACAGCTGTCGGAAACTAATGCAGTATGTTTGGAGCAATTTCCTGTAACTTCATTTTACTAAATAGATATATATTTTATTTTAGCAAGGTATGATTTGCTTATTATCTCTTGTTTTTAAAATTTAGCACATTTGTACCTTTCCAAATCAGTATATCTATGTCTAATTCTACCTCTCATTTTGCATCAACACTAAAAAATATGAAGACTATTGCGAATGACAATTTTTATACAATTATTTCTTTGTATTGCTGGGCTATTTCTATAAGTTATATAATTAGAGATAAAATTGCCTGACTAAAAGTCACACATACTTTAGATTGCAAAAAGGTCAGCTTTAATTATATTCTCATTCGCAATATATATGTTTGTGTGTGTGTGTGTGTGTGTGTGTGCTCTCGTGTGCACGTGTACATGCACACACACTCATGTATGTGTATCTGATGCCATTTTAATTTGATGTTAAATAGGAGAGACGTTAACATATATAATGTCAGCTACTAAAAGTGGAGGTTTTCACTTTTTTCCAAGTCAAATAGCTGATAAAATAAAAAATTATAGGTTTTCAAATTATGAAGTGTATCACAGTATTAAGTTTAAATACTAAGTAGATTTTTAATTATACCAGTGTTAACACATAACATCACAATGTAGCCCAACTTTTATATAACCATATATCATTTTTCTTCCACTTCACACAGTCTTTCCATATAGATCATAAAATTACTGAGAATTCAGTATTTTGCTTCGTTCATTGCATGCAATGGCAGTAACTGGTTAGAACACCTGGCACATAAACTAGTTGAAATAACTTAAGTAAATATTGAACTAATAATTAGCTAGAAGTAAATACTTCAAACATTTTATGTAGGGCCATATATTCTTCTTGATAGCCTCACTTGCAGCTTGATACATAATTGGTACACATAAATATTTCAGTTCTTTTGCATTGACTGTATGACAACAGAATAGATTATAATTACCCAGAGGGCAGGAACTTTTAAAATACATGAGTTTACAATAATGTGCACTGGTATGTAAATTTGATAAATCACAACTCAGAGCATCAATCTTTGATAGGGTGTAATTAATTCAATCCATCAAATATTTATTTCTTCCAAGTGAAATAAGTGATTTGTAACATATTATGTATATGAAGAAATAAGCTTGCTTTTTAAAATAAATTCAAGTAAATGTTTGAATGAATGAACATTTAAAAAATAGAGACTAACACATACGATAATAGTACTAATCATGTGATTCCTTTTTAAATGTTTTATCAGTCCATCTGTGCAATGCGAGGTTGCTGCTGGAGGCCATGGAATAATTCTGGTATTCCTTGGTGCTTCTTCGTAGATAACCACGGCTATAATGCTGAGACAATTACAAAAACAGATACTGGTGAGAATTCTTCTGTTGTGGTGATCCAATATAATATACTTAAATGGAATGAAAGAATCATGTATTAACTTTTTCTTTGGAAAATATCTTAAGTAGAGTCAAATGGAAAGTATGCATACAAGAATGTTCAGATTGTTTATATTAAGGATTTATTTTTTCATGATTGTATCTTCCAAATTAAAAAAGCCATTATTTGTGATAAAGGCAATAAAATTATGCAAATAAGAAACATATTTAATAATTATTAACCTTTATAAATAAAAGCATCACTAACACAATTTTTTTCTCTTTCTTTAAGGAGTTGAAGCCACACTAAACAGGATATCTTCACCTACTGTATTTGGAAATGACATCAACACTGTTCGTTTAACAACTCAAAATCAGACACCCAATCGTTTCCGGTTCAAGGTTTGTTTTTTGAGATTTCTATAAAAGAGTTAATAATAAAATAGTGTTATGAGCACACCCTTCACCCTACCTAGATGGTTCTCTCTCAAGAAATATTTATTCTAAAGCAAAGGACTAACTAGACTAGTTACTCGACTTCTCTGAACCTATTTATTCAAATGTAAGAAATAGTCCCTGCCTGTTATTTTAGGACAATTGAATAGTAAGTTCAATGTAAAACATTTGATATAATATCTTGCGAAGAATATACACTCAAGAACCTTTAGTAATTTTTATTATTTCAGCTACAGACTATGATTAAGGATTAATTTAAAATTTAATTTGAAAAATGTTAATTGTGCTGTATAAGTGTGACTCACACTCACCAGGTTTTTTTTGTTGGTATCAGTTATGCTCATGTTTTTAAAGAAACTAATTTCTGTGGGGTTTTGTTAGCAAGTAGTTTGCTAGTATGGTCTTTTAGATGTGGAAGTGAAAACACCACCGTATCCTTTGTATATTATGTTTTTAGTGACAATTTCACAGGAATTAAGAGATTTTAATAAAAACAGAATTGGAAACCTTTATGGGACTTCTAAGGGTGTGAACACTGAGAAGCAACAAGGATAATTAAATTCACAAAAATCTAGTGTTTAAGAATCAATGTTTTGTAATATTTTTATCATTTTTATACCAGTCAACAGACATATTTTATATACAGCTCTTTTATAAAGAACTAATTGTATTTATTCCTTAACAGTTTACACAGTTAATCATGCGCACAGCTATTTAACAGTATTAAAATTAAGTTTATGACTAGATTGATAGCTCATCCATAAAATTATTAAATTATTATTTTGTATTAGGAACTTGCATTTAATAAATTCAGAATTGGACAGTTAAATAACAGTTTTCAATCAAGTATATGCCAATTTGTTTAAATCTTTGCAGATTACTGATCCAAACAATAGAAGATATGAAGTTCCTCATGAGTTTGTAAAAGAATTTAATGGCCCTGCAGCTTCTGATACACTGTATGATGTGACAGTTGCAGAAAATCCATTTAGCATCAAAGTTATTAGAAAAAGCACTAAAAAAACTTTGTAAGTAATTATCTAATTTTACAATTATGCAAGTTTAAATAACTATTCAATTTTATTCTATTATCATAGAATTAGAAAAATCTTAATTTTAAGTCATTTTCAGAAAGAATAACTTTCTTCCCCAAAGAGGGTGGGTGCACACCTTTGTAAAGATATAATGGTAAAGGGGTTTTATTTCCTGTGGATGAAAGGTTCAAGACCGTTAATGAAAATATGGACATTGGGGCCAACCAAAGCTGAAGGTGGAAAGCATCACTGATACAATTTTAGCCTTGCCTATATTTTTGTGCACCTAGAACACCTATTTTTGTCCTTTCCCTATTATTTATCATGTTCTGTAGGATCAATTCGTAGGATTAAATAGTTACTATTCAGAGAAGAGTTAATTTTCAAAGTAATGTTTAAAGCCCTTTCCTTATTTATATATGTTAAGTTCAATATAGTCTTGAATGCGTTCATTTTGAATGTATTGTAAGAGCTATTTGTGGAAGGGAGTTTAGTAATTTTCAAGGTAAATTCTCTTGCATTTCCAAGAGAGGTTAATTAATCAGTTGTCAAGATCAAAACTCAGCAATGACTGTTCTTACATATATTTTCATAATTCGCAATCGACTTTATGTTCCATCACAAAAATATTAAATGTCTTTTAAAATTTCTCATAGTATATGCATATATTTGATATTGATAAAACATACAAATGTTTTCTTTTTGGGAAAATGATTTTGAACTTAATTTTAGTACATGTGTTAGAGATGTGGAAGCAAGTACAGTACTGTATTTTAAAACCCTGTCTCTGGAGCAAGGCAAAACTGCGTTCGAAACCTGTCTCTGCTGCCTACCAGTCTGTCACCTTAGAAAACATGAATTGATTTTCCCAATTTGTATCATTTGTGAAATGGGATTGATAAAGGTGGTTATGCTTTAGGATTGTGATGCAAATTAAGGGAAAGAATGTATGTGAAGGGTTATACTGGTGAAGATGAAGCAGATTTTGTTGATGGAATTAACAAGTTCTGGTTATTGTGTGTAACATGTGTTCCTACGAAGTGACCACAGCTAACGATTGACATTTAAAATGAACTATTCTGGATGACAGCATAGACCCATATTTAATAGAATATTTTATATATTGCTAGATCATGTATTTATTCCTTTCATGATACAGGTTTGACACCAGTATCGGTCCCCTGGTGTACTCTGACCAGTATTTACAGATCTCCACCAGACTTCCCACTGAATATATGTATGGTCTTGGGGAACATATCCATAAGAGATTTCGTCATGATTTATATTGGAAAACATGGCCAATTTTTACCCGGGATCAACTTCCTGGTGATGTAAGGAACTGTATTTCTTGTTGTAAATAAATCATTGTATTGGAGCAGATGGTAATTTTAGCCTATTTGAAACCCTCCAGTGATACCTAATCCAGAAGCTTATTTACTATAGGGGTGACAATTGATAAAAGTCCTAAATTAGCTCAGTAAGTGACCAACAGATTTTATGAATGTTTCAATAGATGTTATCAGTTTATGAATGTTTTCTTTTAATTTTAATTTTTACATTTTCTTTTCTTTTCTTTCAGTCTTGTATTTAAACCTATTCATGGTTAGTCATTGCATTAGAATAATTCAAAACTCTTGCCATGTTATACATGTCTTTGTGTGATATGGTATCTGCCTATCTATTAGACATCATATCAGGCATCTATGCCCACTTCTTTCTCTCCCATGACATATGAAGATCTTCTGTGAGTTCACATATTTGCACAGGGGTTTGGTTCTCTTTGTAAGTGCTAAATCTTGAAGTTCTTTATCATTTATACAATGTCATTCGGAGCTCATTTGAAGTTTCACCTCATATGAACTCTCAAACCATCCCATGCACAATTAGTATTTTCTTTCCAACCATTTATTCATATTTTAGTATGACATTTATCACAGTGTATGATTTGTGTATGCATTTGTCAATATTTCTAGAATATGAGACTCTTCAGGACAAAGATCAGACCATTTAAAACATTATTTTTTATTAATTCATGATTGCTTTGACTCAAATGTTAGTAATTTTTTAAATGTCAGTGTTAACTATTTCATTCCCCAAAATGAATAACTGAGTTGATTTTAAAAAAAAACCTCATTTGGTACAGAGCCACTAATAAATTCTACGAATCCTTGATCCTGTTTATTACAGCATCACTATCTGTAATAAACACGTAATTAATACCAGACAGAACTTCATAGCTATTTTTCATACATTCTTTCATTTGAAACTTCATATCCAATCATCCAAGAAGTCTTATTTCTTTTGCCTTATGAGTGTGTTTTCAGTTTGCCTCACCATTTCATCTACTCTTTGGGGCTCAACAAATAATGCACTGCAAAAGTTCTATGAGGGTGGACATCACTGGGATTTCCCTGCAGTGCCTTGGGTATCCATGGAACATAATGGCTAACTATGCCATTACTCTATTATGAACAACGTATTAAAACTAATTGAATCATAATAAAGCATAAGCACAATTAAGTAATCTATTAATAGTATAACATAGATTTTATATCTTAATATATTACAATTAAAATGTTAGATGCTTTTGTACTACACTGTTTCACATGAGAAAATTAGTATAGAGTGTGGGAGGTAAATTACAGACACAATTGAGTTTGTAAAGGCCATTTTAAATATGTAATATTTTTATTTTAAATAGACTTAAAAATTCTTATTTCAAAATTTTGCCTTATAGAATAATAATAATTTATATGGCCATCAAACGTTTTTCATGTGCATTGAAGAAACTTCTGGAAAGTCATTCGGTGTTTTCTTAATGAACAGCAATGCGATGGGTAAGAGTAATTTATTTAATAATATATTTAAGTGAGATTTATCTTGAAATGTTATAATTACTCTGTTTATTCCAATCATAGATATTATATATCAGAATAAACTCTATTGTTAGTGATTTAGTATGTGAAATCATTATAAGCAGGTTTTATAGTTAGTGAGACAAAGTATTTTTGCATATCGTTGCTCTGTTTTAGGGAGAGTATGCTATGTTGTGATATTCAGACACTTTTCTTTTCCTTCAGAGCAACATTGAAACACATCCATGCAAATGAATATTCCAATTCCTGCAGCCTCATTTGTTAAAATAACTTAGCCTGCCACTACAAATAAGAAAGAGAAAGGTCTATATATGGGGATAGAATGAAGATTTTTTTTTTTTTAGTTTATAATAATTCAAGTAATGTAGAATCTTTGGGGTTCTTTTTAATGTGAGTGCAATACCTATATTTAATAGGTAGATCAGTGAGAATAAAAAGGCACAGGATTAATAATAGTCTAGCAAGAACAGTAGTATTATATGGTTATCAAGGTGATTGATTTAGAAAGTAATATAGAAAAATCAGGTTTTTACATATAGAAAAATCAAATTGTATATTTTTTCTCAGAAATTAACATAATGATACGGTCTTTCAGATAATCTTTAATTAAACTAATTAATTGAAATGCAATTTTGGAAAGAAATAGTTTTGTTGTGAAGATTGATTCTCTGTCCCTTGCTATGCAATTTTCAGGAAAGCTATAGCCAACATCCATAAAAGGAAACATCTCCAATATCTTATTGTAACCCTCATATATGTGGCATTTTACTTTTTTCTTGTATTCTTCCTATATTTAATATCTTATTTCCTCATAATTTTATTTAAAAACAATGTATAATTATGTGTAATACAAAGCAATTTAAATAGTTACTGCAATTATTTTATCACTCTGTACCTTTTTACTATATACATATGCTTTCCCAATTTTTATTTTGTAGAGATTTTCATCCAGCCTACTCCAATAGTAACTTACAGAATTACTGGTGGCATTCTGGACTTTTACATCTTCCTAGGAGATACACCAGAGCAAGTAGTTCAACAGTATCAAGAGGTGTCTTTTGAGTCAATTTTATAAAATTCTCTTCTACCATAATTTGTTTCATCTAACATGTCCATATATTTAAATGACTTTATTTAAGATATCTAGGACCTGCTAGCTAAATATATTTTTAAACCTTACCATTTTTAAGATATGAGTAAGTGGTTTTTATTTTTTTATTTTTGTACAGTGAAGCCTATGTTTATTTAAATATCTGTATTTCTGATATAAAATTGTTTCATGCTTCTAGGCAGTTGAGTTCAGGAGTTAGATTTCTTTATAAGAAAGTGTCTTATCTTCAAGACTGAGGACAGGCAATGGATGTATATATCATGCATCCCTATGATAGAAATCCTAGAGGCAACCAAATTTTGAGGAAGACTAGTGGAAATTATTGTTAATGCACAGTAGGTAAACAAGCACCAGGGAAACTGGCTCTGACACTCAGGCTATGAAGGGCAGATTTTGAAACACAGTCTGAAGTCTTAAATCTTAAGGTTACTATTTAAGCAATTTCCACTTCCCTATTAAATAACATTCTAGTGTACCTGAGCACACAAGATGGACCTTAGAGGGATGAAGAATCCAGGGCTTCCCTTGAGCCTGATACTGAAACTTTTTCCATATAATTGTTTTCCTGTAAATGCTGGTATATATAATCTCTGGTGTTAACATTGAAAAATAAATTATTTTTGTTGGTATAAGATTTAAGGATGATGCCTCTTTTAAAAATCTTGTTTTGTTGATATGCATTTTGACATATAATACAATTTCCTAAAATAATATCAAAAGAGAAGTAATTACGATAAAAAACTGTCTTTAACTAGGATTCAAAAGCCTAAAATGAGAGTAGCTAGGCTTTTACACAACTGAATAATTTATTGTACAATGTCTCACAATTCCCAAATTGCTGTTTATAAATGTAAATTCCAGAAAAGAACACAAAACATACAGTCTCTGCTATATGAAATCATAACTCCACTGCTAGGCTGGCCTATATACAGACTTAGTATATGGTTATCACACCAACAAAACAGGACAACTCATTTTTTGAAGAAATTTAACATTTATTTGTGAAATATTCATTGGGATAGTTGCCTATTACATATTGAGTGAAGCCTGTGATCAGTAGTAGTTGAGTTTGAGTCATACCTGACATGTGAATAAAGCATTCATATAGTATAGTAGTACTTTGGCTTATACCGTTTCATGAGTAGACTAGCAGAAATTTGAATTTAAGCAACAACATAAAATACTGGTGTAGAATATAGCACCATTAATCACTGCTGCATTTAAATTAGGCTCAAATTATGTAGAGAGTAGGCAAAAGAAATTGTGTTCCTTGAGGAAAAATAAATTGTCCTCTTTGTATAAGCTAACCTATTAATGGTCTCAATGTGTTAAACTTTAAAACATAATTCATTTGAATATCCACATAGTTTTATAAGTTTTAAAGACAATGTATACATATAAATTATAAATTAAATAATATATAAATTAATATAATATATAATAAATATTTTATATACTTTTATAAATACAATTCATGTCATATATAATACACACAACACGTATACTCACAAAGAAATTTCAATCACATATCTAAATCTTTAAAGGAATTTAACAAAACATTAAGATGTTTATAAAAACTGTTTTAAAACACTGATTATTTTGAGAGTTTTGTTTTATGTTATTTTAAAAATAAATTTAATGCTTAAATTGAATAAAATACAATAACCCAATTGTGAGTATTAAAAAATTTACATAGTAGTTTTTAGACATACATGATGGAAAAATCATGGAATACACACACACACACACACACACACACATACACACATACATAGGATGCCAAAAAAATGTATACACATTTTAAGAAAGGGAAAAACTATTAAAATTGTAATACTCAATTTATGCCAATAACAAGAGATGAATACAAGTCACATTTGACTTTATGGCAAACTACTGCTTGAGCAACATTGACCACTTGTATACATTTTTTGGGCACCCCCTGGTATATGCTTAAACCAAAGAATATCCATCATACGAAATAAGAGCATTTGTCTTAATGTAACCTAATACTCAGTTTTTAGTGAAAAAAATTAATATCAGCTGCACACATTTTTCCACGTGCAAAATCATGTCCTCTGTTGTGATGAGACACTGATACTGTGTTGCGGGCTACACTGAGCCTGCTTGGGCCACCGAAGAAGTGGGAGAAGGGGCTCCCTTTGGCCCCTTGGAGAGAAGAAGTCAAGGCCTACATGTGAATGAGCTAAGCACCTTATGAAATAACTGAGTGGGAGCCTTGTAGAACATATACTTTATTAATATTTTTGAAAACTAGGAGAAAATAAGTGCCAAAAATGTAAGGGAAAAGAAATTGTGTACTTTCAAACATCTTTTTTCTTGCATGATGACCATTCAGTGCATTCGTTTCATTGCTACAGAAGTGGAAGCATTGTCCGACAGTTTCCTTTTTCTCTTCTCTCTTTGACGCTGTTCTCTTATTCTCTTTTTTGACTTTCCATGCTAAGCAAAATATACCTTTGTAAATGCTACTTTCTTATGTGATAGCTTTCTAATTCTTCAATGCAAAATAAAGAAGAGTGACAAAACATAAACTTAGTGTTTAATAACAAAATTCTAACAGAATACCCAGGATGCATTTTTGAATGATATAACTCTAAATATTTGTTTGAAATATGTAATTAAATTGAGAAGAATGGTAGAGATATAACAGAATAATAAGAAGCATATTAATATTAGTTTTTAATGTTCTGTATTGAAATTTACCAAATGTGTTTTACTTCAAGCTCATTGGACGACCAGCAATGCCAGCGTACTGGAATCTTGGATTCCAATTGAGTCGCTGGAATTATAAGTCACTTGATGTAGTGAAAGAAGTGGTAAAAAGAAATCGGGATGCTGGCATACCATTTGTAAGTGGGGTAAAGTGTTTGTGGGAAGGTATACCAAGTTAAATATTGTCACATAATAAAATGTAGGAAATCATATATAGATATACACATATATATGCATCATTAAGCTGCTCTTTAATAATTAAGTACATTTTATGACCTAAATAATGTCCAGATGTATGTGAAATTTTGAGAACTGACTATGAGTTACATTATAACAGAATACATGTTTAACTGTGAACAAAATCATATTTAGTTTTTTTAGTAGACTTTATTTTTAGAGCTTATATACTTTTTAATATAATACAAATTTAATGTACTTTACGTAATGTGTAGGATTTTGTTTTTTATACAAAGAATGACATTTCATAATATATAATTATCACTATTGAAATAAATGACAGTAATCATAATGCTTTTGTACTTTAGAAGTAGAAACACTAGTTTTATAAACAATATAATTGCATCTTTAGTGAAATAAGAAGAATCCAAGTTTATATACTTTTTTAAGCATTATATGTATAATACAAATTCATTGAACTTAAAGGTTGAAGTTATTAGAGAGTTATTTCAGTACTACTTATTTAAATATATTCTGCTAAATTTTAGGATACACAGGTCACTGATATTGACTATATGGAAGAGAAGAAAGCCTTTACTTACGATACAGTTACGTTTAATGGGCTCCCTGAATTTGTTCAAGATTTGCATAATCATGGACAGAAATATGTCATCATCCTGGTAATGACTGATTATATATTAATACAATTTTACTATTTATACTTTTGTAAGTTAATAAATTTTCTAAAGTTTTATTTTATTTCTGTTATACGTGTTATATGCCATTCAGTCAGCTCTGACTACTGATGACCCTATTAATGAGTGATGTCCAGTGTCCTGTCCTCAACAGTCCTGAGGCCTGCTGTAGACTCATGTCTATGGCTTTTTATTATGCCCATAGTAAGACAGCTTCAGATTTATCATTTTTGCCTTCAGTGGTTTTAGGCTTAATTTGCTCTAAGACCCACCTGTTTATCTTTCTAGAAGGTCAGGATGGTTATAGAGTTGCCCCCCAACACCATATTTCAAATGAATGATTTTTTTTTCCTATTAGCCACTTCGCTGTTTAACATTTGCACCTGTACATAGTGATTGGGAATACGAGGGTGTGGATGATCTTAGCCTTAGTCACTAATGACACATCTTTGCTCTTGGTGATCTTTCCTCATTCTTCTATTGTTAGGACCCTGGAATTGCCATAAGTAGTCGTATCAATGGAGCAGCATATGAAACCTATAACAGGGGAAATGAAAAACATGTGTGGATAAATGAGTCAGATGGGACTACACCTCTTATTGGAGAGGTAAATTATAATAATCATTAAAGCTGTGTTGCTCAGATTTTCTATCGTGCTACAATAAAGTTTTTGAGTGTGTGTGTGTGTGTGTGTGTGTGTGTGTGTGTGAACGCCTGTGTGTGTAATCACTTTCAAATCTGGATTTGCTATTTTAATTGTGTAGAGAAGTTTCAGACAGAAGAAATACTCCATTTATCTCTAAAACAGTGTTTGTAAGAATACAGATAGCTTTTGGTGCTATACACAATTAAAACTAAAGCTAACAAGATACAATAAAGAATTTAGATTATTATAAAGTTCTGCCAATTTTATGTACAACAATGCATATATACAATACCTGTATCCTGTGTAATGTTTTATGGTTTGCATTTAACCCTTGCAATAAAATAATAAGAAAGCTATGATTAAAATTCTTCATTTACAGGTGAAAAAATGAATTTCCAAGAGGTGAAGTAACTTTCCTAATATCACAGAGCTAATAAGAAGCCTAGCTCCCAAATGCAAAATTTTAAGCCAGGGTAAATGTTACTTTGGAGAAAGCTTTGTAAGATGTATCAAAAATCATAATGTCTGGATACATGGAGTTGGGAATTCCACTTCTGTGGCTTAGCAAAAAGAATAAAACAAGAAAAAGTATGAATTTATGAAAATATGTTTATTATAATAACAATATTTAAAATACTGAAGAATAGCCTAACTACCACTTTTTTTCTCATTTATCAAAGTTAAAGTTTCTGTTGAAAGTCTTATTCAAATAATTATGAGCTCTATCAGAAAACAAAAGTGAATATCCTCTCCATAAAGCCTATTAATAAGTCAAAGAATACATTCTGGTAAGACCTGCTCTGTAGGGTTTGGGCAGATCAGGTAGTCAGCATGCATAATTGGGACATGAAACAATATTATCTATCCCGATTTATCTGAAATTTAATTCTGATTGACTAATGTCATTATTTTAAGTAATAAGTAAAGTAATTTGAAGAAGCATAAATCATAAAGAGGCAGCATAGTATGTGTAGTGTCCAATAGCATGGACTCTGATATGAGATTGCCTGGGTTTGAATTCCTTCTCTTCCACTTATAGTGGTATGACCTTGAACAACTTATTTAACTTCCCTGTTTGTCACTTCTCTCATCTGTAAAATGGATTTAATTTAAACCTACCTCATATGTAACATGATGATAAAAATAGTACTTATCTCCAAAAGTTCTAGTGAAGAATAAATGAGTTAGTAGTTATAAAAATACTTGGAACAGTGCCCAGAACATAATAATTTCATATTTGCATTTGTTAAATTAAAAAATAAATACAAGGAGTTTTTTCACTTGAATTTTGGAAGCTGTTACCCTTTGGAAAAGTTACCTTTCTTTTATCAGACAATGAATATATTATGTGTTTGTTTTTTAACCAACCTATTAGGATGCTAGAAATAAATTTAGTTGAAGACAAAATAACAGGCTCATTCAAATATTTTTCTATTTGTCCCTTCATAAATGCTACATGTTCTCACTCTCTCTTTCTTTTCTCTCCCTCAAATGCATTTTAAAGTAGGCCTGAGATTATTGTAAACATAGATGGTACATGGATCATATATACCTAAAGAAGTACAATATTATAACTTGAATATTTTCTTATTATTCTCCACTCAATTAGTTTGAATTCTTATCTATCTATCTATCTATCTATCTATCTATCTATCTATCTATCATCTATCTATCTATCTTTAATTTGTGTATACATGTGAGTGATCTATTTTTCTAGGTATGGCCAGGATTAACAGTGTACCCAGATTTCACTAATCCAAACTGCATCGATTGGTGGGCCAATGAATGCAGCATTTTCCATCAAGAAGTTAAATATGATGGACTTTGGATTGTAAGTAGACTTTGAACGTTGAAAACAGAATTATTTTTTCCATCAAATAATTATTAAGTTGATGTATATAGTGTATTGAACATAAAATTAAGAGGTAATATTTTTCTAGAATGTATAAATATCATACCTGCAATGTTCACGGATTAGATAAGAATAAAAACTAAAAACTGCAAATTGAGACTTTTTTTCTTTAGTAATACACTTTATGGAATAAGTTTCATTTCTGTTCCTAAGGTGTGGTATCTGTATTACTAATAATTTGTTTGAAAAATACTTACCAAGTTTTGAGGATAATCCTATAGTAGTGCAAGTCCAGAAACATTTATTAAAGTCTACAGTAATCAAGCAGTCGCAGCAACATGAACTAGAAGAAACACAACTCTTTAGAAACTGTTTCTTAGTGAGTTATGGAATAGAACAAATCAAACTTGGCAATATGTGAAGTGTTTTATCTCAACATAAATAACAACAACAACAACAACCAAAATCCTAGATTACTGGTACACTTATTAAATGAAAACAGTAATGTTTAAAGTTTCCTTGGATGAAGTTTTATATCTGTAGGTATGGGTAGCCTGCTGCTAGGTTTGTTTTATAGAAAAATGTAGATGGTAGTCGGGTGATTTAGTGGTTTTTTGTTATGGAAAATATAACCCCATGAATGAAACTACTTGGTGATCCTGGAATTCTGTATTTCAGAAAAAAAAGAATAATTAATTAATCAAAACAGAGAAAACATGAAGGATTTTTTTTCAAGGGTATTATAACTGTACAGAATTTTGGAAGGAGAGATAATGGATACCAAATGGATAGTTATATTGTCTTTGGCTTTTTAAGTCCACAATATCTATATTTTCCTGAAGAGCTCATTATTCATACAGTCATTATTTTATGTATGTATGTATGTATGTATGTATTTATTCAAACAATTGTTTAGTCGACAAGTCTTTATTTTGCACCACCAATATGAGGCATGTTGTGGGGAATAAAGAGATAGGAAAATTATGTTTTCTGCTGACAACATGAAACTGAGTAAAAGGTTAGCATAATCTTCAGGATTGCTATGACGGTAGTAATAGATAAGATGGAGAAGCTTTAGTTATTTGACAAAAAAAATTTAGTGAGATCACAATTATGATACCTAGCTGCTAGAAACAAAATAATTGCACTCTGCTCTTGAGTTTTGTTTTCAGTCTAGCTCTAACTTCAATTGTATCATTTAATTTAAATTAAAAGCTCTTGATTCCTTTTTTCCTTGCTTTGAAAACAATTTCAGTCAATTAGAGCAGAGTTAAGAGGGTAAATGACACTGTAGAATAGTGAAAGAGAATCTGACTGTGCTAAAGAGAATACTCATGCCCTACTTCCTTCTAAGGTTGAAGTAACTGATTTATATCCAAAGAGAGGGAGGCATGGGAGGAAGAAGAGCATCGGAGAAAGGAGTTGTTCTGATGCTAATGCAGAAGCATTTGTACTAATGCTTAACAAAACAAATATGGTAATTAGTATGATTTCAGAGCTTTCTAAATATCACTGAATTAATCATACGCAGTGAAAGCTCTTACTTGAATAATTGTTAGATCCTACTACTGTTTCTGTAAACTCTTTCACTTTCTTCAGATTATTTTTTCTGATAGAATGAATATACAGTAAAAATAAGTGTTGTGACTTAACTGATGAAGTTGTATTTTTGTCAAATTTTAAAATAGTTTTATAATTTACTAGATTTCTAATTTAGATCCCATGCTTATTTTTTTTAACTTTTAAGTTAAAATATTAAAACCACTTTGAAAAAATGATGTGAGCTAAATTGTCATAGAAAAAAATTGAATAAATAGTGTAGGTGATTTTAATAAAATAACTGTAATGTATACTTTAGAGTAACTACATAGCTTTGTTTCATTGTGGCTATTAAGAAAACATTTGGGAAATGGAGACATTTATCTTTTAAAATTAGTATCACAATGGGAAATTTATTTTTTTGAGTACCCTTTAATTCTCACATTGATTGCTTCTGAGCATGTGTGGATGGGAGAAGGGAAGAGTAATGAAGAGAACATACTTCTGAGGAAAACAAAACTTAGAAGAGGCTTGACTGAGTATGATTCTTTTGTGAGAGCAGAGGTATTAAAAATTTTGCTTAAACATTTATAGAAATCCTTCAATGCAATTAACAGAGAAAGAAAAAAATGCATATTTCTTGAGCATGTGTAGTGTGATATATTATTTTATATCCATAATCTTTCTTAGTCTAAAGATTTTACTTACATGGTTATGGTCACCAAAATAGTAAGTGCAAGATAAGATTGGGGCCTAGGTTTACACGGCAAGAAAATCAGTAAACACAGTACCCCACAACTCTGTCTCTGAGAGATGTTTAGGTCATTGCTTCTCATACTGGTGCTTCCCCAGCCTTCAGGTGCCCTGAGATTTCCAGGGATTCAGTAAGGTCATACTATTTTCATTAAAATACTAAAATGCTATTTGTTTGTTTGTTTTTTCACTTTTATTCTCTTGTGTGAGTGTAGAAGTTGTGCTCTAGGCAAAGTACTGTGCCTGACTTCAAGTAATGTATATAATAGAAACTAGATCGATGCCAGCCTAAATGAACAAACTATGTTGAATAAATAAATGTGCTAGAAATGTGTACGATGGTATACTGACAGTGAGAAGACTGATACAACTGGTTAGAAAAGACAGTTGCTTAATACTTGTAATTAATGTTTTATATGCATAATTACAACTTTGTAAAAGAAGTGCATTTGGTTGTATACAATCCCTGACTGTAAGATATCTCTGTTATCTCTTCTACATTCATGAAAAAGCAAATACTATTCTTTTTCTCAATATAATAACTTGTCCGTTCCCAAAGTAGAATCAAGTAGTAAGTATAATTAACCAAGTTTGTTTTTAGATCAGTAGTTTATATTTGTCTTCTAAGAGTAAAACAATGTCATGTTATCCTTAGACAAAAAAAAA
>NW_017732047.1:9866-16150 GCF_001890085.2 Hipposideros armiger | reverse complement strand
ATATATATATATCATGATATAAAGTAAGTTTTTACATATTAAAATCATGTGTAAACTTCATAGAATCATTTTTTATAGTCATGGGATCCTATACAATAGAGAACTGGTAAAGCCATATTAACATAATTGAATCTCACAAAAATAATGCTTTAAAAAAACCCCGAAAAGCAGTGTGATGCATACAACATGTCATTTGTATACAATTAATAATTGTAAAAAAATGTACGATGTTTATAGATACGTATTTACTATTTAGAAGAACTCAACAATAAATACTAAATAAAGGATAGTAGTTTTTCTGGAGGGTCCATGAAGAAAGAGGTATGCAATTTTATATGGGTATACATCAGGCAACATTTTTTACTACTTTGCTCCTATAGTAACATGTTATAAATGGAAAGACCAAATTATGGGAAGTGAGTTTGAGAGTAAGAAGGAACACATTTTAATATTATAATTTCACTTTATACATTGAATTAATGATTAAATCAAAGGAGATAATAAATACAAAAGGCTAAGAAAGGGTATAAAGAGACAATGCTGAAGAAAAGAGAGTAAAATAATGCAATTAGATGCAAATATGTACCAAAAATGGAAAATAAAGAAACTAGGTTAAGCAGGAGTATACAAAAGCAGTAAAACAAATGATTGTAAATAATACAAAATTAATTCATTGAGGCAAAAATTATAATGCTCTGGACAAATCTCAGAATCTTTACATTATAAATAATGAATATATTTTTTATTTAGGTTGGAGCAGATATCTGTGGATTTGTGGTTGAGACCACAGAAGAACTTTGCAGAAGATGGATGCAACTTGGGGCATTCTACCCATTTGCCAGAAACCATAATGCTGATGCATATGAGGTATATGACTCTTGTTTCCCTTGTTTTGAAATAAAACACAATCCTATTTTTAGCAATGTACCTAAATTTGTATCTATAGAAGATATGGTCTGAAAGTTTGTAGCATAACTGATGAAGAGTTAGAAGTCCTTTTCTAAAGGCATGTCTATAAATATTTTGTATATAAAAAATGGTCAAATAGGGAAATCATGAAACATAATGTAGTCATAACATATTTTATTTAAACCTAAAGTGTATATAAGTATGTTAAAATCACAGTATTTTAAATTAAAGCCAAAGACTTTTGAGTCTGGATTCTAACAATATAAGTTCCAGGTATCTTTTATTTCATAAAATATATAATACACTATTGAGGATTTCCAGGGGTTTTTTTGTTTTTGTTTTTTCATTAAAGAAACACAAATATTAAAGCCACTTGCAGAGCTGTTTGAATCCAGAGTCTTTCTATAATAAGCAAAACTGAATGACACGGTGGGAAAAAATAAAACTACCATTTTTAAAACATGCGTCTGAACTGGTGGGAGCAGAAGTGTAAGGACACACTGAGCTGTTCTCCCAGCCCTGAGAATTCATGCTGTGGCTCCCATGTGCTATTTTTCAGAGAGAATGGGGAAATTAGGTAAAACCATCCAGTTAATTCAGCACATGTTAGTTAAGAAATTATTCACTGTTCGCATATTGGTTATATATGGGGCCTTAATCCTGTTTGAGAAGAGAGATAGCCACTCAGAGCTCAGCCTGGAAGGAGACAATATAGAACAAAAGCAAAGGGTATTGATTGGAGATTAGTCAATTTCTAATCTACCTCAATTGTGCTTTCAGAAACTTTGTATTTATGGGAGATCCTGATAGGAATTACACTGTGCTCTGGGTTTATTTGTGCACTCCAGAAAGTAGATGCCAATGCAGACATCTTAGAGATTTATTGGTGAAATACTTGTGAAGGATCAAGGGGAGGGAGCAGNCCCTGCTGCTCAGAGCTGGTGTCCCAAGCCAGCCCTTAACCAACATGCCACTCGGCTGACCTCAATGTTATTTATAAGAGCTGTGAATTACACTTAATTTTGTAATATTATCTTAATGATATTCAGTGAAATGATTAAAAGTATGTTACAAAAAATTCAATCTTTATTCTTAAGTAATTTATGAGAAAAATAGGAATATTGGTGATATTTATAACATTCAAGACATCATAGTGAGGAAATGTAATAAACAAAATTCAATGAAATCAAAATAATTCATGAAATAAATATCAATATAAATAAGGCATAGAAAATGCTTGTATAATACATATAAGGCACCAGATCAGATGGTAGGGGAAAATCCAAATATATTGTTATAAAAGTAAATGCCAAATGGCTAAAACTATTTAATATACTAAATTGTTAGTTTTGGTTAAAAAATACAGCTTTTTTCTCTATTTTAAAAAGGTAATGACGGAGACATTTTCAAATTTTAAAAGCAAAGAAAATTTGTACTAAGCAATTCTAAACATAAGGTATTTGGTAAGTCTATGCAAAGCAGTAAAAGACTTATTCAGTGTTAATATTCAACACTACAGAGGGCTACTACATAACAAAATAAATGTAAAATATAATAGGAAATTACAATGATTTATTCTTTCTTTTACTGTGCTGAACAAAATGAAAACCAAAAACCATCCCCTCCAAAAAAAAAAAAAAAGAAGAAAGAAAGAAAAAAGCTAACACATACACACAGAGTCTTGAATTAGGAAATTAAAAACATTATCAAAATTTCATGAGTCAAAAAATAAACTGAATGGAAATAGGGGATTACATTTAAAACTGGATGCTAATAATTGTATTTCATATCAAATCTATGGAATACCAGCTAAGTTGATATTTAGGGAAAAACTTACAGCCTTAAATACTTAGGTTAAAAACAGTGAGAGGCTGAACATTAATGAGTGAAGTGCATGAATTAAGAAAATTGAAAAAGAAAAACAGAATAAGGCTAAAGAAAGATATAGATAATAAAAGTAAGAGAAGAAATTAACACAGTGAAAGGAAAGTCTCTAGAGAAAAAAAAACAGAAGTGCAAAGGTGACTGAAAATTTAAATAAAATAGACCAATTTATGGCAAGTTTTGTTGAAAACAGAAGAAAAAATAACTAATGTTACATTGTATATTAAGATAAGATGTTATTTATTACAGCAACCGATTGAATAATAACCAGGAGTAAATGTTAAAACTGAATGTAGCACATTTTTGAGAAAATTTTAAATAACTAAATAAAGTATACCATGTTCTTGGAGAAGGCGGCTCAATATATTTGAAGTGTGCATTCTTACCAAACTGTTATCCAAATTCAGTGACATTCTAATTTAAACTATAAAGGGAATTTGGGGAACTTATGAGATTATTCTAAACTTCATGTGAAAGGCAATCAATTTGAAGAAGTAGAAAAACACATGAGAATTTGCCTTATGAGATAAACAGTAATCTAAAACAATGATAATTGACTGTGGCTATTCAGATAGATTAATATGGAAAAATAAAGACACAGGCCCATATATTAATGGAAATTTATTAAATGATAACACTATCACTGTAGATCAGTGAGGAAAGTACCAACTATTCATATGGACAATTGATTTTACTTTGGAAAAATAAAGTAAAATAGATTCATGTTTCACACCATACACAAAAATCAATCCTAGATTGATCAAACACCTATATGTGAAAAATAATCTTCAAACATTTTAGAAGAAAATATAAGTGGGTAACTTATGACATGAGGTTGGAATAATAGTTCTTAAACAGAACACAGTGGCACAAATAATTAAGAAACATAGGGCTGGCCGAGTGGNTTTCTAAATCACAAAGTTTGATTTTTTTTTTTTTTAAGCTGAGCCATCCTGCCACCTGTTGGCAGCTCAGCGGCTGCTCAGCTCTGGCCAGTAATTGAACTGCTGTTGCTCAGAGCTCAAACTCTCGAGCGAGCTCTTAACCAACTGAGCCACTCAGCTGGCTCCTTAGTTTGATATAATTTTGAGACCCTGAAATCAGTATTTTTGTTTGATTTACTTTTGGCCAAAATATGCCTAAGGAAAGGCGCATGATTTAAATTTTGGCATAGCATATTAATTTATTTTCACCATGATAAATTGCCAATGATTAAGTAATTAATGAAAAGAAACAAAGAAATACTTCTAGTTATAATTTAAGTGATTGATTTTTTTTCATGAGCAGTTTGCTGTAAGTTTGTACAGTAATTAGAATGTATCTGATGTGAATAGTTACATCTCACATATTCTAAAAAACATGTTTTTTCATCATTAAAAGTGGGAAAAAACATGAAAAAGTTGTGTTCTTAGGAGAATATATCTCTACAAGGACATCTGAAGAAAGATGACATTAATTATTGTAATACCACATATGCCTTCACATTAAAGCACAATAGAAAACTGAAAAGCAAACATTTAAATGGTCTATAATTGTGTGACAGGTCTACATGTGTAGAATTAGATCATATTTAAGAAAACTATTCCATAAAGCTTTAAAATGAGTCTGTTGCTCTTTGATATACAATGAAAATGTGTATACTTCCATATACCTGTACAGGCTATTTTTTTTTCCTTTGGATGCATTATTGAAGTTAGGAAGCAGAGTACTTATTAGTGTAAGTGCAAACCTAATGGTTAAATCAACAGGTGTGAAGAGTAGAGACCTAGTTGGAATTTAGCTTAAATTGTCATCTTTTATCGTTTATTTAACTAAGTATGGTAGTATATAACACATCATTTATGGATTACAAAATTTAAAATGGCAAAATATCTCTTATCATAAAGTTGAAAATGCAAGGACTTTCTTAAATAATGTTTCTTATATAATTTATCTAAGACATTCTTGACAAGCTCATGTATTCCAAAACCATTTGCATGGACGCTGTGCAATACTGGGGGAAACACTATGACGTTCACAGCCTCTATGGATACAGCATGGCTATAGCCACAGAAAAGTAAGTTCTACTTCATTCAGAGCCTCTTTCATATTTGTTGTCTAGAAATAGATTTGATAATTTATTAATTTGTTGAAAAATACCAAAAGTAAACAAAAATAATATTTTCATGGTAAAAAATGAGAACGTTAAAAGCATTATTTTAGTAATATTCATGGATTTGGAACTTTGTTATGAAGAACAACATTGTGTATGTATTTAACTGTAATTTATGCTCAATTCACAGATTTAAATCACCCTATACATTTTTATTTTGTTTGCTATCTCTGAATATAATTGTGTTCTAAGCATAAACTTCACAGTTGGCCTGAGCGAACAGTGCTTCTAAGAATAGGTCTTTATTTTTCAAAAGCAAGGGCTTCATTAAAATATAGTTTTCTACGTAGTATCTCCCAAACTAATTTTCTAATGCAATGTGTTACTTGTGTTTAAAAAAGAAAATTATACTAAACAAAGGACGGGGACCACCATATGTTAATTGTCTACTATTTTTCAAGCATTGTATTAAGACCTATAATTCAACAGTCAATAAAACTCAGATCCTGGTCTCAGTAAATTATTAATTTCCATATAATTAAACAACTACAATTAATTTTTAATTCAAACACATGTTTAGTCACCAATCATACCATGATATCAAAACTTTTATATACTGTCATCAACTGGTCATTTACTTCACTTTTTAAATTTAGTAGAGCACTGCATATTACATTGTATAAGTAAATACGTATACATTCTAGAAAGAAAAAGCAACACTATAGTTCAATATTATAAAGGTAATAATATAGAAAAAAACACCTGAGAATACTATTGTATTTTTACTAAGGTAGTCTGAATAATTGTATACATTAAATTAAACTTTTAGGGCCAACCGAGTGGCTCAGTTGGTTAAGAGCTCTCTCAAGAGTTTGAGCTCTGAGTAACAGCAGTTCAATGCCCTGCCTGAGCTGAGCTGCCACTGAGCTGCTAACAGGTAGCAGGATGGCTCAGCTAAAATAAATAAATAAATAAATAAATAAAGTAAACTTTTGTAATTTCTCCTGATTATTTCCCATTTATGGGAAAAAAAAAGGTCAATAATGCTCAGGTACCAATAAAGGTGAAATCAAAATCCTAGTGATTGTGGATTGTGAACTTCTAGAAAAAAGCAAAAAAGAATATTTTTCAAATATGTAAATTTGATCCCAACATTGCTTGATATTTGAAAATGCAAATATTTAGCATCACTGTGCCACAAAAATGTGTATTGGAAAGATCAGATTACTATATTTTATATTTTAAAAAAGTCTATCAGGGCTGGCCGAGTGGATCAGTTTCTTAAGAGTTCGCTCAAGAGTGCGAGCTCTGAGTAACAGGGTTGCTGGTTCAATTCCCGGCCTGAGCTGAGCCACCGCTGAACTGCCCACAGGTGGCAGGATGGCTCAACTAAAAAAAA
>NW_017732047.1:2071-4010 GCF_001890085.2 Hipposideros armiger | reverse complement strand
TTTGGCTAGCAGACTCCCTGGACTTATTCTTCTAATGGCAGTGGAGGGGTCCAAGGCAGCAAGTCCTCAGGCAAGCACATTCTAAGCCCTTACTTGAATGTGTCACATGTACCAGGACTCCAGTGGCCAGAGTATATCACTTAGCTGAGTACAAAGCTAAGCAGTGTGGAAGTATCCTCCACCTTGAGTGGGTAGGGGCTGCAGAGTTACTTAACAAAAGTGTGGATACAAGTAACCATGGGAATTTGAGCCAACAGTTCAATCTACTACAAATAATATTAGTGAAAAAATTCTTTGTTAAAATATTTTTATCTTCTCTAAATATATATATTTAAAAGATCAATACCCACTTTAAAATGAAGTTTAATTAAAACATATACCCAAATAAAAAATCGTAAAAACGAGAAATGGTACTATGCTTTGATGGTAAAATAGGAGTAAGTTCAAATCTTTATAAACAAGCTAAATTGTATACAATCTGCTTTTCAAAAATAGGTTAAATGTTTCTGTTTTCATTTTCACTCATATTTTAGCTTTCTTATTTCAATTTATCTTTTATCTCATAGCATCAAGATCCAGCGTTTTTTGGGCAGAATTCTCTTTTGGTTAATTCATCAAGGCACTATTTGAATATCCGCTATACTTTATTACCTTACCTCTATACTCTGTTTTATAAAGCCCATATGTTTGGAGAAACAGTAGCAAGGCCATTTCTTCATGAGTGAGTACTACGTTCAAGAATTTTAAAACTTTCAGATTATACTTGTACATATATTAAAAAAATAATGGAGATCAATCAAGATGTTAAGTAGATTTCTGCTCCTTGTTTTTACACTCATATAAATGATTTGATGAACTGTAGAATGACAGTAATAAATATAATTAATTTGGTGATTTAGATGATATTAAGCTACCAATGTGAGACTTGAGTAGAACTTAAAAGGTAAAAAAAAGGGTATAGACAATATGTTAGGGAAATTATTTTGGTAAGCAGATTAAATATAGAATTATTGAAAACACATTGTGTACATATTGTGAAAATCATCTAAATATAGACCGAGAGTATGGTATAGGGACAACACAATGAATTGTGCTTGTTTTTGTATATCTTGACAAAAGCAGAAACTTTCTTCAAGAAATGTCTAATAACCCTTTCAAAACCAAGTCAAAATGGGAGTTTATAACCAAAAGGGTTTAAAGGGAAGAAAGTGGAATATGAAAGGTATTCATATATCTTTATGAACCCTTCTAACAGGAGAAAGTGAATTAAACAGAATAGTTGTTTATTACAGATAAAAAGTAACCTTATCCTATATGATAGATTTTTTTTGGGGGGGTCTCAGCTGAACTATTTAACTACCCCTTCTTTCTTATTTTTCTCCCTTTCTTCCATCCTTTCTTCCTTTTCCAGTGTGAGGTGAACCATAAAAATGTAAGAAATGTAGATTCAAAATGACATATCAAACAAGTAAAATTAAAGCTGGTAATCATTCCCAGGGAAAAACTGAAAAGATACACAAGGAATTTAGATAAGCTTATTTTTTTTTCATCTTTATACTGTGAACATTGTCATTTCTAGGTTTTATGCAGATGTTAATAGCTGGATTGAGGACACTCAGTTCTTATGGGGCCCTGCATTACTTATTACCCCTGTCTTAAAACAGGTAGGTTTTGAAATTTAATGAATTTATTGCTTAAAGGGAAGTTTGTATAACCAAATCCACACTAAATTACAAAACATCTTCATGATAGATGTTACTCCATAGACTGTTTCAACCTGATCAATGTTGAATTAAATTATGAAATGTAGAACTTTTGAAAAAATATAAAAAATAACAAGTAGATTTATGCTTTTCAAATATGTAATGTGCAACTAGGATAAAGAAATTGTATAAAAGCATTATTCTGAAAAAGAAAGCTTTATTTATGGAGTCAAATT
>NW_017732047.1:0-977 GCF_001890085.2 Hipposideros armiger | reverse complement strand
TTAAAAGGCATTATTTTGCATATCACTTATATTTGCTAACAGACCCTTTATTTTTATAGAAACAATTATTTTTTTTAAAAAAGTCCTTCCTAAAGACATGGTTAACTTTAAAACAAAACAAACAATAAAAAATAGAGCTAGTTAAGAACATGATTAATTATTGTAGAAGGAAATAGATTTTTCTATGTCGATATTTTTCTTGAAAAAGTGAGCTTATTTTTCCCCTGCTTTATTCAGTAAAGTGAAAAAAAAGATAAGCTTTCTTTGAAAGATAGAAAACAGCATATTAATATTTATTAAGATGACATGGATTACTCATAATAAAATTACTTATATGTATAAATTTTAATCTCTGTGAAATGGGGTTTAAAGTCTTCACTAATAAAAAAAAATCTTTTTAACTTCCAAATACTAGGGTTCAAAAAGGCCATGGAAAAAACAACGTGTTGATATGTATCTTCCAGCAGACAAAATAGGATTACATCTCAGAGGAGGCTATATTATCCCCATTCAACAACCTGCTGTAACTACAACTGCAAGGTAAAATGGAAAACCATTAACTAAAATCTGAAATATAATTCAAGTTTTAATATTTCATATTTTTATTAAGAATCAAAGATTAATGCTTATTCACAAGAAGGTATTTGACATATGGAGGAAATCCTTAAATGTAACCATCATGGTTATAAGAAGAAGAATCAAATTATGTATATTAATACAAAGTTATTTAAAAAATAAATACAATTATGTTAGAACTGTATTTCCTGTGCTAAAAATGTACTGATATTCTCCATAGAATATCTATAAAGTCAAGTGCTGAATTTTAATAAAAATATAAGATATTAAAGTAACTTACATAATTGATAAAAATATCGGTGTTTAAATATTTAGATTTTCAGTACGTAAATATCACGTTTTTCTTCTAAAATGCTTTACTTTTAAGTTGACAAATGGAGTGGATATTTTTGTTTAGATAA
>NW_017737924.1:0-1127 GCF_001890085.2 Hipposideros armiger | reverse complement strand
GGTAACTCAGTGTGGCCCCACCATGAAGAGGGTGTGAGGAGAGACAAGAGATAAACCTGGGAGGCAGGCAGGCAGCTGCTCTGGAAAAAAGGGCACTGCAAGCCTTGATAAAGAGTTCGACCCCCCCCATTACTGATCCAACTTTACTTCTCACTGTTTTACAGAGTGAACCAACTCTCTCTTCTATTATACTGATCACCTCCTCTTGCCATTTCTAGCTCAATCTCTTTAGTGTAGCAATTCACTGCTCTGAATCTGCTGCCAGACAGTTTGATTCCTAGCTTTGTTAATTATTTCCAGTGTGACTGTAAGCAAGCAATTAACCTCTGAAAGCTCGGTTTCCCCAACTCTAAAATGGAGATAATAGTGCCTGCTTCTCTGGGTTGTAGGAACATTTGCGGCAATGCATGCCATAAGCATTGCACATCATAAGCATTCAGTACATATTATTTATTATAACAATGTTTCTGTTCATGCTGCTCTCTCCAATTTCTTTCTTCTTCGTTTTCCTGTCTGTCTATGATTTCTATACAAGTGTTAGTTCAAACTTCAATTCCACGGATACGTGGACCACACTTACTTCTCTCTTTTCCCCATTCTGACAGATCTTAGAGTTGACCTTCTGTAAAATTTCTCCTACCAGAAATCTCCCGCTCCCACTACCAAGTGTGACTTTTGCTTCTGGGTAGTAAGGGATGACACCCTGTAACAGACCCACTCCTTTCCCTCCCTTGCAAATCTGGAGCCCCAGCTGGGCCCAGGAAGAGGTGGAGAATAGCTTCACCACTTCCCCCAAATACCTCAGGGGGCTCCCTTAAAAGCCAATGGAAATCTCTGGGGAAAAGACCTTTGACCAACCCCTGCACCCTATGCTCATCTGTTTAAGCCCGGTCCTCTTCAGAGCTGTTCTTCACTGCTCTGGACCCGAAATGCTGACTCCTTTCAGTGAATCATAATAGCAGTTTTGGTCTGAACAACACAGGTTTAGGAATTAATTAAGTAACCTCTATTATCAATCAATCTCTATTGTTGGGTGTATGTTGGTATTTTCCCCTCCCTAGAGGATAAGCTTCTGGAGAGTGAGAAGCCTGCCTCTGCCCAGTGGTAGCACAGTGCTCTGCCTGAAA
>NW_017737923.1:0-1127 GCF_001890085.2 Hipposideros armiger | reverse complement strand
CCTTCTGAGCCCTCCCCACAATTGCTTTTAACATTCATATTTCTCCCAACCATATCTTCAAGGCAATCTAGACTTTTTCAAAGAAGTACCCCCAAATTCTTCTAGCCTTGATTCATTTCCCAATTCCAAAGCCACTTCCACATTTTTGGATATTTGTTACAGTAGCACCCCACTTTCCAGTACCAAATTCTGTATTAGTTTCCTAATTATGCTATAACAAATGACCATAAACTGAGTAGCTTTAAAAAAAAGTTATTCTCTCATAGATCAGGAAGCCAGGAGTCCAAAATAAAGTACCAGCAGGGTTGTTTCTTTCTGGAGTTCAAAGGAGAACTCTCCCCTGCCTTTCTCCTAGCTTATGGTGGTTGCCAGAAGTCCTTGGCATTCTTTGACTTATAGACACATTACTCCAACCTCTGCATCCATATGTACATGGCCTTCTTCTCTGTAACTCTGTCCTTTTCTGTCTCACATGAGGGCAGTCTCATCGGACTTAGTGCTCTAATCCAGCATGACTTTATCTCAATTCTTAGCTTGATTACATCTGCAAAAACCCTATTTCCAAATAAGGTTATATTCTGAGGTTCCAGGTAGATATAAATTTTTAGGGGACACTGTTCAACATGTCATTACCATTGCATATATTTCAACATTACACATACCATAAGAGATTTGACCATAGAAGAATTAAGAAGAACATGAATTGAGTAAAAAAATAAAATAAAATAAAAACTAAAGTAATGAAGCAGCAGAAAAAGGTGAAATGGGAAATTTCAGGGCTAAGGAAAAAAAACCAGGGTGCTTAATGCAGAATTAATGAATAAATTAGAATTAGTAGAGATTAGAATAGACTTGTTAAAAACAGAGTTTCTTAAATGGAGGAAAAGTTTGGGATAATCACAGTGATGTGATATGAAAAAGACAGAGATTAAAGCAATTAGAGGGCATGTAATAGACATGGAGAACAAAAACCAATTCCACACGAAGATCTACAGTATTTATGAATAAGATAAACTAACCACTGGAATAGAAAAAGTATTTAAAGATAGAATAATGAATATTTTTTATAAGAAGGAGGAAAAACTGAAACTACAGATTAAAAAGTCCCACTATGTTCTAGCAAAAGC
>NW_017737922.1:0-1083 GCF_001890085.2 Hipposideros armiger | reverse complement strand
CTTTCACAGGGGTCGCCTAAGACCATCGGAAAACAAAAAGATATTTACATTCGATTCATAACAGTAGCAAAATTACAGTTATAGAGTAGAATGAAAATAATTTTATGGTTGGGGGTCACCACAACATGAGGAACTGTATTAAGGGGTCACGGCATTAAGAAGGTTGAGAACTGCTGCTCTAGAGAGTGGCAAGCACTATGAACAGGGAATAGAATAGGGTTTTATGACAGAGAGTGACTAGGGGACACTTTACATGTGGACAGATAATAACTAGGGGACATATTACATGGGATATTCAAACCCCTTTCTGAGGAGGTAAACGTTTGGCTTAGATCTGGGTGACAAGAAAGACCCAACTATGTGAAAACCTGGCATCTAAGCATTCCATGCGGAGAGAATAGTGGTATTTCTATTTTTCTTTATCTTGTATGTTTAACCTGGCCCTAGAGCTTCCCTTGCCCCTAAAAGATGTAAGAAATGGGATTTTACACTGACCTCACCCCTGGCTGACTCGTTCCCATCTGGCGTGACACCCTGTAGGAGCCACCCCATCTCACAGGGCCCCTGGCTGTAGGGATTGGATCCCCTGAAGATCCCTCTTGGGCACAACCGCCTTCCCAGATCTGTGCACACTGTAATGGGGCCTCTGGGCATACGGTTTTCAGGGTTTCTAACCTCACTCTACAGGGAAGGGAGCTTCAGGGAAATCCCAGGCCAGGTGTGGAATCACAGCGAGGAAAAGGCAGAGGAAAACCACATTCCCATTATTCTCAGGGAATTCCAGATCCCACATAATTAAGCTTCAGAAGATGAAGAGTAGGGATTTCTTCAATCACTGTTGGGGCATTTCTGATAGAGCAGGAGCATGATTCCTGGATTCTGCAAGATGGCCAAGGGACTTGGGGCCTAGCACCCCCAGGAGGGTCAGGCTCTCCCTTTTTTTTTTAAGTATTTATTTATTATTGTTAGTTTCAGGTGTACAGAACAATGCAATAGTTACCCTTTTCACCCTCACAAAGTAACCCCCCTCCCCCCATCTATTGCCCTCCCACCCCCGATATCATGCTTATCTATTACAATTCC
>NW_017737921.1:0-1127 GCF_001890085.2 Hipposideros armiger | reverse complement strand
TTATCTGGGAATGTCTTTATTTCACCTTCCTTTTTTTTAAAGATTTTTACTAAATATAGCAAACACATAGATTATATAAATGCCTAACCACTACACTGTACACCTGAAACTAACATAAAATAAAATAAAATAAAATATAGCAAACAGACAATATATTAGTTTCAGGTGTATACCATAGTTATTCAACATCTATATACCTAAAGAAATGATCACCATGTTAAATCCAACAACGATCTGACACCATACCATGCAATCACAGTATTATTGACTATATTCTCTATGCTGTACATTATATCCCCATGACTTACTTGTTTTATACCTGGAAATGTAGACTTCTTATTCCCCTTCACCTTTTCCCCAGTTTTTAATTTTTTTTAAAGATTTTATTGGGAAATTGGGGGAGGGGAACAGCGTTGGGGAATCGGGGAAGGGGAACAGACAAGTTGCTGTCCTTTTGTTCTTCAGTCTAGTTGTGGAGGACGGCGCTTCACTGGCCCATGTTGGTATTATCACTGAACTCTTCCCAGGTGAGGCAGATCAGTCGCCAGCCACTCACTGCGGCTCTTGGCAGCTCATGCTGGCTGCTGGCCACACATAGTAGCTTATGGCAGCGCACTGCAGATTCACTGCAGCCTACACCGTCACCAGCAACTCATGGCAGCCAATCTCCAGGTTGAGCTGTTGTTCACCATCTTAGCTGTAGAGGGCGCAGCGTCAGTGGCCCTAATGTGGGATCCAAACCGGGGCCCTGCTGCTCAGAGCTGGCGTCCCAAGCCAATTCTTAACCAATGCGCCACTCGGCCACCTCCCCCCCACACACACTTTTTAATTTTTCAATTACAGTTGACAATCACTATTATTTTATATTAATTTCAGGTGTACAGCATAGTGGTTAGACATTTATATAATTTAAAAAGTGATCCCCCTGACTAGTCTAGTATCCACCTAGCACTGTAGTTATTACCATATTATTGACTATATTCCCTATGTTTTACTTTATATCCTCATGACCATTTTGTAACTACCAATTTGTACTATTTTTTTTTTAAAGATTTTATTGGGGAATTGGGGAAGCGGAACAGACAAGTTGCTGTCCTTTTGTTCTTCAGTCTAGTTGTGGAGGACGT
>NW_017737920.1:0-1106 GCF_001890085.2 Hipposideros armiger | reverse complement strand
CTAGACCTAGACCTCATACCCATCACAAAAACTAACTTAAAATAGATCACAAGAGTGGAATTGCTGGGTCATATGGTAGTTTCATTTCCAGTTTTTTTAGTTTTTTTTCAAAGATTTTTATTGGGGAATTGGGGGATGGGAACAGTGCTGGAGAATTGGGGGAAGAGGAACAGACAAGTTACTGTCGTTTTGTTCTTCAGTCTACTTGTGGAGGATGTTGCTTCACTGGCCCAAGTTGGCACCATCATTGCGCTCTTCCTGGGCAAGGCAGATCAGTCGCCAGCTTCTGGATGGCTGCTCACACTGGCTGCTGGCTACACACAGTAGCCCTACAGCAGGGGCTGCAGCCTATGCCATTGCTGGTGACTCACAGCAGCCCAGTTCCAGGTTGAGCTGTTGTTCAGCATCTTAGCTGTAGAGGGTAGTGTCACTAGCCCTCATATGTGGGATATGAACCAGAGCCCTCTGGCGTCTCAAGCCAGCTCTTAATCAACGTGCCACTCGGCCGGCCCTCATTTCGTTTTTTGAGATACCTCCACATTGATTTCCATAATTTATATGTGGAATTTAAAAAACTGAATGAATGAGTAAAGTAAACAGAACATAGTCTCAGAGATATAGAGGAAAAACTGAAGGTTGCTAGTTGGGAGGGGGGTGGGGATGAGGGAGAAGGGGAAGGAATTAGACAGTATAAATAGGTCTCTACAATATTGCCACAGGGATATGAAAGACAGTTCGGGGAATACAATTAATAATGTTGTAAATATTTTGTAGGGTGTCAGATGGTCACATGTCTTGTTAGGGAGACCACTTCATGGATGGGGTAGAGGCTTGATCACTGCACTGTACACCTGAAGTTGATGCTGTATAATATTGTATGTCAACTATAATTGCATATATATAGTCACAGGACATGGAGTATAGTGTGGGAGTGGAGTCAAAGGAATTGTAATAGTTATGTATGATATGGGGTGGGAGTGGAGCGGCGGTTTGGGGAATGGGGGTTGTCACTTTGAGGGTAAAAAGTATAACTATTGCACTGTGCTATACAGCTGAAACTAATTAAAAATGTTTATTTCACAATAAAAAAATAAAATGGATCACAC
>NW_017737919.1:0-1128 GCF_001890085.2 Hipposideros armiger | reverse complement strand
GCCATTGGAGTGAGAGATGGACCTCTGCTTATATGGCCCATTACAAATGGATGTGCCATATAACTTCACTGTGATGTTTGTCTCTTTGTGCAAATATGTTTTTTCCTGTTGTCTACTCCTTTTGTGTATTTGCTACAATGGTCTTAGTCTATGTACTAGACTTTCTTATTTTTTCTCAATCTCGTGTGAGAAAAGCAGTTCATTTTTTGGCTTTAGCTTCTTGTTGTAATCCTTGCATTCTGGAAAGAGCTATTTTAGTTTTTGGCTTTGAGCCTTTCTTCCCTGCCCCCTCCCCATCCTGGTCCAGGTAAACTAGGGGATAATAGAAGCTCTGGGGGAAACCACCCAGGCTCCATGTGCATAAATCCATGCAAAATAGTCAGTGTTGTTGTCAAGATGCTTAGAGTACGTCAGGCCCTCGGGCCCTTTCTTCTTAACTCTGATTTTCTGAAATCTTTTGTATGTGGTTTTTAAAAGTCAAGTCTGCTTCACCAGTAGTTTATTCATTATTCATCAGATTTAGGTTCCGAGTAGCAATTTCCCTAGGCAATTCCTCTCTTCTTAGGGAGATGAAGTCCAGGATATTTGTCTTATTTAACATTGTGCATAATGTTCGATTGAGTG
Source organism: Hipposideros armiger (assembly GCF_001890085.2). Lineage (NCBI taxonomy): Eukaryota > Metazoa > Chordata > Mammalia > Chiroptera > Hipposideridae > Hipposideros > Hipposideros armiger. The sequence goes on along the minus strand of NW_017737919.1, from coordinate 504 downwards.
TCCACCTTTATCTCCAGCGACCTCTCTCTAGCCCATTCTGGTCTCTTTCTTTCCTGGCTCTCCTAGCATTAATTCTTTATACCACATTCTAATGCAACTCTTCCTGATTTTGAGTTAATAGAGATAGCAGCATTTAGTGTGAAGCTGTAATAATGATTAATACTACTAATAATAATAATACAGATAACAGTATTTAGCATGACTGAAAGTTGTGACATTGTAATAATAATAGTAGTAGTAGTTGATATTTATATAACTTTTAGCATTTGCTAGGCACTATTCTAAACCATTTGCATATATCTACTCATTTCATCTCAATAACCTATGAAATAAGGTACTGCTATTATCTCATTTCATAGGGGGACAGGTTGAGGTATAGGGAAGTTAAGCAACTTGTCCAAGACCACACAGCTAATAAGTGGCAGAGCTAGAATTCAAACTAGGCAATCTAGCTTTCATGTCTATGGTATGTTTATGTATTGAGTGAAATTGTTTTTGAATACT
>NW_017737918.1:0-1128 GCF_001890085.2 Hipposideros armiger | reverse complement strand
TTTAGTCACAAACTCATGTTCCTCCCAAAATGTACTAATAATGAAAATTGAGGGAGTCTTGGGTTTAGTTATCCAGGAAAGCATGTCAATTCTCCTCGTCACTTTCCTGTGGAGATAGCTCATCTTGCTAAGTACTATTATCCTTATACACAGAATATAAAGCCAACTAAATGATTCAAAAAGTAGCTATAAAAATCAATAATTTATTCAAGAAAAAAAAGGCCAATCTCAGAGAAGCCAATCTGTCTATTTTCATGCACACAAAATACCTATTTAACCAGTTAGTTTACTCAAACTTTTACTTCTCATCAAGTAAAAGTAGTATTTAGACATAGCATAAATTTGATTAAAAAGCATTATCTTCAATGATAAACTAATATTCTTATGTCCAAGTAATATGTACTTTGGAGACAATTTTTCAAAGAGCAAAGGTATATGTATTTTATTATACGTTACCATCATTATTTAATTGCAGCAGTATAATTTTATCAAAATTAGGGTTTTTCAAATACATTATTATATGCAATATAATCATTTAGGAGGATAAAAATTACTCTTAGTGAACTGAATATGGTATTACAGTGCTTCACTTTTATATCACATTTTAACTGTGCACAGAAGGAAAGTGTTAACATTTAATTGTCTGTGAAATATTTTCAAGGAGTTAGCTTTGATGTGAAAAAATAATAGTTACTTAGAGAACTGTAATGCTGTAAGCTTGAGACACCGAAGCTTTTCATTTTAGTCAATGAAAATTCTTTGACTAAAAAAAAGGGAAACCACAACACCTAATGCATCTCTGATAATATGAACCTTTCACTTTCTTCATTATTTACTAGTTCTCAGATATTTCGATAGTCACCTGTTATACCACCATTTATAATTTAGTGATTCATTTGCATTGGCAACCTGATTACCATTCCCTAGTAAAAAATCACGGAATAACAACTGGTACATGCTCAAGTTGAGTTAACTCAAGGCTATTCATATGGACAAAAAATAAAAAGGCAGTCAATCAGTTAAAAGTTTTAAATGTTTGATGGTGACGTATCATGTAACCTTAACATCTGGATGACTGGATTTTACTCTTTATATCCAGATGTCTGGCGTCATGCAGATAAAACCACA
>NW_017737917.1:0-1123 GCF_001890085.2 Hipposideros armiger | reverse complement strand
ACCAAGACAAACCTGAAGTAGAGATTGAAACTAGTCAAGTGATTAATTTGACTAATTTCTTATGTGACTAATAAGAAATCTAATTTGATCAATTAGCAGTTGTTTATACCAATTTAAGTAAATAATGATGGAAAGAGTAATTTAGTTAAATTCAACTGAAGAGAATACTTCTCACCAGTTCTGTGACATTATATAGGCAAATATTATAGAACAGAATTTTCAACCTTCCTACCAATTGTATTACAAAATTAAAGATACAGCATACATACATTAAATATTTAAAATGTGACTGTATCAAATTTAGTAATATTTAATCTTTTTTATTAAATTCATTCTGTATTCCAGATATTTTAGGAAAGGTGTTTTAAAAGAAATTCTCTCAACAGTTCTCAGTACAATGAATTAAAATGTGTTTCATAAAATGCACCATCTGTTGGAAAATATAAAATAGCATGTTTTTGGAAATTACCTTTCTCCAATGAAACATAATTGCTTATTTACTTAGAGATTTTATTTCAGTGTGCATTCAAAGTCTCTAGGAATTAAGTTCAAAAATATGTATTTACCTCAAAAAATGCATGGTGGTGTGGAAAAATTATCAGTTTAATTAGTCAATGTATTAGTCTTCCTAGATTTTATAATACCTCACCAAAGGGGGCAAAATGAAAATGCAAAAGACAAGGCTTTCATGATATTAACCCAGAGAATGTAAGGTATCATGATTGACTAAAGAGAAGAATCAAGTTAGAAGAGATCATTAATGTGCTTTGACTAATAATATATTGTACACATAGACATGGAGTGGGATTTAGAGATATATTAGAAAGGTGGGTTAAATGAATTTAATATTTTTCTAAAATTAAGATCCTAAAATTTTATAAGTATTTTAGGCTATATGTTCTCATTTTTCTTTTCCTTCTCTCTGGGGGGAAAGAAAGGGATTGGTTGGTATTGTCAACAAACCAAAGTTGTAGCCCCCCATTCAAAATATGTTGGTACTTTAACTCTGGCCAATATCCTATAGAGTCTACTTATTTCTCACACATAGTGTTAGGAGTGAAGGAGGAGGTGAAATGGAGTGCCCATAATTTTCTTCACTCCTCCTCAGCTTCTGGGGTAGTTC
>NW_017737916.1:0-1128 GCF_001890085.2 Hipposideros armiger | reverse complement strand
CCATGCATCTGGCGCCCTCGCCGGCCCGCGGCCTTGGACGGTGCCTGCCCGCCCGCCCGGCCGCCCCCGGCCCTCCCGGGGTGGCCCCAGGCGGTGCCCGTCACCTCCCCGTCCCGAAGCCGAAAGATTCGGAGCGGCGAAAGCCAGCTAATTTCCAGATGTCCCAAACGGGCTCGGGCAGGGGGCCCAGTGCGGCTGGGCGGGTCTGCGCTCCGCCAAACCCAAACGAAAGGGGGACGCCGCCGAGGCCACCCGCGCTGCAGCGGCCGCGGGGGTGTGTGGGGGCCCCCTCACCCCGGAGGGGCCGCAGCCCTTTATGTGCGACCCCGATGTCCGCCAGGCTCCCAAGGCCGACAGCGTTACGGGCCCAGGAAGCGCCCACTTCCATCCCGGCTCGGTCCCTCCCTCCACTTTCTGACCCTGGCGCGGCCTCGGTCCTGGCCGGGGCCGCAGAAATGCGGTCACCCCCGGGAGCCTGAGCCCGCGGGGACGAGGAAGGGCTTCCCGAGCCCGGCTCCCGCTGGGCCAGCCGTCGAGTTTGCGGCCCCTCCTTCCCCGGGTCCCCCCGACAGCGAGCCTGGGCCCGGCCCACCAGCGGGGCAGACAGCCCGGGAGAGTGGCGGGCGCCGGGAATGCTTAGCTGCGGAGAAAGAGGAGAAAGCCAGACTTTTGGCGGGGAGGTTGACCTAATGGGAACCGTGCCAAAGCGTGGGGTCATACCTGGCTGTGGGAACGGGGCGAGGGACCCGGGTGGACTGGGCAGCCCCACAGAGCCAGGCGGAGGCCCTGCCTTCCTGCCCCGACCCCCAGCCCCCCTCCCCCGGGCCTTGTCCCCCTCTGCATTTGGAACTCAGTGCGGTGACGGCGGCGGGACTGCATTTATTGGCCCTAATCCAGCCTGGGAGAAGTCAGCATAGACTCGGGGCTGCTTGGCCCTGGGGGCAACTTGAGCTGGAACTAGGGCGAGGGCTCCTGGGGGGCTGCCTAGGACACCACATCTTTTGTGCCTTCTCCCTGATGCCAACACCCCCCACACACACACTGCTGCTGCAACTCTAAGGCCCTTTGTCTCTCACCGCTTAGTCACCCCCTTTGTCCTCGTCTCAGATGGGGGGTGGAGAGGGGCAG
>NW_017732046.1:932846-935226 GCF_001890085.2 Hipposideros armiger | reverse complement strand
TGGGGATGACTGCTGAAAAAGAACCCCTCTGGCTTTCCCAACCCTCTCTACCCAAGAAAAAAACATCTACTACTGTACTGCTCATGGAAGCGTCTGGATTTTCCTCTTTACCTGGTCCTGCACGAATCGGACATCTCTGGGAATTTTTCAAAGATAATTTGTTCCCAAAGGGAGTGCAAAGGAATGGCATACTTCTATACTGTGTGCTGGTTTAAGCCAAGAATGATGCTTCTAGATAGCAGTGGAGTTGAGTATGTGGCTGGGTGCAGTACGTGGTCCTTTAATTTTATTAGAGTTCCATCCTGCAGACTGAGATTGTTAGATGTCATCTTAAGTGGTGTTTAGTATTTCTCAGTTTTGAACTTTGACCTTAATTTAATCTAAACAGGCCATATGCAGCCACTCACTTTTAAGCAGTGACACCAGCATTCCTCTTATGTCAGTGTTTCAAGTCATACTCCTCAGGCATCAAATATTCCCAGAGCCAGTCTAGTATTTCCAAACTTAATTTTTTAAGTTACCACTGATGGTTCTTGGAAAGAAAGATCAAACTAGCACACTGAAGGGAAATTTCTAAGGCTGAGCATACGATAACTTTTTAAAAGGTATTTTGCAAAACTCTGATTTAGTTCTTCCCCTCATATTAAGTAATCTCTCACTCTCTCTCTCTCTCTCTCTCTCTCTCTCTCTCTCTCTTTCCTAGAAACAAGCATTTGGTTCCCAGTGCACCCTCATTATTCCAACCCCATCACTATGCTAAAACTGCTTTGTTAAAGTCACCAGAAAACTTTATATTGCTAATAACCGAGATCTCCTTTTAGTTCTGTTGTTGTTATTAATTAAGGTAAATTCCTCATCTCCTTATTTATATAGCAAAAGATACAGAAATTTAGTGTAAGTGAAGTGCCCCCCCCACCATGGCAGGATACGTGCAGCATGATGCAGAGGATTTTTCCCAGAATCCTCAAAGTCCCTAACATGGCATATTGTGCCAACAAGCGTTTCTGCACCAAGTGGATTCTTGCTAAATCCAAAACACTTAACTCTGTGCAGTGCCAAGCCATTTTATCCTAGGAACTTACATCACCATTCAGCAAGCACCTATATGACTTACTTTAAATAGTGCTGGTTTTGGTTTCTATGTCAGCACACTCCTTATTTTCTTTCTACTTTTTGGGGAAATATTCTTTGTTGTTCTCTTATGTCAGCTTCTCATTTCCTGCCCAACAATTAAACGTTGGTCTTCCTCAGAATTCTGTCCTAAGCCTTCTACTCGTTGCTCTGTACTTTCTCCTGAGAAAATATCATTAATTCCTTGATTTTAGTTATCCAGATGCTGACAAATTCCAAGTTTATATTTCTGGCGCAGATCATGCTTTTGAGGGACAGATCTGAATCTAGAACTGCTTAGAAGACATTTCAACTTAAATGACTGAAAGGCATCCCCAAATCATTCAGTACAAGGTCAGACAATTAAGTTCGCAAGCACTTCCTAGAAAAAGTGTTACCGTATTTGCCGGCGTATAAGACGACTGGGCGTATAAGANAGTTTGCACTGTATAGCTATATGGAAGATGTGAGAAATTATACTGAACCCGTACTGATCCTACGGTATATGCTGGTTTTGGTTTTAATACCAAAATTCTGGCAATGGTATATTTCTTAATAGTCTTTTTTTTTTCATAAAAATGGAGTGGGGAGTGGGAAGAGTGCAGAATAGGAAGGGAAAACATCCTAGTTATTTACATATGCTGGTTGTTTGAATTCCAAGATAAACAAAAGTTTATTGTATTTCTAAATCCACCCTTTATTAGATTCTGGTAACTTAGGTTGTATTGTGAAGCCATCTGTAATTTTTGCCTCTAGGATCTTTTGGCCTCTGGACAATACTGTTGCTTACCCTCTTTATCACCCTTAGCCAAGTAAAATGTGACAAAGCCTGTTTTGTATGCTATAAGAGCAACCACTTCAAGTTAAATTCTTTAGAGTCTGTTCTCACATTATTTTGTGTCACAGATACAAAATACCTTGACCTTCATTCGCTAAAATTTGCCTTTTAGAAGGACATAATGATTCACAAACAATAAAAAAGATTCAAGCTTACACATTTTTTGCCAGCTTATGAAGATAACCTATTGTCAAAGAGATGCTTTGCTATTAAATAAGCTGTGTCTGTTTTAGCTTACCACATAAAGAAGCTTTACTGTGGGTATCAATAGATATTTGTTGAATGAATGAATGAATGAATGAATGAATGAATATGGAAAGTAAGAGAATTATGCTTTTCTAGTCAGTGACAGCTATATTAAATGGAGTTTGATATTGCTCAATTATTTTTAAAAGTTATTAAAGAAAAACAAAATATCTATTAGAGTTAACT
>NW_017732046.1:905315-925756 GCF_001890085.2 Hipposideros armiger | reverse complement strand
GATGCAAGCATCCTAGTCCCTGGGATGGATATATTCCCCTCATGGGTCATCTATTATCAAACACTGAACTGAAGAAAGACCATCACATCTGTGACAAACCCCCTCCTCCATCCAGTGATGGTAGTTCACTGACAGCTGCCCCAGCAATGATATCAGCTGCAGGTTATGAGCAATTCCTGGCATTGACACCAACTCCAGGCATTTCTCTCTCACAGATGTGTGACACACGGAACTCTCCTTACCCAAATCATTAGTCAGATTTCATATTTTAAGCAAGTATTCCACTCCTTGGGACAGTTATTAATATATAGATGTTCTGGTTGTTTCCATCAGCCTTTATGGGCTGTTTAATGTGAGCCACTAATGACAAATAGATCCATGTTTTAAGTGTTGATAAAATCCAGTTTCTAAATCTACAGGGCTGAGAGCCAGATCATAGTCTGTGGTAAATTCACCAAGATAATCCATCCTGTGGGGTTTCTTGAAAGGTAGCCAATTGATCTTGCCTGGAGATACCCATGTGCTTTCTATTTGAAATATCTCTGAGGTCTTCTTGGTAAGAAGCCTAAAGCTCTTAAAACATTAGTTGAAAAAAAAAATACAAAATTGCTTGACTTAGTATAAGACATGCACAGACTTCCTTTAGTGATAAGGATTATTTGCAAAAAATGTGCTGGAATCTCTGGTACCAGAGGGAGTTGCTTCACTAGCCATTCAGAGCACCTGGATCTGGTGCTCCTCCTATACTAGCAAAGGTAGTGGCTACACAGAGTATTAAGAATGTGGTATTTCTCTAGCAACCTGACTACAAATGCCTTTGTTCATCTCACATTTTATCCTCCCCCTAAAGAAGACTAATCATCAAATGAAACATGCCTTTGGAGCCAGTTTTGTAACAAGTCACCTCAGAGATGACGCGGCCCAAATACAGTTGACTCTGGCACATGCAGTGCCTATTCAGTCCATTCCACCATGGCCGGGACATCAAGGTGGGCTCACTGAAAGCAACCTGTCAGAACCATTGCAGATTACACAGGAAAGAACTGCCCATTCCCTGTGTGTGGCTGGCATTTTAAGGTTTCAAGGACTCCTCCTGTGGCCAATCAGTAGAGATCACAAAAGCTTTAGGAACTTAGAAGAGAAGCAATGAGACCAAAATAGACAGAGGACTTGGAAGAGGAAACCACATTCCCTGAGTGCAAGGGAGAAGGTAGGGCATTCCAGAGACAAGTATTACAAGCAAAAATGAGCTTTAAGGAAACCAGCTGCAAAGAGCAGAGGGTACAAATCAGGCCATAGTTAGGCATGTTGAAATAGAGGGTTGGTGCCTGCTTGTAGAAGGCCTTGAAAGCCAGGAAAAGGAGTTTAACCTTGATGTGGTTGGAGTAAGGTAGCATCTTCAGGACAAGTTGGAGAATGGCAACCAAGAATCAGGATCACCAACCAGGTGACAATTGTAATAACTAGAGCCTATGGATGTGAACTAAACTGGTTGCTGTAAGAAAGAGAGGCATTCTGAAAGGAAAATGGTGCAGTGGAAAATAACCCAATCCACAGTTATAACCAGCGTTGTGCAGAAGAGAGTGTAGGAGAGCGGTTCTCAACCTTCCTAATGCCACGACCCCTTAATATAGTTCCTCATGTTGTGGTGACCCCCAACCATAAAATTATTTTCTTTGCTACTCTATAACTGTAATTTTGCTACTGTTATGAATCATAATGTAAATATCTTTTTGTTTTCCGATGGTCTTAGGCGACCCCTGTGAAAGTGTCGTTCGACCCCCAAAGGGGTCGTGACCCACAGGTTGAGAACCTCTGGTGTAGGGCCTCGCACCAAGAATCTCTCAGTGGGGTCCATAACACACTCATAAATACCCACTTTGGGTTTCACTTCATTACACAAGCCTTTTTCAAAATGCTGGAGCATTTTGCTGTCTCCTATCTGAGCTGCAGAACTTACTGCAAAAGAAAAAAGCTTTCTGGGTGTCTAGAAAATCTTTGACACGTAGGGTAAAGAAATTATCCTGGCTCTTTCCCTCTATTTATCTTTCATATTTAATTAGTCACCAAGCCCTGCAGATCCTGGACTTTCCTTGTATCTGCCCCTTTTTCTCCATCTTCACTGCCTCTGTTCTCATTGCTACATTTGGGTTCCTACCGTCGATATCTAGCAGGTCACCCACCTTCCAGTCTTTCCCCTTTCCAACCCATCCTCCATACTTCTGTCAATGAACTGATCATTTTTGTAAAACACAAGTCTGACTATGTCCATTCCCACTTTAAAACATTTAGTGATTTCCCAATAAATGTGTTTAGAAGTTCAACCTCTTTATCTTAACATACAAGGGTTATCATGATCTGGCCCAGATGTTGCAGACAGATGTATTTTTGTTTAGCCATATGGCATTTTAATACATTTGGGAAAATTCACATAAAAATCTGTATGTTAGGCTTCTCTTGAAAAATAACAAAACTATCTGGCAATGTTTGGGCCCGCATTCACAGAGGCAGCATCAGGCTGGGGAGGAATATGTTGTCCATTTGGACAGCGTGCGTGCTGTCTCATTTCTCACAGACGCCACTCTCCATATTGTATTTTACCCGGCCTGCTTCACTCATTGATCTTATCTGCTTAGCCTCTGTAAGCATTTTTGTCTGTGGCCTGTGGATACCCTCATATCATTCCCTATTACTTCTTTCCACACACCCTTAATTAACTATCTACTTACAGTTCCTGCAATAGGTACTGTAGCTTCAAAACTATGACTTTGTAAATATTTCTTCCTCTGCTTAGAACAGTGTGCCTTTACCTCAACCCATCTTTTACCTAACCAACACCAGCTTTTCTTTCAAGACTCAGTAGAATTGTTCCTTCTTTAACTTTTACATAGTTCCCACACTGATTTTTATTTTTCTTGCCCATTCTCTGTAGTTTTCAACTTTTATAGTTGTACTTTTCATACCCTATGCCTGCCCTTTCGCAATGTGAATGATTAGTACATTTTCCACACTAGGCTATAAACTCCTAGATAGATTTCTATTTCCATTGCTCAGCAAAGGGTCTGGCATTTAATAAGAGGTGAATTTGTTAAGTGAATATTATTTAAAGAAATTTGCTTAGAGGTAATAGACAAAACTAGACAGTATAAAGGAGAGTATAAAGATAAATGGAAAAAGGGCGAGTGTGTAACTACAGTTAATAAGTGAGAAGAGGACCTGTGGAAGCAAACAAAGAAGAACCAGTTTAAAGAAGAAATTGGAGTATATACAGTGTTAGAGGCAAAGGGAAGAAAGAAGTTCCAAAGAAGGGATAATCAGAGCCATCAAATGCCCTAGAAATACAGAGGATTGAAGAGCAGCATGGTGTATTGAGAAAGCCCGGACTTGAAACAAACCAAAGTCCCACCCTCAGTTCCACCACTTACCAGCCATGTGATTCTAGAAAGTTATTTAACTCAAGTTGCGTAGCTCCTTTGAGACTCAGTTTCCTAATTTGTCAAATGGAGCCCACTGTGGCACAGAGGGCATAAAGACAGGAAGTCAAAAAACAGCAAGAACTGTCCTCATTTAAAATGCTGTAATACATGGGTACCCCCTTTTCAGTGTGCAGCAGATGCATTCTCTCCCACTTCTTTATAGAATATCAGGTAACTTTGAAACCCTCAAGACTTCAGGCCATCAATAGTGGTACCCAATGGAATTGACAGTGATGCCTAGCAGAAACAATGATACCTATTAGGAGTGGCAGCAAAGGGTAGTGGTGATGCCCATGAAAGCCCAGAAGGAGCAGTACTGGTGCCTGTCAATCTGCAGCAGCATGTGCATTGCAGACACAGAGGAGCCCAGCAGATGGTCACTGGTTGAACTTGTCTATGAACACTTGTGAGGCCCCATCTGAGGACTCTCAGAAATATTTGGTGGAAAGAGGGAATTTTGAAGAGCATTAGTTGGTAAGAGAAAGAGCTAGAAAAACTCAGGTTACATTATCATGGTCAGTTGTGAGGATTCAATGAAATACATGGAAAAGCACCTAGCAGGGAACCTGGCGCTTTGTAGGGCCTTTATAGGGACTCAGAAAAGATGATATGTATTGTTATCATTATGAGAAGAGCCAGCCATCACAAAGACCTGCTCATATAATCTTGCTTTTTATAAGCACTATATTTTACCTTTTCTTTGCTATGTTTACCTCATTCTAAACAATTCAACCAAAAACCCAGACTTATTCTGCATACCTACCCATCTGTTTGCCCCATCTGTTTCCTGCTTTATTCTTTCCCCTGTCTTGGATTTCAATGTTGCAAAGCGTCAGAAAAGTCCAACAGAAAGATTTCACTTCACTTAATCAATAAAACATATCTTCTGGTCTTATTTGCATTGGAAAATATGCAGAATCTGCTATATCCTGAGAATTTCCCCCAAATCTTTGAAATATTGGCAATAGACATTTAATGAGGGCTCAGTGGAATCTTTAATTTTCCTGTCTCTTCCCTAGGAGCTGGGACATTTTACCTATTCCATGTATGACCTAAAGGAGTAATTGAGCTCCTTCATGTTTCTAAGGGTCTCTAATGAAACTTACTTACTTAATGACCAAAGGATAACAAATTACAGTAGTATGCATCATTTAATAAAAAAAGCTGTTCTTTTATCATTTTTATATGTTTTTTCTTAATAAGAATTTGATTATAAATTATATTATCCAGTTTTCAAATAAATATTGTCCAGCATTTAAAAATATTTATCAACTTTACCATGTTCTATAAGTTTTTCTCAAAGCAAAGAACAATTAAAATTTATTTTGAAATATTGAAAATTATAAAAAAAGAAGTTATTTCATAATTCTTATGGGTTCTCTTAAAATTTCCTGAATAACAGACCTCCATAAATTTGCAGAAATAGAGTCAATATAATTTTCCTTCAAAAGTGACCTTTAAATATGCTATAAAGATATAGTGAGGCATTTAAAAGAGGAGCTGTAATGCATATACACAAAAATTCTTATTTAACAAAAATAAAAGCATTACATTTCCTAATAACACAGATGAAAAACAGTGTTCCCTTCATAAAACCAAAGATTTCCAGTGAGGACAAACAATGAAATCCTCTAGCAATGAGAAGGAATGAAAGAAGGCAGGGGGTTGTTCTAAACTCTGAAGTTACTTCATTAGGTTCTAGGTGCCTAGTTGACCTCCTGACTCTCCTCTGACCATTCTTGACAACCTGATCTCCCAACTCCTAAGGAGGCGAGAGGTGTTTCAGGGGTCAGGGTAGTAGACTGCAGCAGGGAATTTGTGTTTACTGGAAATTATTATGGCTTCATTTCTCTTATTTTTGGTCCTCAGAATATAATCAGATTCACAAGACACTAAAACCACATACATATATGCTATCTATGGACAACATACGCAAATTTGATAAGTTTGCTAGAAACTATCCTAATGAAAGATCACCCCAATGGTTGAAAAATAGGATTTTATCTAGGCAGCATATTTTTTTATTTTACTCATAGATAAGTAAGAACTCTAAAAATGTTGATATGAAACATAGAACAGCAGATGATTTGAGATTCTCTTTGCCACTAAAAATTGAATGGGCAAAGAAGGTTTCTGAAACTACAGTGATAGATGTGGTTAATGAAACAAAGGAAAATTATTAAATGGTATATCCTTATTTTTTAGCATTGAAATTATGATTTTTATATCAAAGTAGCTGTTAACTTACATAGTCTTAGAGTTAAAAAGAATGACCCTTTTTCATCTCAGACTCTTGGGTGATTTTGTTGACTTTATTACATCAGGAAAAATGTTGATAATTAAGGCTTTAGGTGTCTCTGGCTTAGCTCCAAATGAGAACATTTTAACAGGCTTGTACAAGCTAGAAATAGGATGACCACATAATTAAAAAGCCATGACAGTTTTGGGAGAGAAAGGGAGCACTAACCAGATGGTACATAAGGAAAAGAGGCATAAATTAGGACTGTCTCAGGCAAACAGGTGTATGCTTCTTCTAGTATAGCTGAAGACAAATCCCTTCTCCCATCTCAGATTTCCATAGACATTTCCAAATTTTAGCCCTGTCCCCCCCCCCCATGGCACTAAGGTAGCACTGAGAAAGAAGTCCATCTTTCATTCCTACCCTAGTTTCCAACCTTATTCAAAGAGGCCGGCTTCTCCTTATCTTTGAGATTTCTGCGTTGGTAACATTCAGCACTGCCTACATATCCAGCATCAATAAATCAAGTGACAATCAAAATTACATACAACGTATCTGTCAAGTAGGGAAAGACTTTCAAAGACTAAAGACAAAGGAGATTGTAAGTTATTTCCTGATGACTCCATTTAAAATGTAGTGGGATAATATCTGTGGAGTATTAATAGAGTATTTTCCTTTGACTCTTTCCCATCTTTGAGCACTTCCCTTCCTTCACTGCCTCAGGGAAGGGGTGGTACAAAAAAAAAGCAGATTTTCAAAGATCCTCTACTTGGCCATTGAGTTTTAAAACCTAGGCCCTAAGGCAAACTGAACAGACTGGGCAGCTTTTTTAAAAAAAGAAAAAGAAGAAAAGAAACAAAGAACCTGATTTCAGGCCTGAAGGATGGAAGAAGAAGGAATGAGACTGGAATCAAGGGATGCAATAAAAGCTTAGAAACTTGGGGTCCTTGAGAAAAGAGCATATGCACTTCCTCGCTCCATCCCTTAGTCCTGTGGGAGTCTATAGAAACTCTGTATAGCTTCAGAGGTAAGATCCTGTGGGTGGAAGACCCTGGAGAAGAACTAGCATCTTAGACAGCCTCACACACATGTTCCAGTGTGGTACGAAAACCGTGGAATACCTTAGCTGAGTTCCAGAGGGCACAGAAATGATGAATGACCCTAACACCTTATGGGGTTTTCCACTGCCCCGTAGGTAATGGGAGCGCTCGACTGAACAGCAGAGCTATTGCTGCTGCCCAAAAGGAGGCACCTGAACCCAAAGGGGGCTTTAGGTAACTCAAGAGGTGACTCAATGACAAGTCACATGGAGCATGGACCGAGGACCTAATGAGGTGATTATAGCCACAGAGGATGTCAGCTTGGACAGATGACATTAAGGATCTAAGATCCACCCCCAACCTCACATCCTGGCACTCCTAGAACATAGGTTCAACCTTGGGAAAGGGAGGAGAAACCGGGATTTAATTGAACTTATGTTTCTGCCATCCAACGGGAAGGCTCAAATCAAAACTCAAGTTGAGCTAGAAAAAAAGAAAGGCATTTTTATTTCTTGTACATCTGTGTTTGTGGATGAGGTTTGAACTCAGTGCCTACAGACAAGGACATGCAAGATGACAGAACCAGAATGCGATCTACTCAGAAAGAATAGTGGAGGAAGAATGCAAACCAGCATAGCTTTGAATCCAGACCTCCTCCACTCACCCAGTGAATTTAAATAGCTCCCTTGTCCCTCATTCCTAATAAAGCCACCTTAATACATACACTCCATTAATGAGTCCTTTCAACTCCACTTTCGTGACACCATTCCCTTCTTTCTATCTCCACTTCCACCGGCTTAGCCTAGACCCTCATTATGTCTCTTTTGCACTAATATGTAATAATAATAATAGTAATAATAATGACAACAACAACAATTAACAACAACAATTAACAACAACAAGCTGACATTTATCTGGGCCTCATTATGTGGCAAGTACTGTGCTGTTTGCTGTATCTCTACTAACTCTTTTGACTGTCACATTAATCCTATGTGGGAGGTACCATCTTTATCCTCATTTCACAGATGAGAAAACTGAGGCACAAAGAAATTTAAAAGATCATCCATGGCCATACAGCTAGAAAATGGTGAAGCCAGAGAAAATCGGGGCCCAGGCATCTGTCTCCAGAGCTCGTATTGTAAATCACTGCACTAGACTGCCTTCTCTTAGTTTCCTAACTCTCCCTGCATCTAATATTGTGCCTTTCCCCTTCACACTATTGCCTATGTACATAATCTTTCTAAACCTAAATATGAATGGAATACGTCTTTCATAAACTCCTTTAGTGGCTTCCCATCATGATGAGCATAAAATTTAGACTTGTTAGGAAGGTGGATAAGAGCTAACATGATTCAGCTCCTGCCTGCATGTTCAGCCCCATCACATAAGCATATTTCCCTGGCACTATAAAACTAGGCAGTTATTCTTGCCCCAAATGAATGAACAGGACAACACACACACACACACACACACACACACACACACACACAATTCCCATTTGCTCCTTTTAAAAGTCCACTATGTGCTCCCTGGCTTTGGAAACATGTTTTCAGCGTCCTAATCCTAAAATATATCGTATTAAATTTTAATCGGTAACCTTTTTTTCTGACCAGTAATTTTTTTTGTTTTTGTCCTGTCTTCCCCACTACACTGAGCATCCTAAAGTCAAGGCTGTATTTTGATTCTGTTTGTATTGTACCAGCATGTAGCAGGCCCCAATACAAATGCCACATGAAATAACTAATCAAAATATTTTTTATCTTTTCATCTTTTTTGCCTGATTCAACAATAATTTCACAAATATAAAGTGGGGACCTGCTCAATGCCAAGCAGTTTGATATATACTTTCAAATTTAATTCTCCCAGCAATATTATAAGATAGATATTATTCCAGTTGTAAAGATTAACACAACTGAAGCTGAGAGGGGCATAAACAAGATAATAATATATTGTCTTGCAGAATTTTTTGAGAATTATAGATAACATAAATAAGTACCAATCACCGGATCCTGAACACAACAGTAACTCACTAACTGGTGATTCTTACAATTATTGATCAGTGGTTAAGTGCCAGGGCTTATTAGAGTCTCCTAACAATATGTCAGTGCTGGTCCAGATATACCACAGCTGCTCATAATTTAAAAATTAATGGCTCATCTTCACTTCTTACGATAGCTACTTCCTTTCTTCAGTGCTCATTCTAATCCTTGGTGCTACCCTTTAGTTTCTACAAGGCCCACATTCCTAATTTCTAGAGATCACTTCACAAAATGAGACACAGCTCCCCTCTCAGGACTTCCTGACCCCACTTTGGGGAATACATTCTTACATTTTTCCCAGCATTGTAAAAGAATTTCCTTCCTGGCTCTAAAAAACGGAATACTGCCTGCGTGTTGTCATTTTTAAAGCTGATGAGTTCCAGCCCTGCCTAAGCACAGTCAGGCTAGCTCAGCTATTGAGAACTGCAAGAGAACCAGCTGGCTCCACTCAGATGAATCAAGCAAGACTCCCCTAAACTTCAATTTCACTTTCCAGCTCCTCTCAACTGGCACCTGGAAATGCTCATGCTCCCGAATGCTAATACAGTACCATAACATATTTGCTTCCCACTGTGGGGGTGGGATTGGCACTGCCCAACACAAACTGCAGCCCCTTCTATGATGCCAGGCCAAATTGTGCCCCGATCCTGAATGCATGCTCCCCCACCTTGGGGATTTGGGTGAGAAAGGAGAGAAAGAGAGGAAAGGAAAAGCCAGAAGGGGATCTCAAATGAACTCATACTCACTCAGAAAAGAGGATCTAAATTTGAAGATCCTAATGTTAGAGAAATATATTAGAGTAGGAATGAACCTTGAAGCCCACTGGTTCACTGGTGAGTAAACTTCTTGGCATGTGGGCCAAATCAGGAAAAGTGAAAATGCTTAAAGGTATGGCAGAAACGGATCTTTGCAATTGAACACACATTTTTTTACTCTCCATTTTTTCATAACCTCACAACGCTTCTCTCTGCTTCCGTGGTAGATAGAGTATGAGGTATGCATTGCCTCAAAGAAAAGATGACACAGCAGGCTGCAGATAACAATTCTTGACTTATGAATTTCAGAAGCCTAGGCTTAATAATAATAAAACTGTATCAAACTAAGCATTTTACATGTATTCTCTTATTTAATCCCCACAATAATCTATTATGTGGTGTGGTAGACAGAATAATGGCACCCCTCAAAGATCTCCATGTCCTAATCCCTGAAACCTATAAATGTTATTTTATTCCACAAACACACACACACACACACACACACACACACACACACACACACACACACAAACTTTGCAGATGTGATTAAGGGTCTGGAGATGGGGAAATTAGTCTAGATTACCTGGTGAGTCCAATGAAATCACAAGGATTTTTATGAGAGGGAAACAGAAGAGTCAAAGAAGATGTAATGATGGAAGCAGAGGCGAGGGAAAAGGAGAAAGAAAGGGGGAAGGAGAGAGAAGGCAGTCAACAGTCACTCATGTTAGCCCGCATCAGGGAACGTTTGATTATTTTTGTGATTTAGACAAGGTTCATATTTTGTTCTGACATAAGTATGGAGCGTTTTTTTTTGTTTGTTTGTTTTTTTGCCTTGATCCATCCCAGTTGCAGAGTGGCCTTGTCTGATGTTGCTATTTTGTGCTATTGTTTATGCTCAACAGGGGAACAGTGAGGCCTAGCCAATAGTACCAGGCCAGCTCTCTGATGTCAGGGGCTGCTTCTTTCTTTCTCACTTTTCGTAGAGTTTTTATGATCACCCAGTTGATGTTTCACTCTAACTATTCTCCTTCTGTTGAACTGGTTAGAGAGGTAGGTTCTCGGGCCCCTCCCCAGGCCCACTGAATCAGAACCTGCATTTTTAAAAGATCTCACATGATTCCTGTGCACACTGAAGTTTAAGAAACTCTGCCTTTTCACTCTCCAGTGTCTGCAAATCACTCAATATAGGGTGTTTCCAAATTTTTAGTATTACAAATAAACCTGTAAATCTAGGCCTTATACTGCCTTAAACAAGAAAGGAGATTTACTGACTCCTATAACTCATATGTCAAGAAAATGAAGAGACCAATCACAAACTGGGAGAAAATATTTGCACATTAAATATCTGATAAGAGCCTTTTGTGCTCAAAAAACATAAAGAACTCCCAAAACTCAATAGTAAGAAAACAACCTAATTTTTAAAAATGAACAAAAGATTTAAACAAGCACTTTACAAAAGAAAATATACATTTGGTATAAAAACACATGAAAATATTCTCAGAATCATTAGTCATTAGGGAAATGCATAATGTGATACACCTATTAAAATGGCTGAAATGAAAAAGACTAATCATAACAAGTGTTGGTGAGGAAGTAGAGTAACGAGCTCTCATAACTGCTGGTGGGATGTAAAATAGTAAAACAGTTTGGCAAGTTTTTTTAAAAATTAAATATACACCTAACATGTTATCCAGCCATTCTACTCTTACGCATTTATCTAAGAGAAAAGGAACAAGTGTTCACACAAAGACTTGGACACAAATGATCATAGCAGTTTTATTTATAATAGCCCCAAACTAGAAACAACTGAAATATCTATCAACAGGTAAATGGATAAACAAATTGTGGTACATCCATCCAATGGGATACTACTCAACAATAAAAAGGAATGGACTTTTTATATACACGCCGTGAACAGATTTCAAAATAATTATGCTCCTTGAAAGAAGCCTGACCAAGAAAAGTACACCTGTATGATTCTATTTATATAAAGTTTAGAAAATGCAACTAATCTATAGTGAAAGAAAACACATCAGATGTGCCTCAGGAGTGAGTGATCACAAAAGGGCAGGAGGAAACTTCTGGAGGCAATGAATAGGTTCACTATCTTGTTTGTAGTGATGGTTTTACAGGATATACATATGTCAAAACTCATCCAGTTATGCACTTTAAATAGGTACAGTTTATCGTATGTGATGACACCTCAATAAAGCTGTTTTAAAAGAGGGGTAGAAGGGAATGGACTTCAATGGAGCCAGTGACTATCATCAAAGATTCAACTTCTTTCTCTTTCTCTACTGTGCCCCCTAGTCTGGAAGACAGAGAGCTTGCCCCTGATTGACAGGGGTTTTCCAAGCAAGAGCCTGAGGCCTGAAATTCATCCTGATTGTATATGCTTAGGTCATGTGGCTACTTTAGAAACAATCACTATAACCAGGGGAACAGAATAGAGTGAACAGGGCCCACCGCTAGAGGAGGGATCATAAATCTTTGTAGCTCTGGTTATTTTCTTGTGAGAATCTTAGATGTAGAATTAACGTGAAAAGAAAAAGTACCCAAATTTTTAAGGCTTCGTGTCCTGGGAAAAAAAGAAAAGCACAGTTAAAAGGGAAATTGAGGAGAGTTTAATGAAGGACTATTTACCAAGGTGTGAAGAGAATTAAGGCCTAGTGAAACTGCTGGGGGCCAAACAACAGCAGGAGAGATGGGGTGAGGGGACAGGAACCTTTTCCATTTTCTAGACCAGAAGGGTGAATGGAGGAGCTGTACTTGGAACCTGGTGAGAATAGAAACTGTGGGAGAGGAGCTATTTGGGTGAGCTGTGGCCTTAGGGACACAGCCTAGGCGACTTGGGGCCCAGCAGGGAGGGAGCTGGGGAAATAGAACCCCAACTTCTCTCTCTTCCTCCTCACCTCTCCCCCTGACTGTTAGCCAACCTTGCCCAGAGTCTGGGTGATGTGGTCCAGTGAGTAGAGACCAGCCTCCCAGGGCCCGAGCAGAGTGGAAAAGGGCAGAGACCGGATCTGGAATGAAGAGAATATCCAGCACAATACTTCTTGCTCAATTGCTTCCACAAAGCTACCGTTTAAAAATTTGTATTTTTCTTTCTTAAAATACTGCTGGGAGGTGATTAATGAGGGACTGCCTGCCCTACTGAGAAACAGCCTCCTGCCCTAACCCTGCCCCCACACTGTTTGCCAAATATATTTGACATCCTACAACAACCAAAGTTCTCTGAAAGGCAGGACAGCTGAGCATCTCTGGCAGCGCAAATGAGGAATGGCTTTTGAAAGGAGCGTTTCAGCTCCAAAGGCTCAAAGCACCCTAAGTCAAAAGAAAATCCAGATGATCTCTCTCTCTAGGATTCCTCCCCACATTCATAAACAGAACAGTTCTAATTGGATAAATTATAAAATAGCAGTCCCCTCAATTTGTCATAAAAATGTAAATACTTGGGAGGTGCCACTGAATGAAAAAGAGATGGGACATTGTACTTGAGACTAAGTCATATTAGGAAATAAGAAAGCAACTGAGAAAAGGTAGTGACTTCCTCTCTATTACAAAACAAAAAAATTTCTGGGGCCTGCCGAGTGGTGCGTTGGTTAAGAGCTGGCTTGGGACGCCAGAGGGCCCCGGTTCAGATCCCACATATGGGGCCGGTGACACTGCCCTCTACAGCTAAGATGCTGAACAACAGCTCAACCTGGAGCTGGGCTGCAGTGGGTTGCCATGGGCTACCGTGTGTAGCCGGCAGCCAGCGTGAGTGGCCTGCAGCCACTGTGAGCGGCTGTCCATAAGCCGGTGACTGATCTGCCTCGCCCAGGAAGAGTGCAATGATGGTGCCAACTTGGGCCAGTGAAGCGACGTCCTCCACAGCTAGACTGAAGAACAAAAGGACAGTAACTTGTCTGTTCCCTTTCCCCCAATTCCCCAGCACTGTTCCCATCCCCCAATTCCCCAATAAAAACCTTAAAAAAAAAATTCTGTCTTTTTTTTCAAGATTTTGTAATTACTATAAAGTTATGTTGTTTTTTCTTGGAGTAGCAAGGTGCACAGTCTCTGCAGTGACTCCCTCTGCAGATCAGACTTGTCTGCCTGTGTCTGCAAATCACTTGGGCCAAATCCTATCAAATAAGGACTACAGGGCTTTCAAGTAGAGAACAAATCCTGTAAGGCAGCGTGTCTCAAACTTCAATGTGCGCAGGAATCATGTGAGATCTTTTTTAAAAAAATGCAGATTCTGATTCAGTAGGCCTGGAATGGAGCCTGAGAACCTACCTTTCTAACCAGGTGATGCTCAGGCCACTGGTCCCAGGAACACACACTGAACAGCAAGGCTGTGAAACAAACAGAAGTGCAAACTCAGAGTCCAAGCCAGTAGCAGATGTGTGATGTAGAACATAGGACAAAGAGGACCAGGAGCATTGATGTGCATGGGCAGGAGAAGATGGATGTCTCAGCCCAAGAAGAGCACACATTCATTCTCCTTCCACCTTTTCATTCTATTCACTTTTTGTTCAATGGATTGGATCATGCCCACCTAATCTGGTGAGGGTGATCTTTACTCAGTCTACTGATTCAAATGCTAATCTTTTCTAGAAACACCTTCACAGACACACCAGAAATAATGTTTTACCAGCTATCTGGCCATCCCTTAGCCCAGTCAAGTTGACACTTAAAATTAACCATCACACTGTTAGAAAAAAAGGAAAACCTACTTTACTACCTGCCTAACAGGATTATTGGGAGATTACTCTAAAAACATTTACATGAAAAAAAGCACAATGCTGGTTCATAATAGGCATATTAGTTTTCTTTCTTCATTTTTATACTCTCTGCTTGATGTCCTTAATACATCAAACCTCTTTTCATCAATCATAAGAAGTTGTTTTTAATCATTCTCTCTCTTTTTTTTTTCTGCTGTTGCCACTTGTTCCAAGTAGACCTCAGCTAATTTTGTGCAAAAGCAATTTGATAGTACCCTAGCTTCAACCTGTGAAGTGTCCTTTTAGCTTCTGCTCTGGTGAACTTCTGACTGCCTCCATGTGGAAAACCCCTAGGAGTCCACTCGGCACTCTGATGTTGCCACCTGGAAGGGTAGAGGCCATTGACCAATGGGGGACAGTATTTAGCAATGGATAAATACTTGCTGCTTTTTAAAAACCCAGGTAGAAGTTTCTACAACACATTTCAAAACCACCCTCAGAAGATTCTACAGGATCATATGCCAAAATCACCCACAGTGTGGCCAGCCTCTTACAGTGGTTCACAACCTGTGGGTCATGACCCCTTTGGGGGTCAAATGACCCTTTCACAGGGGTCGCCTAAGGCCATTGGAAAACATAAAGATNCATCTACTACCTCTGTCCACCTAACTCAACCTAATACCTCCATTATACCAATTCTTAGATTACAGAGAGTTTGGATCCATCATTCCCAGCACTTTTTAATCTATCAATTGGTCAATCAATCTATATATTAATATCTGTCACCTTCCTAAACCCTTTCTTTCTTGCCTCACAGAGTTTCCATAGTGCATCATTACCATCACTTTGAGGACTTACAAAAACTTTACTTTCATAATTTGTGGCGCAATATTTGGATTTTTATAGCTTAGGCTCTGAAGGTGCTTGCAGAGCATAATTTTGCCCTTTGGGGCTCTGGAACTGTCTGCAGGGCCAGCAACCCCCTTGTGCTGATTGTACTGTTTGATACATTTTACTCTTTGCATCAATGTTAAATAATATTCCCTGTACTGTGATTGTGTGATCAAAGATGGCCTTTTTGTTATGCAGGCCTGGGCTGAAACTAGGACTTGATAAATGCTTAATCATATATTACCCATTGTTCTCACCTTACAACCCCACTTGCTTGATCACTGAGTCAGCCAACCATTGAAAGTCCAGTTGCCCCCATCAATCAGAAAACAAATGATGTAAGTTTATTGTCTTGTTTCCCCTAGCAACCCATCTCTTTGGTCAACAGCTCCTTGTAACTTTTGCCTTATCTGCTCCATTTTGGAACTTATTCTTGGTTCATACCGAGGGCTATGTTTCCTGGTTTGCAAATCATTCTCTGAATAAACTCCCTTTAAATTTCTTTTTAAAAAGTTATCTCTGGGCTTTTTTTTTTTTTTACAACTTCCTTATAAACAGCATCACTTGCCCTTCTCTTAGTTAAATCCAACTATCTTTTTCCATGTCTGCATTCTCTTGACTGAAGGTTAGTTGAGAAAATACCACTATGCCATCTGAACTCACTTTATATTCGTGACATAAATCGAAAATGGGCACTCAACCCTGCTGGCAATATCACAATCTTTCCTCAGTTTACCTTCTCACTTCCAAAAGATACCTCTGACCTTCTTCTCACTCCTCCAACCACTAATACCCTCTTCTTGCCTTACTCTTAGCTGGAGACCTCATCTTACATTTTATTAAGAAAAATGATGTGATTATCCTTATCCTTCTACCCATTCATAAACCATCTGCGTCTGAATTCATCTTCTGTCTTTCCTTCCTGTTAAAAGGATAGGAATCTGGGTTCTATTTAAAAGCCCATCCCTCTCCCTAAGCTCTGGATCCATTCTTCCATCCTCCTCTACAATTTCATTCCTGTAGGCATTCCCTTTTTCTCCTCCAACAATTTCTCTTTCTGGACTAGATCATTCCCACAATAATATAAACTTTTATATGCCAACACAACATAAACAACAAAAAACTTCCCTTGCTGTACTTGTCCCACTCTAGCCACCATCCTATTTCTCTTANATGTGGGATCCAAACCGAGGCCTTCTGGCGTCCCAAGCCAGCTCTTAACCAACACGCCACTCGGCCGGCCCTTAAATAGTTGATTTAATGTATGGTAAAATGTCTTCTGCACTCCTTAGTGACATTTGTTTAATTTGTATGTTCATACCACAGTGCAAGCTGCTTTTATGATGCTCCAGGGGTTCGCCAACTTTTTCCATAAAGAGCCAGATAGTAAATATTTTAGACTTTTAGGTCACACATCTTGGTGGCAACTACTCAACCACACTATTTTAGGGCAAAAGCCATCATAGACAATACATAAATAAATAAGTGTGGCTGTGTTCCAATAAAACTTTATTTATGGAAACTGAAATTTGGTATCATATAATTTTCATGTGTCATAAAATATTCACAAAAATTCTGTTTTGGTAATTTAAAATTTTTGAATCCATTCTTAGCTTCCTCCATGTACAAAGCTAGGCAACAAACTAGCTTTGACCCATGGACTCTAGTTTACATTCCTGATTCTGTAGTACTAATTTTTGGGAGTCAAGTTTACCATTATGTTTAAACCTTCAGAGTAAATTGTGCCTGTGCCTCCATTTAAATTCTATTTTGTTGTTTTGAGGGAGGGGCAGAGCTTTACAACCTAACTATAAAATTCTTCTCTGGGATAAAATTTGGTATTTAAACCCTAAAACAGAGAACACAATTGTTCTGAATCTGAAAAGTCACTAGCATTGAACCCCAATTAACATTTGTTATATTAAACTATACCTTGATAAATTGTCTTTAGAATTATGGACGTTTACATTTTTAAAGTTTTAAAATACAAGTTGATTAATTATAATATTCTTCTGGAATTTTAAAACATACAGAAATATTAAAAGTGTTATACAATGTTAACATGTCATTTTAAAAATGTACTCCCTAGCATGTTTCTTTGCCAGCAAAAGGGCACCAAGGACAAAGGCCCCAAACTTGGAATTTCTAGGGATTTTTCAAAACCTTAAATCATCTTTAAAGACAACAAGCAATTGGAAGTCAAATCATTATGACTTCATTGTAGTGGATATTTTCCCCATTAACGGTGAACTGAAATTGTCAGCCCGTTTCAGAGTGGTACCAGATGCTAGCAAGTCTCAGTCCCTGGAGATAAAACTTGACACATCACAGTACTTGCTCCTTGACCTCCCAATCCTAACAGTATTTTACTTTATATTGGAGCCCAGTGAATATAAAGACTATCTCAGCTTTCATAAGTTTGTGTCTAAATTTTAAAAATATGAATTTGGTGGTGTAAGTATCTCTAAATTTTAATAATTATAACAAGATTTATTCCAGAGTGTTTGAAATCTGCATGTTTTAGAGGAAAAAATATAATATTTGTTACTTTTGTACATTGGAATCACCTTCAAGTATAACATGTTCATTTCATCCTAAAATACTTTTCTCCCTTAGTAGAGTTCCATATATTTCATGTAGCTTACCATTCTTCATGTTTTTAATTTTGAAACTGGATTACAATTACTATAGGTACCACATAAGTGGGTAAATGAAAAGACAGATAAGACAACAAGATAGATAGATAGATAATTATTATACTAAATAGCTTGGCTTTCTTTTTTGTCTGTGTGTTTTTACCCAACCCTGAGAGATTTGTATCTCTTTAAACTATGCTACAAAGCAATAGGACAAAAATCAGTATCTTCTTTCCAATAATAGAGCATGTAATTACTTATACTTTCAAATTAAATTTCAAATTTAATTTACCTGAGTCATTTATTTGCTAGTTATATTGAACAAAACTTTTTTAAAAATATAGTTGAGGTCTATGGAAAAACTGGATATCCACATACAAAAGAGTGAAGTTGGAATGCTTACCTAACGTCATTTACAAAAATTAACTCAAAATGAATAAAAAACCTAAGCAAAAGGGTTAAAATTATATGTCTCTTAGAAGAAAAACAAAGAAAAAAGTTTCATGATATTAGATTTGACAATAATTTCTTGGATATGACACCAAAGGCACAAGCAATGAGAGAAAAAATAGACAAATTGGATTACATAAAAATGAAAAACTTTTGTACATAAAAAGACACTCTCAACAGAGTAAAACTGTGGCCTACAGAATAGAAGAAAATATTTGCAAATCATATATCAGAAAGGGATTAAAATCCAAAGTATATGGAGAACTCCTAAAACTCAACAACATAACCCAATTCAAAAGTGAGCAACAAACTTGAATACACATTTCCTTAAAAAAGATATACAAATGGCCAACATGCACTTGAAAAGAAGATCAACATTACTAATCATTAGGGAAATGCAAATGAAAACCATAGTAATGCCACTTCACACCCATTAGGATAGCGTCTAACAAAAACAGAAAAAAATAAGTGTTGACAAGATGTGGAGAAATTAGAACACTTATGCACTTTTGGTAAAATGGTACAGCTTCTGTAGAAAACTGTACGGTGAGTCCTCAAAAAATTAAAAATAGAATTACAATACAATCCAGCAATTCCGCTCCTGGGCATATACCCCCCAAAAAATTGAAAGCAGGGTCTTAAAGAGATATTTGTACACCCACGTTCATAGCAGCATTATTCACAATAGCTAAAATGTGGAGGCAAACTACATGTCTAGTGATGGACAATGCACAATCAAAATACGATATATGCATACAGTGGAACACAGTAGTCCCCCCTTATCTGCAGTTTTCCTTTCTGTGGTTTCAGTTACCCTTGGTCAGTGGCAGTGTGGAAATACTGAATGAAAAAATTCAAAAATAAACAATTCATGAGTTTTAAATTATGCGCCTCTCTGAGTAGCGTGATGAAATCTCATGCCATTCATTGTCCTCCATCCCACCCAGGACATGAGTCATCCCTTTGTCTAGCATATTCTCACTGTACAAGCTACCTGACCATTAGTCAGCTAGTAGCCCTCTCATTTATCAAATAGACTGTCATGGTATCACAGTGCTTATGTTCAGGTAACCTTTATTTTACTTAATCATGGCCCCAAAGCACAAGAGTAGTGATGCTGGGGCCGGCCGAGTGGCGCGATGGTTGAGAACTCGCTTGGGATGCCAGAGGGCCCCGGTTCNACAGTAGCAAAATTACAGTTATAGAGTAGCAACGAAAATAATTTTATGGTTGGGGGTCACCACAACATGAGGAACTGTATTAAGGGGTCGCGGCATTGGGAAGGTTGAGAACCGCTGCCTTAACACATCCTTGTCTTGACTTCTCGTTCATGCCTTCTATGTCTGCTCCCTGAAGTCTCACTGTTTAATAAATGTTACTGGCCTTAAGGAGAAACCAGATAAAGACACTGTGCCTTAGCTTTAGCAAATGTTATTGTCCTGTAAGTTAATGTACAGAATATTTGAAGAGTTATTATTGCATCAATGTTGGGACTAAGCTGTATAGTGCAAAGAGTCTGTGATCCTGGGTTCCAACAGAAAATCAGTGCTTTTCAGGTGTCAAAGTATTGTGTTTAGTATCTCTATTAACTTCTTTCATAGGACCTCCTAACCTCATGGAAAAGAGCAAATGTAAGATGATCACAACAAGGTGGCATGGAAGAGGGAAATGGGCATTTCCCATGAACACATTCAATTCTATAACTGCCTACTCAATGTATACTAAAGCAAAAAAAAAAAAAGACAGGGAAATTTGTGATGCTGGTTGTTAGGTGTAATTTTACAATAAAGTGCTTAGGTTATTTAAGCAAAATGTAAAGTTTAAAGGAATTTATTCTTCATTTTCAATATTTATGGTGACTATCCATGGGTAAACTGCAGCAGAAATGTGGTGGAAAGAACACATTGGCCAGGGGTCTTGCTACAAGGAACTATCTTGTAAAGTTGACTTGCTTTGACAAGTTCCAGATGTGTTTCATCTGACCAGAAATACTGAGATAGTGGAGCCTAGCATAGATCACAGAGATGTGATTTCTTGCTGTATAGAAAATGAGTGTTTATAGAATCAATTGTTTATTGCATATAGGGTCTAAAGTTAGAATATATTGTTTTTTTTAATATTAGCATTTTTTGGTAAGGCTGCTCTTTATCTGCAGATGTTATTTTTTTAAGGTTTTATTGGGGAATTGGGGGAGAGGAACAGCATTGGG
>NW_017732046.1:894295-897201 GCF_001890085.2 Hipposideros armiger | reverse complement strand
TTCTTTCCTTCCTTCCTTTAGTAGGTGCCTACACAGAGAGAGAGATGAACAGAATTATTTGAAAGTTTTGCTGGGAACTTACTCTACATTCACTGTACAAATGACCAGGGACTCCCTACTTTCTCCCAGAGTGAGAGACTGCACCCATCTCAAATGTCCACAGATTCCAAGGTCTCCACTTGCTAGGCACCTGGTTTTCCCAAGATGAGTGGTCTATAATCACTTGGCATCTAAATACAGATTGCCTGGTGCACAAGTAGTTTGAATCCCATTAATAAGACTGTTCGCATGTGTCCCTATAAGACAAGAGAACAGTAGGAGGGCAGGAAAACCTTTGCTGCAGCACAGACCCACAATCTCACTGGCAACAGCAGATCCGTGGCTTCTCTTGCTCACCCTTAACTAATAACATTTCCCAATAAAGTTTATCCTTTTACCCAAACTATGTGACTCTGACACTGTAGAATTCAGTCTTAGCCACCTTTGAGGACAGCACTAAATAATCCTTCATTTGTCAAACAAAAATTTCTGCTTTACTTAGCAATCAGAAGGAAAAGGTTTTGAGAGGTGCTGTATTAAGGGGTAGAGGGGTGTGAAGAGTTCTGCTTACAACTGCTTCAGGACAAGTTAGGGATTTTTTTTTTTAATTGCAGAAAAGGACAGTTTATTACATTTCAAAGAAGCAGAAGTGGGCCTGAGCAGTAGAGAATGGCTCAAGGGCCAGCCATTATTAGAAGAAAAAGTATACTCCAAAGAGTTTGGAGCGGGCCAAGCAAAAGAAGCTCAAAAGACCAAGTTAGGGATTTTTAATGTAACTGGATAAACATAGGAGGGCTTGAGGCCATATGGTACCCCAGGCCCCAGTACAGGTAGAGAATGACTAATTGGCCCTCTAACTCACTCACTCCTTCCACAGAAAATGCACAGGTTTGGGGACATAAAAAGTATAAATAAAAGTCCTGACTCATCTACTATTGTGTGAACTTGTCAAGCAAGTGCAACTTCCAACTCAGATTTTCAAAACAAAAGTTGCCATTTATTTAACTGAAGCAATTTAATTTACCTCTGAGCAGCCATTCTGCTGAAATGGCAGGAAATGCATTGTCTGCATCTCCTCTCACCCTTGCCAGGATCATACAAAGGTCCAGAGAAGGGTCTTACAAAGCACCAAAGCACTAGGGAGGCCTCTTGTTAGTGACCAGGTACCCATTGCCTAGCCCACCTGGTTTCTGTTCCTGTGCCAACAGGGATGGGCATCTTGCCAGGACTGGGAGCCAGTCTTTCTATAAGCACTGTCCAGCCCAAATCTTCCACCTCTTCCTTCAGTGCACAGAACCTACCAACCTCTGTCCTCATCCTCAGGTGAAGTAGCCAATCCCCTCTTCCATCTAATTTTTCCCTTCTCCACAGAACATCTACATTAATAAGATTGATATGTATTTTCACATGTTAATTCTCTTTTCTACTTTCTTTTCTCTTTTTGTTTCCCTTTCCAGTCCCTATTTCTTATCTTTGAAGATGATGATTCAAAACCATTACTTTATATATTCATTATCTTTTCTCTGACATAGCTTAGAACCACAGAAAGATCTAATACGGCCCTGCTCTGATACCAATTGCCTAAAATCATTGCAAGAGCTTTCTCAATCTTTTGAAATAAGCCTACCTTCAGAGTCCTACACCAATAGGTTTCTGCTTCTGTCTCTTTAATGTCTCGGGCTCCAAAGCTCTGTTTCCCCTTCTTGGTAATCTTCAACTGTCTTATTTGGAAGTAGATGAAAGAGACAACAACCTACTGGATAAACTATGCTTCCTCAAAAAGTGAATCAACTAGATAGGATCAAAAACAGTGCATATTGATGAGTGCAAAAAGATGCTAAGCAGTCATAAAATACCTGCTCTATGGCTAGCCGTGAACTAAGTGCTATGAAGAATAAAAGAAAATCTTAAAAGACAAAGTCCTTCTCCATAATATTACAGTCTAGTTGGAACATGAAATGCACAAAAGTGCAGTGATGTTCAAAGGACATCACAGTATATTTAATAAGAAACTAAATTGTTCAATACAGTTAATTAGAAAACAAAACAGCATGTGATAAAATCACTAGTAGTCGGTCTATAAGGAGTTAACCATGAATTGGGGGAGGGACAGGATCCTGGGCTGAAATATTCAGAGAAATGGAAACTTCACTGGCCTCAGAGGATGCATAGATAGAAACAAGAGACAGAAACAAGAAACACACACGTACCTAGCGGCAGAATAAGCTTCCTGTGAAGGAAAAATAGTGAAGGCATTGGCCAAACCCTAAGGAAAGCTTTGTGTTATGTAGTTATCAACATCCCTAAGTAACTATTAAAAATTCAACCATCAACCCATCTTCAATCTGCTACTGGAGATATAAGTGCAACTAATCATTTAAAACCTAAATTCTCATTGCTCATTACTCTCATAGCCATTTACTGAGTCCATACTGTGTGGACAGCATTAGGAATAGTACATAGGGAAAGGGAAAAATACTTACTATGAATTAAATGAGCTAAGAATATCAGGATTACTAGGCTAAGCACTTTAGGTGTCTTAGCTCACTTTATCAACTTCAGTTCCTCTAGCAAAACCAAGGAAGCATTTTGTCAATTTTACATGTTTGAAACAAACTTATTGTCAGAGATACTGAATAAGTTATTCAGGCTACATAGTTACCATAAAGCTGATAAACAATTTGGGATGCAAGATGAAGTCATTCAAATAAGTAGTTACTGTGCACTTAAAAAATACAAAAGAGATGTTAAAGGCTATACAAGTAAGTATATGATTAAGTGGGGAAAAAAACTTTGGCAAGGATTGTGATAACACGTTTATAGATGATTGTGACCAACTTCTAAATCAGTGGTTTTCACCTTTGTTG
>NW_017732046.1:887119-892170 GCF_001890085.2 Hipposideros armiger | reverse complement strand
AACAACAAAAAACTTCCCTTGCTGTACTTGTCCCACTCTAGCCACCATCCTATTTCTCTTATCTTCTCCCCTCCTAACCTCCTCCAGAAACCAACCAACCAACCAAAGAAACAAAACCTTGAGACTTGTCCCTATGTGGACACACATCTTTTGTTCTTCAATACACCCTGTCTTTCTGCCTCACTACACCTCTGAAACCACTCTTGACAGAGGCTCTAAGGATTGCCAAATCTATTGGTCACTTCTGTGTCCTTATACTTGAATCCCATGCAACATTTGCTGTTGTTGACCACTCCCTTTCAATTGTAAAACTTCTATGACATCACCTTCTTACCTAACTGGTTGCTCCTTCTTAGTCTCCTGCTGGCTGATCCTCCTCTGCCCAACTTTGAAATGTTGGAGAGTCTCATAGCCCAGCTGTCTATCTATAATCTTTGTTTAAATAATCTCATCTATCCCATGGTTTTAAGTTTCATGTATAAATTCATAATTGCCAAATTTATGTCTCCAGCCTAGACTCCATTACATACCAACATATTCATTTGTTGACTTAACATTATCATTTTGATATCTCCATGCACCATCTACTTAATTAATAAGGCATCTCAGACTTAATTATTACCAATGCCCTCCAGCCAAAGACCACTAGAAACGCAACTATAGTTGAACAAGTTGGGTTTATTACTTGTTTCAGTAAGTAAGAATACACATTACGGAGAACCATAAGGCATCTCAGTAAGAGGGTGTTAGAAATTTGGGCTTGTGTTACATGAGTTAGAAAGGGTTCAAGGAAGAGGAATTTTGCTCTGAATTGAAAGCTGTAGGGAGGCAGGGGTAATCCTATAATTGTGTATTTTAATAAGTATTACCTAGAAGGACTGAGTATTATCTACTGGACTAAGGTTAAAACTGTAATTTATAAAGAAGCAGCAGTTACTCATATTAGCCAGCATAGGGCAATGATTGCTCATTTTGGGGGGCTTGGACAATGTTTGTTTTATCTATGTTCAGACATAATTACAGAGTGCATAATACAATTATTTTTGTCTTGATCCATCATGGTCACAGAGTGGCCTTGTATGATGTTGATGTTCTGTGAAAGTTTCCTCCCCTCAAACGTACCAAGCTCATTCCTGATTCTGCACTTGCTCTATCCTGTACCTGGTAATCTCTTTGCCTATAGGCTTCCACCATCGTGCCTCCCTCCTAATCACTATCACATCCTTTCTTCGGAGCGCTAATCAAGATCTGAAAGAATGTTGTTCATTTATTCGTTTTGTTACTGTCACTGCCTCACTAAAATTTAGTTTCATAAAGTTTTTTTTGTTTGTTTTTTTCTGTCGTGTTCACTGCTGCANCCCAATTACTATATGATTCCACTTATACGTGGTACCTAGAGTCAAATTCACAGAGACAGAAAACAGAGGTGGTTGCCAGGTTGATGGAAGCAGGGACTGAGCAGTTACTGTTTAATAAGTATGGAGTTTCAGTTTCACATGATGATAAGAGTTCTGGAAATGGGTGGTAGTAACCGCTGCACAACAATATGAATGTACTTAATAACACTGAACTGCACACTTAAAAATGGTTAAGATAGTTAAGGTTATGTGTATTTTACCACAATAAAAATTTTATTAAATATATAGTTGAAGTCTAATATAAATCAAGACCTTTGTAATCAAAGAGTCCTGGGTTCAAATTCTAGCTCTGCCACTTACTGGCTTGTTGTTGTCAGCATTTTACTTAGCTTTTTCTAAAGCTCATTTTCCTAGTCCATAAAAATAAGTCCAATAATTAAAAGAATTAATGAGATAACACGTATAAAGATCTTACTATAGTACCCGTCAATGCCTGTGACAGTGCCCATTAAATGTAATCACTTCTCTTCCTCTTATTATGCCAATAATTCAAAATATACATTGAACAGGGACTGAGAGGGAATTCTTGAAGGTTTTTCCTTATAGCACCGCTACTGAACTTTTCTAATTTCTGTTCAAGCTGCCAAGGTGAGAGGAAAGTCCCCTAGTTTGGTCGATAGAATTTATGTTCTTCGATGCCAGTACTATGTATGTTCTTTCACCTGTAAGTGCCCAATTCCCTCACTATTCTAATGCAAGACTAAGCATAAATATTAGCTACCTACCCCAACTATAGCTGGACCCTAAGGAAAGGGCTGGAACCACTTATCCCAATTCTCTCTCGACTGTCCACCACATTCTTAAAAACAAACAGGCCTATTTATTCAAGCAGCACCAGGCCAAAAAGAAACTAGTGCCACCAGCTGTCTGACTCTTATGAGCCCACATCTTGTATGCAGGGAGTATCTCTTCTGTTTGTTCACACTCTCCCGCCATTGATCCCAGAGCAGCACACTCATTTGTTTCAGGTGTTTTCTCGCAGGAGAGATGTGTCTGGAGGCAAGTGCCATATTAATAACCTTCTTGGACCACGACTTTGATTGCTACTGGCTCTCATCTTCAGGAAAGCCAAAAAAGGCAGAATCAAGTCTCAATCCATCACCCAGACAAGTAAGATACGCGTAGGGAGCTCCTCCTGTGTCCAGGGTTCAGGCTGTCCCCTCCCCAACCCCTACGCCTAACACGGATCCACTGCTCACGAATCCACCTCCCCCCAGAATGGCTACATCAAAAGAAGGGATCTATTCTTCATTGGCTAATTTTTTCCTACATTCATTCATTATAATCACTGACCTAGTTATTATTGCTTCAACTCTTTTGCAAAGGGGACCACGTTTGGCAACACTAGAAAGAACATTCTTGTGGTCACATCAGAATGATGAAAACGGTTTCAGAAAAAAAGCTACTTTTGCTTTCTTGTAAACCTTTTAGTTCATAAACAAACTAGCTGCTTGCTTCCCTTTCAACATCTCTCAAGGAGAAATAAACACAAACAAAATTGAAAGGACTTGTATGCAGCATAAAGCCTCATATAAGAGTAAACAAAAAAGATTGAAGCTTTTCCAAATAGAGACTCTTTCAAGTCATCTGTTTCAAGTTCTCGCTCTCATTTGCTCTCTAAATATTTATTGAATAGCTCACCTAGCTTATAGCCTCTTTCTCCTATAGTCTATTTTTCTACACTCTCCCCAAAGTGATTGTAATAAAACTCAAGTTTATTCCTCCCCCCTCCATTTAATACTCTTTATTAGGTCTCTGTCATGCCTGATTTTAGAAAAGCACATGAGAATGTTTGTGATGAGGTCCCTGTCTACTCCCTAGCTCATCTCCTACCAATCTTTCTCTATTTGTGCTGAAATAATACCAAACAATCTATAGTTCCCTAAACACATTTGTCTGTTTCAGTCCTCTTAGGATGCCTAAGAGAATGCTTCTTCCTTCCCCTATCTACCTGGTGAGCTCCTACTGATTTTTAAAAACCAGTTTCGACTTCAATTTCCCCAGAAAAAGTTCCCTGACTCAGAGTTAATAGCTCCCTTTTCTGTGCACTTATTCCATTTTACTCATTCATTTGTTTGACAAATTCACTAACATTCAACAGATATTGACTGACCTACTTAATACATGCCAAGTGCTGTGTTAGGGGCTCTCATTATCACTGTTGTCATCCTGGCTAACACTCACATGTGTCAGGCACTGTTCTAAACAGCATACATTTATTAATTCATTGACCTGAGTAACATCTCTATGAATTAGATACTCTTACTATGGCCATGGTATCAATGAAGAACTGAATCCAGAGATATTAAGAAGCTTGCCTATGGTCACCCTGGCTGTCCAGCATCAGAGTGCTCATTCAAGACAGACCTCATCCATATTGTAATAGAGATAAGTCTAAGGATGTAGACTGACGTTAACAGGCAATTATAACAAAATGTGATAAAAGAAGGAATATAGGATGCTGTGGAAGTATGCACCTGGAGACCTAACCTATTCAATTAGTGAGGCTTCCCTGAGAAAGATGTGCTTAGAACTAGGTCGTGAAGAATCAGTATGGAAACTGTCCACTTCAACTCCTAGATAGACTTTAAGCTACTTAGGGAGGAGTTCTCTTCTTAGTCATCTCCATGTGACAGGACTTATCCTATTGCTAGGCACACCAAGTGTGAGAAGATGTTAATTGAATGGATAAATTAATTAAAATGTTAAGTGTCTCCTTTGAGAGCCACCAGAAGCTTTAAATATTTTCTTATTTAATCTGCAGTTATTTTTCCCTCCTACATTAATGACTGAGAAACTAAACTTCAGTTCATTTGTGGACCTTTGTGTATTCCAAAATTCCTTGCTGTTCCACTGCAGTTTCTGAATTGACTCATGGATAGCTCTTTGACTTTTACGTAATTTACAATTTTATTTTTGAAATAAACATTTTACCCTATGAAACTTGAAGTATTTTGTCATATGTATATTTTACAATGAATGTCTAGAATTTTATTTGATAACATGGGGGTTTATTTCATTTACCTATTTCTGTCTTAGTCCATTCAGGCAGCTATAACAAAAATACCATAGACTGGGTGGCTTAAAAAACAAACATTTATTTCTCACAGTTCTGGAGGCTGGAAAATCCAAGATCAAGGCACAAACAGATTGGGTGTCTGTCTGGTGAAAACATTCTTCCTAGTTCATATCCAGCAAGCTTTTTGCTGTGTCCTCACCAGGCAAAAAAAGTGAGGCAGCTCTTCCAGGTCTCTTTTCTAAGGGCACTAATCCCATTCATTAGGCTCCACCCTCATGTCTTAATCACCTCCCCAAGGCCTTACCTCCTACTCCCATCGAATTGTGTATTAAGATTTCAACACCAACACGTGAATTTAGAGGGGACATAAACATTCAGTCTATAGCATTTGCACTAAGAGAAATTTTCTGTTCATATTCATAAACGATATATTTACTTTGTCTTTATCCTAGATTGTCTGTCTTTGAGGAATTACTAAGAGGGTGCCTCAGCTTAATAGTGGAGGTTAAAAAAAAAGTGGGAAGGGAATAAGACTTCCAATAACTTTTCCTTTTTGTATACTATTCCTTCCTTCCTTCCTTCCTTCCTTCCTTCCTTCCTTCCTTCCTTCCTTC
>NW_017732046.1:844028-880844 GCF_001890085.2 Hipposideros armiger | reverse complement strand
AGTCCCTTTCGCCAGAAGGCTGGTGCCAGGGCAAGGCTGATCACAGGGCTCTATCCTCAGCATGCCCACCACCCGGAGGCTCCCCCCACTAGGAATTTAACTTCGGCTTCCTGCCGATATTTCTGGAAGATGAAAGTGAAGCAAATGGAATCTTGAGAAATGGCCCACAGTTTTCTTCCTTTGGGGATTTGAACATCTGGTGCGTTTTGAAATGTTTGCCCCTTTGGGGGCAGTGGCATTTTTCCGTGCTCGGTTCAGTCAGTGATTTAAACTTCTCATCCTCTCCAGTATTCTAATTTTCACAGCTGTTCTGCTCCCCTGTGGGCATGACCCCTTAGCTGGCATTTCGCATCCCAGTGGTTTTGTGATGGACGAGTCTTTGGGGATTCAGGTGGATGAACCTATGGCTTTTTCTCCCTCGGGTGACCCGTTGCAGGCGGATGATGGCTCGTTAAAAAAACATGAGCAGAATTTTAAACCACCAGGTATGTGTTTAATTCCAAAGATGTACAGGCTACAATTCAGTCATTTCAGTTAGTTAAAAAAAAAAACTTTCCGAATCTTAAAGTGAGTTGTATGTATACATGAAAGCATTTTTACAAATCAGTAAAGCTTCCTAAGATCTAGATTTAGGACTGGATTGCGTTTTAGAGGGATTTTAGTTCAACCATGGCATTCCACAGATGAAGTTGCTAAGGTGTAAATGTTAGTGATTGTCTAGGAACACCGAGTGTTGATGCCCAAACTAGAGGTTCTCTTCTAGACTTAAGTTCTTATGTCTACTCAACATATTACA
This sequence comes from Hipposideros armiger, assembly GCF_001890085.2. NCBI lineage: Eukaryota > Metazoa > Chordata > Mammalia > Chiroptera > Hipposideridae > Hipposideros > Hipposideros armiger. The sequence goes on along the minus strand of NW_017732046.1, from coordinate 880,048 downwards.
TTCCGGTTGGATTTAGAAATTGACGTGGGAGGGATTTTCACTTAAGTATTCAAAAGTAGTATTCAGTGACAAAAATAAATGTTTGCAGCAGTGATATAGCACCAGATCACAGTGTACATCACGAAGTCTTGTTTGACCTCAACCCAGACCTTGAAGTGAAAAGGAGTAGGTCAAACAATACCTGATCTTGTACACTAAAATGTACACCCTCATTCCTATTCTAGCACAGTGCGTGGGACATAGTAGGTCTTTAATAAATATTTGTTAGAGGTGTTGCAATTGACTATTTTTTTAAGGTAGCAAAATCTTTTCCATCTCTGTCTTAAGCATATTTAGTGTTTGTCCAAAAGAATTTTGACTATTCGTCCATGATATACTTGTATATTTATACACTATGAAATAGACTTTAACCTCACCCTAGAAAAATATGACATCACGTGCTTTTGCTTTCTGACTGAAACTAAACTTACCTTTGGTGTCAAAACGAGTACTCTTCTTGATGTCCCTATTTTTGGTTCTAAAAGCCACTATTATTCTATTTATGCTTGAAACAATAGAATTGTCTTCAATTTATGCTTTGTATTTGCTTCCCATGTCCACTTTATCTTTTAAATATGTGTGGCATTGCCTTTTCTTCCTATTCCTACTTCCACCACATTAATTTATTCCCTTACACTTTACTCCTGAATTATGAGTTTCTTATCTAAACTGCCAGCTTTCACTTTTTCATCCTCAAGTGCATCCTGTACATTGCTACTAGAATAATATTAAAATGCCACTTTCATCCAGTTTCATGGATGCTGTCCCTCTTCCCCTCCATTTTTTTTGTGCAATTCCCGTTTTTCACGGTCTAGCTTTCCCTTTGGACACGTAATACAGTAACACAGTCATTGTATTATTCTTGTGTTTAGTACTCTGTGTATTTTGTCTCTTCAGTTATACCACGAGCTCCTTGAAGACAGTATCTCATATAACTCCTAATGTATGTTGTACATTAGGCAGAATATATGAATGGATGAATCTGAATTGATTCTAGCATTATGTACAGGTGAAAGCTACTGTTCTGTTATGCTGGAAATCTGGGAATTAGAGTGGGGTGAATTTTATTCCAGTTTCTAAAGTTTTGTGGCTCCTATGTAACAGAACATTGAACATTATAAACAGTACTTTTGATAATTTATAAAACAGGATGGGTACATCCTGTCTTTTTTATATGACTCTAAATAAAAGCTAAAGTTATATCAAAAACGTAACTTAAGGAGGAAAGCTGATGAGGTTCAAGCACATAACTGTTTCATGATCTAATGTGATTTACTTTCCCTTTATGGAATAACTTCTGAATGATAGGACTTTTTCTATATCTTTGTATTCCCAGAACCTAACAGTGTCCAGCACAAAGTAGGTGCTTGAAAAATTTGAATGAATAGTTTAATGCAAGGATATAAAGTAAAATACTTAGTGTAATAAAAGAATAGCGTGGCCCTGTGTTTGGGGGTATTTATCAGCTTTTTATAACTTTTTATGATAAAATTATACATGCTTATTGAAAATTTAGAAAATATAGAAAGCCAAAATAAGAAAATATTATCCCACTATCCAAATATTTCCATTGTTAACATTTTGTTTTATTCCTTTAGTCTTCCTGTGCGTACGGATACATATAAAATTTTTTTTTCAATTACAGTTCACATACAATATTGTATTAGTTTCAGTGTACAACATATGATTAGACATTTATATAAGTTATAAAGTCAACACTGAGATGAGTCTAGTACCCATCTGACACCATACATAGTTATTACAATATTATTGACTATATTCCGTATGCAGTACTTTATAGTCCTGCGACTTTTTTTATAACTAGCAATTTGTACTTCTACCTGGCAACCATCAATTCTAGTTCTGGAGGTACATTTAAAAAAAAAAAAAACTAAATTGGGATCTTAGCCAACTTATTTTTAGTCTCCATTTTTTACTTAGCAATATATATATCTTGAGCATTTCGTATATAATTAAATATTCTAGAGCTTGATTTAAGATGACTGCCTAATAGTTCATTGCATAGTATGCTATAATTTATTTAATTGCCTTTTCATGTTGAACCATTAGATTGTTTTCCTATTAAGAAAAATGCTGCATGAACAAAGTACCTGGTGTAATATTGGGCCAAATGTTTATTCTTTCAGTAAGTCTTTTTCTTTAAGTACCTACTATATGCCAAGTTTAACAAGTGATAAAGATCTATTCAGTGAAAGAATGAACTATAAACTGTATATACACTGAGTATCTCCTCCGTACTGTTCAGCTATACTGGAAGGCTTGCTTTCAGTGTGTTAAATGGATGCTCTTAGCCCATGATTCTAAAATGGGTTATAGGTACCATCTTGATTTGCTTGGGACAGATCTAGTTTATACCTGTTGTCACAATATAATTATTATCAGTGCCCTCTTATTCTCAAGAGTGTCTCAGTTTGGACTAAATTATATCATCTCCCTAGTTATATACAGTATAAATCAGGCAGTATATGAAGCCCCAGAATAAATATATATATTCCTGGAGTATCAGTTTTACTCCATGGTAAGTAATTGACAGCATTTCATTTATGATATATTCATTAAATGTCTATTTTGTACAGGTACTAGGTGCTAGGGATAAATTATGCATAAAACAGACAAAAATCAATGCCCCCAATCTAGTGGAAAGAGATAGACAGTAAACAAATAGAATGTTCAAGAGTAATAAGTGCTGGGCCGGCTGAGTGGCGCATTGGTTAAGAGCTGGCTTGGGACACCAGAGGGCCCCGGTTCGGATCCCACACATGAGGGCCAGTGACACTGCCCTCTACAGCTAAGATGCTGAACAACAGCTCAACTTGGAGCTGGGCTACCGTGAGTCACCTGCCACGGCATAGGCTGCAGCCCCTGCGGCAATGGGTTGCCATGGGCTACCATATGTAGCCAGCAGCCAACGTGAGTGGCCAGCAGCCGCAGTGAGCGGCCGTCCAGAAGCCGGAGACTGATGTGCCTCCCCCGGTAAGAGCGCAATGATGGTGCCAACTTGGGTCAGTGAAAGTGACGTCCTCCACAACTAGATTGAAGAACAAAAGGACAGAAACTTGTCTGTTCCCCTCCCCCCGATTCCCCAGCGCTGTTCCCATCCCCCAATTCCCCAATAAAAAAACTTAAAATAAAAAAAGAGTAATAAGTGCTGTGAAGTAAATGTAGAAGGGAAGGGGAGATAAGTATTGGGGGAAGAGATTGTGATTTTAATCAGTAATTGGTCAGAGAAGGCATCAGGGTGGTAACATTTGAACTAAGACTTGAAGATGGTGAAGGAGTGAGTTTCGCAGTTATCTGGAGAAGAGCATACCAGGCTGAGGAAATGGCAAGCTGGAAGACCCTGAGCTGGGAGCATGCCTAGCATTTTGGAAAAGCAAGGAGGTCATGGTGACTGGAAGTGGGAGGGTGATGCGAGTAAAGTTAAAGAGGAGTGGAGAGAGTAGATAATTCTTTGGCTTCTTTGTGGAGCAAGATGTTAAACAGTAGGTTTGAGCAAAATAGTGATATGGTGACTTAGCTTTGAGGAGTAGTCTAGATGCTATGTTACATATAGACTACGAGCCAGCAAGAGTGAAAGTGGGGAGCATAGTTAAGGAGGCTATTGCTGTTATCAAAACTTGGATATATTATGTAGCTGAAAAAAATTCACTGTAAATTTCAAAACAGAACCATAGACCTAATGTATAAAATAGGAATATTTAAATAATTTTTTAGCTTGTGGACTTTTCAGGGTCTTCCCTCAATCCTCAAAGTGTATTTATTGATTGTTGCCTTTAGTAGTATTTTCCAGCTTTTTTTTTTTTTAAGATTTTTATTGGGGAATTGGGGGATGGGAACAGTGCTGGGGAATTGGGGGGAGGGGAACAGACAAGTTGCTGTCGTTTTGTTCTTCAGTCTAGTTGTGGAGGACGTTGCTTCACTGGCCCAAGTTGGCACCATCATTGCACTCTTCCCGGTGAGGCAGATCAGTCACCGGCTTCTGGACGGCTGCTCACTGCGGCTGCTGGCTGCTCACGCTGGCTGCTGGCTACACACAGTAGCCCATGGCAACCCACTGCAGCAGGGGCTGCAGCCTAAGCGACGCGTCGCCAGCGACTCATGGCAGCCCAGCTCCAGGTTGAGCTGTTGTTCAGCATCTTAGCTGTGGAGGGCAGTGTCACTGGCCCTCATATGTGGGATCCGAACCGGGGTCCTCTGGCGTCCCAAGCCAGCTCTTAACCATCACGCCACTCGGCCAGCCCATTTTCCAGCTTTTGAATGAATGTCTTCTGCTGTCTACTTTCATCTCCTACTTAAGAATTTGAGGATTTTATATTCACTTTGGTTGTCAGTAAGTTTCATTGTTGTTTAAAAATGTCATAGTTGTTCTGTAGTGACAGGAAACCTTAACATAAACATATTTAGAGTTTTGTTATAGGTAAGTACACAGTACATAGGAAGTGAGTAGTTTTGTGGAAGCACATTAAGCCAAATTCACATGGCTGGTGCATTACGGTATTTTTACATTTTCTTTCTGGTGATTTCAAACAGCTAAGCAGCATTTCTACTAACTGCCAGCTCATGCTTATGCAAAGGGCAGGTCCAAAATGTGGAACTCATGGGGAAACCATGGACTATTATTGTAGTTGGAAGGTAAAATTCATCTAATCAACCCCTTTACAGGTTAAGAAACTGAATACTATGTGGTTTAATGATAGGAGTTGATTCCAGATCTTTAGATTCTAAGCTTTTTTTATATTAGCGCTGTCCAGTAAAATTTTCTGTGATAACAGAAATGTTTCTATGTTGTCACATGTGGCTAGTGTGACTGAGGGAATTAATTTTTAATTTAATTTAAATTAATTTAAATTCAAATAGACACACAAAATTAGTGGACAGCACCATTCTATCGTACTACAAAGCTTTTGCTATTAATCACATACACAACGAAAACATGAACATAAATGCATTATCAATACATTTAATAATACTATTGTACAAACAGCGTTCCTAAAATATTTCATCATATCTAAACACCATTGATTGTAAGATACACCATTTTATATACTGCTCAGAAATGCTGCCTATTATACTATGATGCAATGTTTTCTTATTGCCTATGATTTTTTAATTTTATACTTATTGAAAGACTTCTTTTAGACCTATTAGAGAAATAATTGTAGATCTCTGGTACATACTTAAAAAGGAATACAAATATTTCAGATCTGTCTCTTCTGAATCCCTGTTTGTACTTAGAGTTATTGATGTCCTATTCCCCCCCCCCTCAGAAATATTGGTCTCTATACATTTGTGACCCAGAATTTCTTTGGTGAATCCATTTTTTTAAAGCCATTATTAATGGGCCCTTATGAAGAGCCCAGTTGTGTGGAACTGGCCTACGTTTGATTTCTTCACCACCTTGCTGCTCCTCCCCACCACCATTTGGCACTTCATGGTTCGATGTGAAGGCTCGCTCCTTTGTGGTTTTTTTGATTTTCAAGTCACTGACACTTTTCTGTAAGTTTTGATGCTAGCTGACACTTATAAGATGCATCCCACTTTTAGAGTTGTTAAAATGTGTCCTAGAATCAAATGTACTTTTGAACATAGCGTTTTAGTACCCATTCGTGGTGCCTTTCCTGTGACACTGGAATTTGAAGCTGGTTGGAATTGACACTCATAAGGAAAAATTCTAATGGACTGTGGCAACGACTGGTAGAAAGCCTGCTTTTTTTCCCAGGCCTCGGTTTTGGTTTCTAGAGTATAGTAGCTGATAGTGAGGTAGCTGCTACTGTTTTGGCTTCACTCTGTTGTAACTTCTGAACTTTTGCTTTTTTTTTTTTTTCTTTTCCCTACATCTATCTGAGTGGCCATAATAATGGTAATCATTCATTCAACAAACGTGCCAGGCACTGTCCTAAGAACGAGTGTACTGTGGTGAATTATACAGACAGGGAACTTATATTGTGGAGCTTATATTCTCGTGGGAGGTGACAGCAAACAAATAATTTTATAATGGATAATTTTATAGTGGATAAGTATTCTGAAGACAATAAACAGGACAATGTGAATAATGGGAGGAGTGCTAATTTAAATAGGATGTCAGAGGAGACTGTGACAATTAGCCAGCCATATGAAGTTACAGGGTAGAGAATTTGAAGCAGAGGGAATAATAAGAGCAAAAGCTCTAAAGAAATGTTAATAACAATAACTACAACAGGAAGAATTACCACTATCATTTATTTAATATCTACTATGTGCCGGGCATTGTGTTAAAAGCTTCTCTTATGTTATGTATATTATTTCATTGAATCCTCACAGTATCTTAGTGGCATGGGTACTGTTATTACCCCCTTCTCTATAGATGGGGAAACTAAGGCTCACAGAGACAAGCTGTGTGCTCAAGGAAAGTCATGCTGGCTGGTAAACAGGATGGCCAGAATTTTAACTTAGGCCTCCTGTCTCCAAAACTGGTATGCGTAATTACTTTTATATTGTCTCATATTGAAATGATGAAGCTTCTCCCATATACCTATGAAGCACATGGGAAGGTGAGGGTAATTTAAGTAAGTTTTCCTATTTCCTTTAGTGGGAAGAATACTGGACTAAACCCTCTCATTTATTCTTCAGCTTTTAATGTTCTTCCTCTCTCTCAAATTATCCACTTGTCATCTTCCTGCTTAAAAACTTCTATGGCTTTCACTTCTTTTCCCTTCCTCAGCCACATTGAATTTCATTATTTCCTCTACCCTACTGTCCCCCCGCAATAATCTATGCCTTTTTCCTTTTCCATTTCTTTGTGTACATAGTTCCTTCTTCCTAAAATGCCTTCTTCCAATTTTCTACTTGGTGAGTGCTTCAAAATACAGTTTTAACTGTCACTTGAAGCTTCCTGGCACCTTCAAAAGTATTCATTCCCTTCCCCGCTTCTACCTAGTACTATGTGCATTCCTCTCTTACAATTATTGTCTTGTATAAAGAGTGAGGTTTTTTTTTTTAAGATTTTATTGGGGAATTGGGGGAGGGGAACAGACTTTTAACATCTGTCTCTTTTACTAGGTTAACCTGTGAGAGAACAGGGGCTGCACCAGATTAGTTCATTTTTTATGATATGGCCATTGCTGAGCATTTGTTAAAACACAGTGTTTGTTAAATGAATGAATCTACAGACTTATCAGCAATACCTCCATGAAACTGGGCAAGTGATTTAACTTCCCTGGGTAGGGTTTCCTTACCTGAAAAATCAGGGCACTAATTCCTGTTCTGCCAGTATCATGGTGCTTTTGTGAAGATCTGAAATGGCAGTACACGCGACAGTGCTTTGAAAATGTCTTGAACTATTAGACTATGCGGAGTATTATAATAACTTAAAAAGTAGCTGATGTTTCGCCTAGATATGGGAATAAAATCTGATAACTTAAGCATGTAGTTCTCTTTTATACCCAGTAGTTTATTACATTTTGTATTATTACCTTTCCGTATTTTAACCATGTATGTTTTTGTAAAAAGCTTATATTTATTTAAAAGTAGCAATTTACCTGCTGTCAGGGATAGAGGATACTATTAGTAATTGGAACAATTTTTTAAAATGTTTTTTGACATGCCTGAGAGCATTAGTAGACCGACTGTCTGATGGAATACTATGACTATGCAATACACAAAGCTTTCCCAAGCCTGAAGGTTTTATATCTTGGGGGAAGGAAACAGTTTTCAAGAAGATTGCATTGTGTCCTCGTCATGCCATCTAGTGATCATAGCACAAATTGTTTAGTGATTTTTTTAAAGTTAGCTTCTTCATTGTGTTGTACTGTGGGCAGTGACAATGTATCTGTTAGTATGTAGTAATTCCAGAGTAGTAGAAATTTGGTATGTGATTCTGGGACTTAGCAGTTTGTCTCCTAGTTCAAGAGGCGTATGGGAGTTACAACAACATGATGGGATTTTAATGATTCTTACCATGATTTTAAGGCTGTTTATACCTATTTGTTTATTTGTAACTTATTCATGGTTTCGAATTTGTTGAGTTTTTTTAATTTAAGAAAGCATAAAATATGCACTCATTAATTTTAGCTATGAATTGTTTTTTCTTTGATAGGTGTTAAAAAAGATATTGAGAAGCTTTATGAAGCTGTACCACAGCTCGGTAATGTGTTTAAGATTAAGGACAAAATTGGAGAAGGTAATTTGGGGCTATACTTTATTATTTATTATATACTTTTTAAGGTTTTTTTTGTTTTCCCTTCTGTTTCCCTTGTTTAATCTTGATGTTTATTATTATTTTCTATTGAAAAATATACTTCTTTTTAAAATATTAAGACCATGTTTATATTATTATGGTAACAGTTTTTCTTTTATCCCTGGAAAGAATTACAGAATAAATAAATGTATAAAGTGGACAGTCCTATTTTAATCTTTATACTTTTATGCTATTAAAAGTACTGATATATTAATAATGTGTTATTAATGATTATTATGAAAAATGTAAGATTCAGATTGGGAAATTTGATAAAGGGAAGCCAAATCTTTTTCCTCTCTATTGTAGTTAGGTAGAATTGCACATTGAAACATACGCGGTGTGATCAAAAGATACTGTGAATGTTTAAATTAAAAAAAAAATGTTTACAGTAAAAGACACATTGCCATTAAGTCCCCTCAAAATGCTCCCCCTCACTTCTAACACACTTATCCCATCATTCTTGCCACTTTCTGAAGCAGTTCTGGAAGTCCTCTTTTGTGGGTGTCTTTACTCATTCTCCATTATGACAATGCTCTGTGTCACACATCGCTTCTGGTACATCAGTTTCTGTCAAAAACATTACGGTTTGTCCTCATCCACCTTATTCACTGGATCTGGCACTTTGTGACTTCTGGCTCTTCCCCAAAGTCAAAATGACCATGAAAGGAAAATGGTTTGAATCAATTCAGGACACTGATGCAGCCATGACAGCGTAACTAAAGGCACTCACGAAAGAAGACTTCCAGAACTGCTTCAGAAAGTGGCAAGGATGATGGGATAGTGTATTCCAAGTGAGGGGGAGTATTCTGAGGGCGATTAATGGCGATGTGTCTTTTACTGTAGTAAATTTTTTTAAATTTTAACATTCGCTGTATTTTTTTATCACACCTCATACATGAAACCTAAGATGGCAAAATGATGGAAATAAAGTAGTACAGTACTTATAGGATGGTCAGTATTAGCATAAATACCATTGAAAGACTGACAATCATTTTGATTGAATGAAGGGTGAATTAGGCAGATAGATGTGAAGAGAATGAGAAGATAAAAGATGATAGAGGGCCGGCTGAGTGGCTCAGCTGGTTAAGAGATCGCTCAAGAGTTTGAGCTCTGAGCAACAGCATTTCAAGTCCCGGTCCAAGCTGAGCAGCTGCTGAGCTGCCAACAGGGGGCAGGATGGCTCAGCTTAAAAAAGAAAAAAAAGATAATAGAACTTTTTGGTGGCTATGTTGAGAAATACCTAAATAGTAAAAAAACACAAAACTTCCATATACTTCATTGCTTGCTTTTCACAATGAAAAGTGTCACACTAGAAAACTTCAGGGTCAGCAGGGGCAGAGTAATTAAAAGATGAGATGATTTGGGATAGAAGAAGCAGATCTTTTCATTTTTTTCCTTACCTTTTTTGAGTGTTCAAAAGCTTTGTTCTGGAAAACAGTGGCGTCCTAACAAATTGATAACTGTTTCTGAAGGGGGAGGAGTGTGTTCTAAGGCTAAATAAGTTTGGGAAATGTAATGTGTATAGCTCCCTTTTGGTTATTCATGATGAACACATTAAAGGCTCTGGAAAATTTTGTCGTAAAAAAAATTATCAATTTGTTTTAACTCAGTATTTCTCAAATTTAATTGACCACCAAATCTTTATTTTTTTCTAATTACTTGAATGCTAAATTTAAAAGCCCAGGTGTTTCTGTAGTTTTTTTCCACCTAAGACTATATTACCATTTCTATTATACTTCTAACATACCTGTGTCCAAGTCTTAAGAAAGTAATTTCAAATGACAGTATTATGGAAATATACTTATTAGAACAAGTCATGACCATGGAAATATATTATGCTAACCCAGTTAAACAGATTTACTATAGAAGTTTGGTTAAATTAATGTAGTATGTCCTAAAGAACTGAAGACAGAATTTATTAAAAATTGAAAATAAGTTGTATTCACAGATGTGTTGCTCTTTGTGTTCATTGTTATTAAAATATTAATGATAGATTATGATAATTTTATGGGTTCTAAACAGTTTTTATGATCTATTTTTAGCCTTGTTTTATTAACATTTTTGAAAACCAAATATTGAAAAATCTAATAAATTATTTTATAGGCACTTTCAGCTCTGTTTATTTGGCCACAGCACAGTTACAAGTAGGACCTGAAGAGAAAATTGCTCTAAAACACTTAATTCCAACAAGTCATCCTATAAGGATTGCAGCTGAACTTCAGTGCCTAACAGTGGCTGGGTAGGCAATTTAAAGACATTTTAATTGAATTGGCTGTATATAATTTTTAAGACAAATTTTAAGTAGATATCTAACAGGGATGATGAGATTGTCCATTAATTAAACATATTCTTTGTCAGGTGTTTGCAATTTGCTAGTACTTTTTCTCTAACCTTGGAATGGTTAGCTAAATTTATATTAATTTTAAAAGAGGATTTCCCTGGGGGCTAAGCTTGGCTTCCTGTTCTTTTACCACTTATTTTTCTCATCTTCTTGCTAAATCATAAGCTTTGGCATCCATGGTCTAGATATTTTTTTTAAATGTGGAAAACTCGTATTTCACATCTTCCCAGCTATAGACACCCTCGTTTCATATTTTAATCTGAACAACAGAATCATCATCTGGCATGTCTTCCTCATTGGTCTCTCTCTCTGCTAGGTCATTCCTCTCAACATACATGACCTAGCATCTCCTGTCCCCCTTGTACTGCCATCCCGTTTCCAGCTGCTCCATCATTTCTTTGCTCCTCTTCTTAGTCAGACTTCTCAAAAATTATCTACATGTGCTGTTTTCACTTCCACACCGCCCTTTCAGTACTCAGAGAGTGTGGCTGCTGCTCTCTTTGCTAAACTAAAACTCCTTTAGGTCGAGTCAACCATGACTTCATTTTGTCAGTTCCTGTTTCTATTCACAGGAACTCTAGGCCATGTTTAACATAATTGGTTTGAAAACCATTATCTTCTGACTTCTGCACTGTCACATACCCCTTGTTTTCTTCCTGCTTTATTTGGCCTTTCATTTTCGGTGTCCTTTGCCAGTTCTTCCTCTTCTACCTGACTTCTAAATATTGGAGTTCCTCCCTAGGTAGGATCGTGTATTTGCACATGACTTTAAATACCTGCCTATTTGACATTTCTACTTGGGTACCTAATAAACATCTCAAATATAACATGCCAAAAACTAAATTTTAATCCATGTTTCCCTACCAGAAAAACCACAAAACCCCTATTGCAACACCCTGTTTTTACCCATTTCAGCAAATGTCACCACCATCTACTCAGTTGCTCAAGCCAGAAACCGAGTAATCATCCTGTTTTTCCATTTCTCTCCTAAACCACATCCATCACTAAGTCTTGGCCATTTTGACTCCAAAATATATCTAAAAACTCATCCATGTTTTTCTGCCTTCTCAACCACTACTTTAAGCCTAGATTACTATAATGGCCTGCTTCTTCTCTTACCCACTTACTCCCATGGTTACAAAATAGCAAGCATGATCTTTAAAATATAAAAATATGCATGCACATAATATAAATTGGGTACTGTTAGCTCCACCACTTAAAATCTTCTGATAGTTTCTCAGGGTACTTTGAAGAAAAAAAAAAAAATTGAACCTTATCTCATGCCAGTCTTCTCACCTCCCTCACTGTGCTCCAGTTTCTTTAGTTCCTCAAATTTGTCTCAAGAGCTTTCTTACCTCAGGGCTCCTCGCCATACTGTTCCCCATTCAGGAAGCCCCCTCATAGTGCCGACTCATCTTTCTGATCTGAGCAGGAGTGGCACCACTTCAAAGAGGTCTTCTCTGGATTAAATTAGATTCTCCTATATTTTATTGTCACAACACCTTTTGATCTCTTTTAAAACTTCTATAATTATTTGTTACCTTGTTTATTATCTGTATTATCTACTAGATAGTAAACTCCATGAGGGCAGAAATGGTGTTAATTTTAATTCACCATTTCATCCCTAATGTCTAACAAAGTCTCTGGCCAATAACAACAGTGCCTGCTAAATATTTAAAGAATAAATGAACAAGCCTATTTCTTTGTTTCACCCTTCTGTTTATTATAGAAGACAAGAGGATGATGAGATTGCCTCTCTAATGCATGACTACATACATTCTTGTCCCTTGAATAAGACCATTCCTTTTTCCACATTTTAAATTTCTCCCTCTGCCATGTTTCCTTTCCCTGTACTTCAAAACAGTGCACACTAAAAGCCTATATGTGATCTTTCTTCCCGTCTAGCTTCCACGCTAGTTTTTTTAAATTTTCTTTGCCAGATATTTCAGGCAAATCGTCTTTATGTTCTGCTTTCGTTGTATCCTTTTTCCCCTCCTTAAATCCTGTTTTACCTCTTCCTTTCCACTTAAATTGCTCTCTGAAAAATGACCAGTTAATTCCTCTTTGCCAAACTAAAAGCCTTCCGTCAATTCTTACTCTTTTTGATCTCCATGCTGATCACCCCTTGTTTCAAAACTCCTCACTTTCGTGGCATCCCTATCAGCTTTCTGCCTCTTCTTCCTTATTTTACCCTCCAACTTGAGAAACTTGTCCAAGGTTCAGTTTTTTCTTATTTTCACAGCCTTATGTATCACTTCTGTGCAAGTACTGTCACTGACTTCTCACTTAAGACTTAGTTCCATACCTAGATGTCTTTATCAAAATGATGAGGTCTTGGTTTTGAAGCTGCTTTTCCTGATTTCTCTACATATTTTGTTGATAATCCATGTTATTTTACTCAGGTTCAAAGCCATGGAAATCAACTTTACCCCATTTTCCTCATCTTTTATGAGGTGTATTGTAGCATAGTGGTTGTGAGCATAGCCCTGGAGCAAACTACCTGGATTCAAATCCTGGCTCCATGGCACACTGGTTTAGTGGGGGAACTTCCATAACCTCTCTGAGCCTCAATTTCCTTGTCTGTAGAAAAGGGGGAGGAAATAATAGCACCGTTCTCATAGGGTCATTGTGATGATGAAGTGAACTTGTTAGTAGATGTGAAGTGTTTAGATCAGAGCTTGGCATATAGTGAATGCTTAGTAAAGGTTAGCTAAATTTTAAAAATTTATTCATTACTATTACCAACTTACCTGCTACTTACATCTTGTTAATTCATTCTTGTTATTCATCTTTTCCTTCTCACTCTGTGACTTCTCCAATTAAAACTATATCATGTTTGATTAGTATAGTAACCTCATAACTAGTGCTATTTTTATAACTACCTTGTACAAGTCAGTTGAATGTGTATACTGTCCTATATGATGATGATTTTAAGTTTGTCTTCTAGCATTATTTATGCATTAATAAAATTGCAGGATTTTATTGTTTTCTAAAATAGGTATAAAGTTTTGGTTTATTTGACCTTTCCTCTAAAGTTCACTTTGCATTTTTCCACTAGGGGGCAAGACAACGTCATGGGAGTTAAATACTGCTTTAGGAAAAATGATCATGTGGTTATTGCTATGCCATATCTGGAGCATGAATCCTTTTTGGTAGGTTTTGTTACTTCTTGAATTTTTATTAACTTAATATTTAATGAAAAAATTTTATGAACTTATTCATAACTTTATTTTAGGACATCTTGAATTCTCTTTCCTTTCATGAAGTACGGGAATATATGTTTAATCTGTTCAAAGCTTTGAAACGCATTCATCAGTTTGGTATTGTTCACCGTGATGTGAAGCCCAGCAATTTTTTATATAATAGGCGCCTGAAAAAGTAAGTATGGAAAGTTACCAGAAAATATTTACGCTTGAGTGAATTTGTGCTATGGGATCCATCTCTTAGACATAGAACATACTGCGACAGCTATGCACAGATTTTTTTCTGTGATAGGAGAGGGAAAATACAGTGAAGAAGAACATAAAATTGTACTAATACGTCATTAGATGTTCCTTGCCTCAAAGGAAATAACAGTTAGCTAAAAGAAACTTAGAAAGTGTCTAGTCCTTTTGACCTTACACATTTCTCTTATTTCAGGGCTTTATTTTTCTTTTCAGTAAATGAAGGGATTGACCACATGAAAGCCAATTTTTTGTTTCAACACTAAGTTTTGTGTTTATGTGTATTTTTTATGCTGATTATATACATAGAGGCATTGAAAACTTAAATACTGTTTACATTGGATCATTTTAAGTGTGGTAAGAAGAATGAATAGAACTATAACTTCTTTCCTTGGGCCTTTCTATTCCTGACTTTTCTCTTTAGTTTTCTTTAATTAAGTCAGATTTTAAAACTATGATTTTAATTTCTTTTAAACTTGTTTAATTAAAAATTATCTGCTATAATGACATCTCTGCCACCCTCAGAGAAGAAAGGATTATGTTTATATCCTGCGTTCCTTGTCTACCTAGACAGTACAGACCAATGGAAAAGGGGGATAAAAGATTTCTTTTGGGTGGGGGATACTTCTTTCCTTACTTTTCTATCCTTGTTAGCTATTAAAATCCTTACCTTGTCTGTCAAACTTATTTTTCTTTTCCTTTTTCAAGAATGTTATAAATTCTTAATTGATCCCCCAAAGAATCAGTTTCTGTATGAATATAGTTTGAGCTTATTACAATGTTACTAAGTTTTAATTGTCACAGAGAAGTAAAAAATGCTTTCTTTTATTTCTTAGGTATGCCTTGGTAGACTTTGGTTTAGCCCAAGGAACCCATGATACAAAAATAGAGCTTCTCAAATTTGTTCAGTCTGAAGCTCAGCAGGAAGGTTGTTCACAATGTAAATCCCATCCAATCACCGGAAACAAGTTTTCGTTAAGTGGACCAACAGCATCTAAGGAGCGAGATCAGCAGCTCACCATAAAAGACTCTTTTAAAAGGCTCTACACAAATACACAAATTCAGATTAAACAAGGAAAAGATGGAAAGGTTCTACCTTTTTTATTTCTTAAGTACTAACACAGTTTTAGAAATTACTCCTTCATCCAACAGAGGGAGATGTAATACTAGGATAATACTTGCAATTTAAAATAATTTTTTTTTTACATTTGTTATCTATTGATTAGATTTTCACTAAGATTTGTAACATCATGTTACTATTTTAAAACTGAAACATACTTCATAGATTTATGATGCTTTGTAATTACCAATTATATTATATAACAAAATGGAAAAGAATAAGTTTTCCCTGCATGTTATAAAGTTCAGATTAATTATCCTTTTTAAAAGAAAGCATTAGTTACAGGAGAAATATTCCGAAGTGTCTATCTCCATTTTAGCTGCACAGCAAAATGTAACATCCATGCAGGTGGATTTTCCCTTTTATTAGTAACATATATCTGTGGACTGTGATAACATTGTATGGGTGTCAAGAGTTCTGTATAGACTATTTTCTCCTTTCACAGAAGTGTTTTGGTGCCTGAGAATGACTTGGATGCAGCTGTTTTTGTTTCATGTCACTTAACTCTTTTAAAACTATAGCAGAGTACAGCTGGCAGAAAGTGTTACAGATATAATCCTTATTTTCCTTGTTTTTGTTGGTATTGTAGGAGGGATCTGTAGGCCTTTCTGTCCAGCGCTCTGTTTTTGGAGAAAGAGATTTCAATATACACAGTTCCATTTCACATGAGAGCCCTGCAGTGAAAGTAAGTAATGTAGCTTCATAGTGTAATCATCAGTTAGTCGTTCACTAAAGAGAATTTTAGGGAATGGCTAGATCAGCACTTATTATCAGGAAGTTTTTAAAAGGAGTTGCTTCCGCAGAAGGTATTACTACCTTGAGCATCTAATCAACACTTTTATTTTATCCAGTTTTTTCCTGAATTTTTCTGGTGGAATTTTTCGTTAGCTGACTGTTGTTGCTCTCCCTCTAAAGGAACATTTGGAACATGAATGCCTATTCTCTGATTGGCTAGAATGTGAACTCCCCACAACTGACATATTTCTGACACACAGTTGATAGCATAAAGATGTTTATAAAATTGTCATCAACGTTAAATGTTTTTAAATTGATTTAAGATATCCTGTAACAGCTAGATAGCATGAGCAACAAATTAAAATTCTGATTTTAGCCAATGTAATTGTGCAGTTTACAGTTCTGAAATGGAGTTAGACACTAGAATGTAACTGTTTAATATTTCTGTAACATACCAGGAAAAGTTTCTAATAAAGTGTAAGTCAAATATTTACCAAACTAGGACTACTTAGTAAATTTTAAAATGTTTATTTAGCAGAAAAACCTAAAAAGACCTTAAATGTTTTAATAGAGAACTGTTTGTTTACAATCCAATAGTACATGCAGCAGTTTTAAAAGTTAGGCATCCACTATTGCATTTTGCCACAGTAGCATTTGAAGACATCATTAAATGTCATGAAAATAGAAAATATGACTTTTCTTTTACAGTTTATGAAGCAGTCAAAGACTGTAGATGTGCTGTCTAAAAAGGTAGCCGCAAAAAAGAAGGCTGTTTCTACCAAAGTTGTGAATAGTGGTGTGCTGAAGAAAACTACCAGTTCTTGCCCAGCCAGCCTGACCTGTGACTGTTACGCAACAGATAAAGTTTGCAGTATTTGCCTTTCAAGGTAATGTGTTGTGATGGTGCTGTAAAATCACAAGAATGCTGCTAGACAAGGTCAGAAATGGCCTCGATTTTGGTGTATAATTGATTGAGCCAAAGGAAATAACACAGTTGTGTCAACCACATAGGCACTGATGCAGAATTAATAATACCTTGGAGAGCAAATGATAACTGTTGTCATGTATTGTTCACTTGACACGCATATGCTCTTTGGAAAACACATTTGCTCTTATATGCAAATAATTTTGGTGGTGGAATAGCTTTCTTGGAATCTGAGAATTGCACATTTTGCTGGCTGATTTAATCTTTTGTTTTCTTTCTTCCTGCCAATGTAGAAAAACCAGAACCAAATAACAGAGCTCTTCTCTCACTCCCATCTCCAACTCTTTGTCACTTAAATTTTTTTTTACTTCAGGACTTGGCTTTCATGAGCCTTTCCTGATTAACTCAAGAATATAAGTGAATAAGTGTATCACTCTCAACAGAAATAAATTTTCGTACCTCTGAATTTCTGTTGTATTCTATTTTTCTGTTATGGTTTTTATCATCTATTACCTCTTTTTATGGCTGAAAGTTACCTTAAAACTTTTCTGGAATAAGGACTGGAAACTAGTTGAGGGAGTTGGGAGGGATCTGTGGAAACGAAATTTATGATTTTCATTGTACTGAATTACCATTTGCTTTATAATAACTTTTATTTATTTAAATAGGTATCAAGGCAGAATTTATTGTGAACTAAATTGATAAATGTTATTTTTTGGTCTTAAATAATTAAACTTTAGCATAACTAGAAAAATCTTATCTCATCATAAGGCGGCAACAGGTTGCCCCTAGGGCGGGTACACCAGGATTCAGAGCACCAGAGGTCCTGACGAAGTGCCCCAATCAAACTACAGGTATGTTGCACTGGAAATACAGACCCTAATTAAAACCGATTGTCCCAGGAGTATTTTATTTTATGTACTTTATTTATGACTAATATTTGAGCTCTTCTGCTTTTAATTAAATTACATAGTGGTAATCCCATTTTTAAAGATAATAGTTTTTATGCAAGTTTCTAATCCTAATGTTGCCTTTTTTTTAGAACAATTTTTGTTAATAGATCACATTTTGCTTATCTATTTACAAGATGATTTTAACAGGAATTTTGTTAACATCATCTTTGTGGTGGAAGAAACTGTTTAGTGGTCTTTGCTAACTTAAGAGTTGCAGCATTTTATCTGTTTGCATAATGCCTCAAAACTTTGCTGTGGTACACATATGATTGTGTGTTCCATTTAAATTATTTTTTTGTTACTCTGAAAACAGTAGAATAGCATTAAAAACATTTTTGAAAAGAAAAAATTATGGAACTGGAGCACAGGAAACAAATAGATGAATCCTACCATTCACTTGGATTATGGAATTTAAAGAAATGCATTTATGCATTGTGTGTATTCTGTGCTTGCTAATGATACAAAAAACAATACACGTGAAACTATCTGCTTATACTCTAATGAGGACACATTTTCAAATAATTATAAAATAACCCATTGAGTATGGATATAAAACTTTATACAAGGTATTTTAGGGAGATACCTGAAATACCTGAAAGGATTTTGGAAGAAAGTTCATGAAGAGAGAACTTCTGAGAAGAGAATGTAAATTGGTGTGGGGTTGGCATTGAGGCATGAGCAGAGAAACTCAAGAAACAGCATGCTCTAGTCATACAGGAAACAATAAAATTTTAGTGTAGCAAGAATCAAGGATTGACGAGAAATAAACCTGTGAAGAGGTAGACAAGGTCAGGTCACACTTGTTAAATGGCTTGGACTGTATCCTGTAGGTGTTAAAAGGTTATCAAGGAAAAGAGATGGTAACTTTTTGTTCTAGATGGATTATCTGGCAGGTGTGTAGAGAGGATAGATTTTGGAGAATGGGGGCCTGCAGTAGTCCAGGTGAGAGGATGAAATCCTGAATGAGGACATTAGTACTAGGAATGAAAAGAAAAGTGAAGGATTGGAAAGGCAGAGCTTGGAGGATAATTGGATGTGGATTAGGGTGGGGGGTGGTGAGGGAAAGGGCATCCAGGATGTTTATCAGCCTCCTAGCCTGGGGGACTTAGATGTGTACCAGTGACCAAGGTGGAGAATAAAGAAGCAACTGGTTTACAGGGTAAGATACTGTTGGGGGCGGGGCCGGCCGAATGGCGCATTGGTTAAGAGCTGGCTTGGGACCCCAGAGGGCCCCGGTTCAGGTCCCACATATGAGGGCCAGTGACATTGCCCTCTACAGCTAAGATGCTGAACAACAGCTCAACCTGGAGCTGGGCTGCAGTGAGTCATGGCAGCCAGCAGCCAGCATGAGCGGCCAGCACTGCCGTCCAGAAGCCAGTGACTGATCTGCCTCGCCTGGGAAGAGCGCAATGATGGTGCCAACTTGGGCCGGTGAAGCAACGTCCTCCACAACTAGACTGAAGAACAAACAGGACAGCAACTTGTCTGTTCCCCTTCTCCCAATTCCCCAGCGCTGTTCCCATCCCCCAATTCCCCAATGAAAATCTTTAAAAAAAAAAAAAAAAGATACTGTTGGGGCATAATTAGTTTTATGAGGTACTGTATTTCCCCATGTATAAGCCGCACCCTTTTTCGAAAAATTTGGGGTCTAAAAACTGGGTACATCTTATACAGTGGTTGTAGATTTTTTTAATTGCATTTCCCGCTTTTTTCACGCTTGTTTTTGCGCTTATACAACCACTGTATAAGACGCACCCAGGTTTTAGACCCCAAATTTTTCACAAAAGGGTGTGTCTTATACATGGGGAAATATGGTATTTTGGGGACATCCAGATAGAGATATCCAATAGAGTAAAAGTAAGTCTGAAACTCAGGGATGCCTGATTTGGAAATACAGTTGAGCGTCATCATTTTATAAATGGTAGTTGAAGCCATGAAGTAGATGGGCTAATCAGGGAGAGTATAAGGGAGAAGAGCTTGGAATTCTGGGAATCTCAGCGCTTGAGGCTTGGAGAAAACTTTCAAGGAGCAGGCAGAGGTACAAAGGGAACCACAAAAGGCAAATGATACTCTGACCAAGGGAATAGAGAGCAAATTTGGTGATACTGGGAGGTCAACAGGACAGAAGATGTCCCTAAGAAAAAAGAAATGTTTCTTAACATGAGGCTGAGCTGGTCTTAATCTTAACTGCCAAAATTCTGGATATTAAAGTTTCTGTAGCAAAAGTTAGGGTTAGCACCTGGCTGAAGAAGCACTTCTAATGCTAAATACTTTGCACTAAAATGAACCACTTTTACTACTGTAGTGTGTAATTTTTAAGGAGCATCTATATTTTTTTCCCATTTAGCTATTTTTGGATTTCTTTTGATCTTATAGAATATGCATTTACTTTTTGTTTTCTAATGGTGAAATATCCTTTTAAATTTACCAACAATGGTGCTCAAGAAAGAAAACATATTGTGTATTAAAGGTTGTTAAACCATGGAATCTCAATCCTGAATTTACATTAAAAGCATCTGGGGAACTTTTAAAAAAATACTGATGCCTGAGCCCTACTCCAGAACAGTTAAATCAGAATCTCTGAGGGATTGGGCCTGGATATCACAATTTTTTTTTAAAGCTTTCAAGGTGATTTGAATGTACAGTAAAGGTTGAGAACTACTGATACAGATGATAAAATTGCAGATTTAGGATTTTCTAAAATTTGTTTTTTGTTACAGCAATTGACATGTGGTCTGCAGGTGTCATATTCCTTTCTTTGCTTAGTGGACGATACCCATTTTATAAAGCAAGTGATGATTTAACTGCTTTGGCTCAAATTATGACAATTCGTGGATCCAGAGAAACTATCCAGGCTGCTAAAACTTTTGGTAAGCAGTTTTATGTTATAGAACAAAACAAATGCTTTTGATTATCTCCTACAAATTACTTAATACATTATTATGAAATTTTCTTTTCAAATAAACATTCTGTATTCATAAAGTTCTCAGATGTTGGAAGATTTCTTAGTTGCTTAAAAATTAATTGCATGTGTAAAAAAGTAATTTTCATCACTTCTATTCATACAATTTTTTAATCTCATCAAGCACAAAGTGCTACACTTCTCCAATATTTAAAGTTTAACTTTATAATCTTAAGTAAAAGAATAAGGGATAAAATCTTAACTCCTTATGGTTTGACTTAATTACATAAATATTTTTAATAATATGTTTTAATTTGTTTATTGTGTATTAAGCATCACGTGTCTTGGACCTGCCTTAAATGACCTTAGTCTATACTAACAAACAAACAGTAAATTATAATACAACATAATAAGGACAACAGTGGGGAAGATAGTAGAATGTGTGTTAGTTATCAGGTACCTTAGGGTTAGGATAGCAGAGAAGAGAACAGAATCATTGTAAGCAGATATTGGACATGGGAAGTCATCTCCTTAACTATACAAAGTTCTTGTAGTTCAAGACTGGGATACTTCGATGCCCAGCCCGAGCTGAGCTGCCACTAAGCTGCCAATAGGTAGCAGGATGGCTCAGCTAAAAAAAAAAAAAAAAGACTGGGATACACAGTGTTCTTCATACTGTACCTGAGAATTATCTCAGCCTTGCTATAGCCAACAACTTGAACTCAAATGCCCACCTTATGTTTATTCTCCATGCATCATTTTAGTTAATACTTTCTAAAGTGGATGGGTGTGATTGCGTCAGCGTGCTACCCCTTTCGGACAGAATTGCAGTCGGCCCGCCCCAAGAGTAGCTTGGCCACCTTATGCTCAGCCCCTGGATCAATGGGTCTTAATCAGTGGAGCAATCAGAATTATCTGAGGAGCTTCATGAAATACATACACCTCTCTTAACCCATACCTTCCTGGAAACTAGGATTCAGAAAAATAAGATATGTAGGAAGGGTCCAGGCTTGTTAGTTTAAAAAAAAAAAAAAAGTGGTTTTGACAAGGAACTACTTATGACTAAGAAAATAATGGTCATAATGGTCCCTTGCCCAGGCACCAGTGCCGTGGTCTGATCCACCAGAAAAACTTAGTGGTGGCTGTGAAAAAAGCCTCATCATAGAGGCTTACTAAAAAATGTTTCTGCAGCAAAGTCAATCCACAATTTGTATCTTTCTTAACACCTATTATAAGAAAATTTTATCTAAGGAAAATAAGGTGAAGTAATACATACATGCAAGGGAAAAGTGACCATGAGTGGAAAGCAACATTGACACCTTGGAAATGGCATTCTTACATGCGTATGTTTATTCTCAACTGATTGAGAAAACTTTCATCTAATAGTGAATAACTCCATGAGTTTATGAAATTTATCAGAGAACACCAAAACATTTTGTTGAAGAGCTTAAACCCCGACCCCCATCTATAGTTGCAGTTATAATGAGGATCAACAGTGGAAGTACAACATCTGACACAGGAACATTCCAGGACAAATGTCATGGTAGCAGGCAAAGGCTTTTAGAGATTTATTATTGTAATGCTTGTTCTCATCCTTAAAAAATAATGCGATGTAGCACTTGGCTCAGTTTTATTAGTATGACTTCTATAGTTATTTCAGTCAAATCTTCCTGTAACTTTTGAATACAGGACTTAAAACTTGAGCAACCATGACAGTGTTCTTTATGATCGAAAGAAATGTCTTACCTGCAGTTAGCAGTGAGAATACTTCTAATTCTCTTGTCTTATGTGTAATCTGCCCCTACTGTCCTCAACTCCTAGACCTGACCCCATCGTAGATTGTCATTAAGTACTTGTTGAGTTGTGTCAAATAAATTCAAAAGACAAAATATTTTTTGATTGAATATATTAGTTTAAATTATTTTCCCTGAATAATGAGCCCTCTCTTTGGATATATAAAAAAATAATTTAGGCATAGTGTATAACTTGGGAAGATGCTATAACACATAGTGTTTATTATCTCATGACTTCAGAGTAGCCGTTAAATTAAGGAATAAGACTATATAACTATTCTTCTTGGGCTATAATTTTCTAGAGAGAATAGGAATGATTAAATAGATTTAAAAGTAAAAAGGATTGACATAGGTATCCTCAACCAACTTAGTTTTTGGTAATTTGTTTCCTTTGTCTCCCTGCCTACCTTGCCACCTACCTTAATACATCAATCCAGTAGTTAGATCAGAATATGTAAAAGTAACTTTATATTAGCCAGAGCTATATTAATTGCTTTCACAATCCATATTGTTAACAAATACCCTAGAAAGGAATCTATGCTGTGCCACTCATTGTTTAGAGCCACATTTCTGTTTAATAAGGAAGTATGAGGCAAAAATAATAAATACAGTATTGCCTATTTGTGTGCTTAACTTATTTTTGCCTATGTCTGATAATCTTTTGGGAAAGTGTGTCAAAGACATATTTTTTAAAAACTTGAAATCTGGTTTGCATATTCATTTAGAAACATTTATTGTAACTTTATGTGTGCCAGGTACTATTGTTGAGTCTCTGTTCTCATAGATCTTAAATTCTTGTGGGGAAGACACAATAAACAAATACTGTATATACTGTCATTCAGATCAGTGGTATTGAGAAAGATAAAAGGAGAAAGGGAGTGCAGAGGGCTGAGCTGTCTCGGATAGGTTGGGCAGGGACAGCATCTGTAAGGATGTGATATTTGAACAATGATGTGAAAGGCTGACGAATGCCTTTTTGTCCAGCCCCACCGGCATTAGTGGAGAACCTAGTATGTACCAAACATGGTCTAGGTTTGAGGGAATCGAAGATAAATGAGATAGTCCCTATCTTCAAAGAGCTCATAGTCTAGTAGGCGAGACAGACAGACATTTTATCAGTTACAATACAGGATGGCCAAAGTAATAGTAGAAATCTTCACAGGGCACAACAGAAGTTTACAAGGATCAACTCCCTGAGAGTGTCAGGCCCCACAGAGGTCATTCTTGAGCCTAGTGGAGTATCCTGGGCACGTGGGGGCGTGCAGGGCACCCTAGACAAAGACAGGAACCATGGAGTCAAAGGCATGTAGACGTTTAGAAAGGGGAGAGGGAATGGAAGCTGCAGCTGATTAAAGATTACAGAAGGATACAATGAAACTAGCGAAGTTGGCAGTTCTACTTTAGCAAGTCACTATTTGGTACTCACTGTCTCCCACTATATGATTTGATCTTCCGCTGCGTAATGCAAAGCAACTTATTATAAAATAGCCTGTGGTGTCTAGCTCATCCTCAGTGTAACTATATCCATAAAGCACATGGGTGGGCTTGCATGTTTCTCATGAGAGAGGCTTCTGTTGATTCAAATAATACAAAAGATGTGTATTTTTTTCTCTTTTAGGCAAATCAGTATTGTGTAGCAAAGAAGTCCCAGCACAAGACTTGAGAAAACTCTGTGAGAAGCTCAGAGGTATAGATTCTGACACTCCCAAATTTACAAGCAATGTACAAGGGCCTGCCTCTCATGACCCAGCTTCTCACCTCGTACAGACAACTAAAGCACAGCATTCAGGGGATTCGCTGTGTAAAGGGAACAGAAATGGCTGTGGGGCTCATATTGATGTGTATACTACCAATCTGGAAGGCTGGAATGAGGTACCTGATGAAGCTTATGACCTACTTGATAAACTTCTAGATCTAAATCCAGCTTCAAGAATAACAGCAGAAGGAGCTTTGTTGCATCCGTTTTTTAAAGATATGAGTTTGTAATTATTGTTCTTCATTTCATGTTTGCTGTTGTGTATCGTGAGGTGGGGCGGAAGAGTTCTTTGTACAGCCATAAGTTCTTATTTAGAGACCAGGGCAAGATGAATAATTTATTCTAAAATTGGATTAGATTACTAATAACATGATTTTTGAGTTAGATCTGCCCAAGGAGAATCAGCTCTTTAGTTTCCCTAATTATTTGTCACTGCAATGTACAGAAAAAGGGGCAGTTTTAGCCTAGTACATAGGGATTCAAGGTGCAAGTCTTAAATTTAATGGATGTTTTAGGGATTAAGTGAGTCAAAAAGCTTACTTTATTCGTTTCTTCAAACCATGAACTATGTGTACTGTTGGAAGACTCAAGCTGGTACAGGTGCTCTAACTATTCTGTAGGTTAAGAAAATAATTTCCTCTTCTAGAGCCTTACATTATGCCTTTTATGAACACTAAACAATGAGAAAATGAGGATATCACTTAAAATTGAATTTAATTGATCCATTTAAAAGTATGTTGTGAAAGCATTTATTGTGTGAATTGCCATTTTTTTTTTAATGGGTTCTCGGGTTTTCTGCCTGCTCTTACCCGCACCTTAATACATTCTCCTTGGAAATTATGCGGTGCTTTCCACAAAGTTTCAGGGTGCTTTGCTGAATATTGCTTATGTTTACAGTTGAAAACTTAATGGTTGATAAAGGGAAGTCATGGGACCACGGTGAAGATTGATAGTCCAAAATTATTTCTTTTTCTCTGAATGTGGCCTTTTTTTTTTTTTCACACCTAGGAATAATTAGGTGGCTGCTAGAAGGAAAAGTGAACACAGAATTGAGACTATTACTGGAGATTTTCCCTCTGCC
This sequence comes from Hipposideros armiger, assembly GCF_001890085.2. Lineage (NCBI taxonomy): Eukaryota > Metazoa > Chordata > Mammalia > Chiroptera > Hipposideridae > Hipposideros > Hipposideros armiger. The sequence continues at coordinate 854,724 of NW_017732046.1, read as the reverse complement.
TAGAGCCATCCAGATCTTTGTATTCTGTTTTGACTAAGTTGGTCCTGCTCAGAGAAGGTTGATTATTGGAGTCTTAGGTGGGATGGGAAGAGAGATCGATAATGAATGAAGTAGGCAAAATAGGAAAGGACCAGGAGAGAGGTTTATGTATTACTGCATTCCAAAATGATATATAGCAATAACCGACAGCATATCAGACTTCCTGTGGGATATAAGTCTGGGCATGTTGGTCTGCTGAGAAGTTTCCCATTTAGTGATTGTAGAGTATAGAAACAGCTTAGGGACATAAAACATTCATTTTGTTATTTTGAACAGTGGACAGTACATCTATTTACTCGATTTGGTAAGCATAGTGTGTGTGTGTGTGTGTGTGTGTGTGTGTGTGTGTGTGTGTGTGTGTGTACATATATATATATATATATGTATATATATATATGTATGTATGAACCATTACCATTGATCTGCTCTGTCTTCTCATGCTCTAATCGTTTAAAAAAACAAACTCGAATGTCCTTGAATTTGTATGTCTAATAAAGTTAATCCTTTTATATTTTTTATGTCAGCAGCTACTCATTTGCAAAAGACCTTTTTAAAAAAAAACGTATTGACCACTGGAAGTATTTTCCTTCTGAGATTGATGAATGCTCTCTCTTCAGCAAATGGTAGACAGTAGATTAAAAAAAAAAAAAATCCCTGGCTCAAGTAATATAAGAAAGAAATAGATTTTTTTAAATAGAAAAGGTGCTCATTAACTTAATTTATAGAATATTTGTAACAAATAATAAAGCAATAAACCATCTCAGTAACTAGAATGAAGTCTTAGCTTAAAAAATTTTTCTTGATATGACTCAATCAAGTTAACATACTCAGAAAATTAACAGAAAGAAAAATTTTACTTCCAAAAGTGAAGGGAAGGAGACATTCTCTAAGAAAGTTTAATATTCAGGGCTGTTGTTGCAGCTTTCCATTAATGTCACTTTTAGAATAGAACTTGGTTGATATGCAAGGGGAGGTAAAGGGAGGTAGTGTTGTAAAAGATACCCAGTGTTACAAATTGTTCTCAGGAAATTTAAGTCCCACTAGAGAATGTTGCCACAGTTTTGCTGTATAGGTGACAATTATCAAGGAGCTTCAATACACACATTCTTCAGGTTCTTCAGCCATCTGAACCCCATTTTATAATGGCAGATATCTCCCTAAAAGTTTTTAAATGTGCAAATGGTCATTTTTAAGGAAAGATTAAGAAGGTAACTAGTTAATGCCATTTTCTATTATGGAACCAGAATACTCAATTTTTGTCCAATGTCAGCTTTTTAAAATTCTTATTGCTCAGACTCTTGAGATAAAACTGTTAAGGGTGTTTTCATTTAATAAGCCTTAGCCATTTAGAACTATTAATATAACAAGCTACAGTATTGGTTTTCAAAGCAGGCTGCAGTTCTCTAGCATTTTTAATGAAACGTTTCCTTATAAGGAGATGATTATGGTTGTCTTAATGACCTGAATAAAAATGTGGCTCAAGAATGGTTATTCCAAAGAATTAAACTTAGTTTATTTCAAAATCTGAACAAAAGTCATCAAGTAACGTTAATCTCTTATATTTCTGGCATCTGCATTTTGGGAACAAAATGCTGTTACAGATTTCAGAATATTGATTGCATAAAATCTTGAAACCCACAAAACTTGTAGGATTGGGTCTTAGTAATTTCTGCTGTTTATGTAATTTCAGCCCTACGCGTAATCGAAAAGTTATTTATCTTAAGAAACTGTGGCCAAATTTGGCGGGTAATGCTGTCTGCCAGTATCTGCAGATGTATTGTTTCTGCCTACATTTGTGTGCTGTCTGTGGTTTAAGGAGCACTATCTAACAGCAGGCAGAAATGTCAGTTCTGTTCAGATTTTTTCCTGTGTTCTTAGAACTGATGTTGCTGCATCCTCATTTTGTCAAATTATGTGTTTGAACTGTCTTCCTTTCTTGAAAGGTGGATATTATCACCCATGTACTAGATAAGTAATCAGAAGTAGTTAATGCTGTCAAATTACAGCAAGATTTTCAACAGAGTAACCACAGAGGTCAGTGTTAAGGCAAATATTTAGTAAATAATGACATTTTAGATATCTAAAGTGAAAAAGCATGATCTCAGGAAAGCAGTTGCAAATTGGGTGAGAAAATTATAAAAATGAAGTTCAGAAAAGCAATTGCGAAATAGAGCTTAATTTGGCCTGCTAATTTTCTTCTCAATAGAAGAACATGAGCTATTGGGTTGTTGGAAAAGTCATGACGTATTTTTTCTATTTTTCGTTGCAAAAATGCATCATGACTTCTCCAACAACCCAATAAAAGAATACATTGCCCTTGACTTCTATTTTGAGTGCTTTGAAAATTTAACAAAATAATATATGGAAAATAATTCAAAGGGATAAGCAAAAACTTATTTGGAGTGTGTGTACATAGCTTTTATAAGGCAAAAAAGCTGACTAGGGAACAGATGTCAGTGGTTTAGAATTTCGATTTAAACACACACCATGCGTAAAATGCCCTTTTAAACTTAACACATTGTGCTGACCTAGCCCTTAAGCAGATTCCATCTCTGACCCTACTGGAGCAATTCTTTGAGGAAAGTAACAGGTTTAACACAAGAAAATTTAATACTATCTTATAAAGGCAAATAGAGAATAAATAACTTCTAGATTCATCTCTAGTTCTAGATTTAGAGAAGGCCAATATCACTCACTGTAGTAGGGAACCAGGAATGAATAAATCAATCAATCAAGGATGAGCTCCTAACATTATCAGCCGGGGGGGGGGGGGGGGGGGGCGAGATGAATAGCACAAATCAGAAAGTAAAAGAGCCATCTGGTAATTTTCTAATCAGAATTTTTGTATATGTCCCTTCTCTACATTCTGGTGCGTTTTTATGTGCATGCATTACATTCTTACTCTTTGTATAAATTTCTTCTGTAAATTCTCTGAAGACTGTAGAATATGATCTAGAAATTACTCCAACTAGGACAAGACCAAGACAGTAAATCAGAAGCAGATGAATGCTCTGTAGCTTCACGTTGTTATTTTAGCTTTGTCCATAAGCAAAGGAGCAGAGGGCTGAGGAATCCAGCCACCACTGAATTTCTCTAGACACTCATCTTAATGCTTTTTACCAAGTAGAAGTTTATTTCTTCTGGCATGTTGCTGATCTTCCTTCACTCAAATGTTCTGATTAAAAACAAAACCAGCTCCACCATAGTATATATATGAGTAATCTTTAGACAACTATTAGCAATGTTCCTTTACACTTTTCCCCAGGGTTTGTGATATGAATGCCTGGTATTCTGTGAGTGTTCTGTCATTTTAAAACTCCGGAGCTAAGTGTCCACATCAAATGTGTACTCATAAAAAGGAAACTCATTATCATTTTTATGTGTAAGAATAAACACCAGCGTCTTACGTGTCTGTTGTGTATTATGAGGAAAGCATATTTAATGTTTGTCCCTATACAGGGTGACTAGACTTGTGGCTGGAATTTATTGAGTGGGTGTTCAGTGAATATTTGCTGAGTGAATGCATTTAAGTTTCATTTAATTAATTTACTTTCTTGCTAAGATATTGACCCAAAAACCTCTTAATAAGAGTGCCTGTTTTCCTAAGTTTGGTACAATTTATTTGATAGGGGGTGACACGAAATGGTAAGAAAAATGAAATGACTCATACCTCCTTACATAATCTCTTTCCAGTAGACTGTCTCCTCCCACCCATCAATAAATATGTAATTTAAATAAAGGCAAGATTTTGATGCTAGCCTTTTAGGTTCAGAATAGCCCTAAAGGGATCTTTGGACTTTTAGTTGCCATTACCTACCATACCTTTCCCTCCTATCTGTGTACTCCAAATGTATTCATTCTTATTAGGCTATCAAATCTACTACTCCCTCTACAAAATCTTTCCTGATCACTCCAATCCAAGTGATCATTTCCTTGATTTCCTATACCCAGATTATAAATTCTGGAAGTTAGAGACTATTTTATGCCCTTCCCATTTCTTACTACCACATTAGGGACTCAAGTTCTCAAAACTTTGGGGTTGATTAGGAACCTGACACCAGGACGTATTTCCAAACCTCACCAGAATAATCCCAGCCTAAGGACAGCCCCCTTTATTCTTAAACACCTGTAGGATTATACTGTTTTCCCTTGGTACCCTATTTTAAGGCTTCCCAGCGCCCCCCCCCACACACACACACACACTCCCAGCCATAACAGTTCTAATTTCTCCAATCTGCTGGTGCTCCTTTCCCATTGCTTTAGACCTCAGTGGAGGCAGAAAACAGCTGGTGGACATTTTATCTGTAATAACCCTCCATATCCTTGTATGAGAGGTGAGTGAGCAAAAATTTCATAATTATAATCATGTTTTTAGCTCCTCTGTGCCAAGCATCATAACAATTTAAAAAAAAAAACACTATTTGTTCTAAGGACGTGTAAGTGTGTACAAAGTACTATAGGAAAGCCTTGTACACACACTTGGTTGTGCTTCGCTAATGCCATGCATCTTCATACATGCGGGACCCTGTTCATCTTGGATTTTATTGAGGCAGCTTCATTCCAAAAATGTCAGTCCTCGATGTGTTCTGAGAATTGCAACATTGCTGCATCCAAATTGCATTTTGAAAAATGTCTCTCAACTAGAAGTAGTGTGAAATTGTTAGAAATGTGTTCCAGTTTTTTAGCTTTGGAAATATGTCCATTATAACATATGGCATTTGAGGCTCTCTGTGCTTTGGGAACCAGCTCATATGTATATTATTGAGTAAAATGGAGAGTGTTCCAGTGTCTTTTGAGCACCAAATGGGGCCTTAAGTATGTTCATCGAGGTTCTCACAATTATAGATGTAACAACTGGGGAACTAATGCCCTTCATCCTTCATTGATTAAAAATAAACCTGACTACAGGCAGCATAACACAGTCAGCCAAGGCTGTGAGCCTTGATTTCCTCAGCTTCAAAATGGGGCTTGTATGCTTGCTTCATTGTTTGAAGGAGTAAGCGAGTGTGCTCCCTAAGTATAATGTTGACACAGTATAGTTATTTTTCTTTCCTTCCTCCCTTCTTCCCTCCCTCCCTCCCTTCCTTCCTTCCTTCCTTCCTTCCTTCTTTCTTTCCTTCCTGCCCCTAGTTTCCTTTCATTTCCCCCCTACAAGGGAGCATGGCCTGAGACTATTCCAACATATTTCTTGCTTACCTTTTTTTTTTTTTTTAAAAGCACATCAGGGCTTTTAAACCATTAAACGGAAAATTGCCATTATCTGGGATGCTGTGACCCTAACACTAGTAATGCTGATTTTCTATGCACTGATGCATTATGATGTTCGGTCTGTCCACCAGGTGGCAGGAGTTCCTTTGGCATGTCCTGTCAGCTGTCCAGAGACGTTTGGACTAGTGTATCAGTTAGGCTACTGACACAGAAGAGAAGGTACACAAAAATACCACCCCTTACACAATTAAAACAGTTTCACCGGCAGAGGGGGAGCAAGTGATCATCTACCACACCTCATCTTTTCCAGCCACAAATTTCTCATGCGTTCTACTCCTTTTCCCCTAAGTTTTTGCATATCTTGCTTCGTTGGCCTGGAACACTTCACCAAGCCCCAGCCTCCATGACCTGGATTACTCCTTTTTACCCTCCAGGGCTCAGTTCAGACACCACTGCCTTTAGGAAGACTTCCTTGACCTCTTGTTTTGAGTTCCACATCACACCCTTCCCAATCCTCAGATCCTGCTCATCACTCAATACACTGCTCAAATGTTGCCTCCTCAGACAGGCCTCCCAGTTTACTTATCATCTTCCTCTAGAATCTAGAACAGTGCTTGGGACGAGCAGACACTCAGAACACTGTGGTAAGGAATGATGGTTCCCATAGCACCCCATAGTCTCCAGTCATTCCTGTGTAGCATAGCATAGTATAGTATATTATCAGCTTCTTACTTGTATCACCTACTAGATTGCAAACTTCGTGACGAGAATCGTGTCTTTTATGTTCCATAGTGTCTTAAATGTCTGGCATATAATCAGGCCTCAATAAATATTTGTTGAAAAATGAGCACACAATAATATACACATATTCACATAGTATGAAAGACTACAGTGAAGCAAATGATTTTCTTTTGTTGCTTGTTTTTTGAGGAGCTCAGTGAAGCAAAGGAGAAATGGTAGCAGGCACTTCTAGGTTTTTATCGTTGCTACAACAGCATCTGTACATTCAGAGTCAGCCAGGTGGGCTTTTGAAAGCAGCTGCACTAAATAAATAGGTTTTCTGTTTGGCCTGACTTCTTGAATGCGTTTAGAATTCATGACAAACTTTGTAGGCAATTAAACATAGTTTGAAGAGCAAGAGTTTGGGAAGCCAGAGAAGATTGGAAGAGATAGAACTAAGACATTTGTGAGCAGCTGTCTGATGACCAAACAGATACGGTGATATAAAAATAGGCAACAGGAGAAGCAGTGTGGAGTTAAACAGTTAGCTTTGAGAAATGAAGCAAGGCTGTAATATTCCAAAAAAGAAAAGACACCTGAACATGAGAAGCATTTCTAAAGATGAGCTCTGGGTCCTGAGCAGCATGCAGTGCTCTTATACACGTGTCAGACGCCTCTTCTGTGAGGGTTCCAAGATAACGGTAGAACCTGGTGTTGGCCAGAGCCAAGAAGGACCTAGGTCTCTTTCATTTTTTAAAAAGATTCCAATATATTATTTGGAAAAGAATGACAAAATGATGAAGGTTCCAAAAATGGTAATTTTTAAATATTTCATAATTATTAACATCTTTAACATAATTTATAATGTGTATTATGTATTAAGTGAAGCCACATGAAATTGTTAGTATTCAACCATTTTTTGACTTAGAAAAGCAGCTGTTTTATTTAGTCCAGCCTTACCTGGAAATAAATGTCAGAAGTCTAAATCTAAGGCCCTGCCCTTCCTTTTCATGACTCTGAGGACTGACCTAACCTCAGTTACTCCCCCAATACTGACTGTGGCCTTAAGGTGGAGTGCGTCTCACCTGTGTGTGAGCGTGAACTCAATCTCCAAACAAAAAACGTTCTAAGCTCTCGGACCCGGGGCGGAGGCTGCACACCTGTCTTAAAGAAAGCTACCTTCTGGATACGATGCCTGTTATGGATTAAGGGTGAGGAGATGTCTGCTATATCTTTAAGTTTCCCAAATCCAAATGCTGGAGGCTCGTCCCTAAGCAAGTTCCCAAGTCAAAGAAAATGCAGCAGTGCCTGACCCACAGTGCATCTACAGAAATAATAATTGACTGGCTCATTGTCTCCCTCGACTGATCACCTCCTGGCTCTCTACGAAGGGTGAGGCCATTATGTTTTGCTTACTGTCTCCCACTTCAATAGTGAAAACTGTGCTAAACAACTCCAGTCTTTACTTTCCCTTTCCTCGTGCTCCCAAATACATGCACCCTCCTCCCTCCTTAATCTCCCTGCCTGTTTCCCTCCCTCCCTTCATCCGCCTCCCCTTGGCCCCTGCCTCCTCCTGGAACCACTAGAACAAGCCAAAAGGATTGGTAGTATGTGCAGAAACCGTTGCATTTCCCACCCCATTATCAGATCCTGAGCTAATCTTCCCGGATTTGGAGGGGCCATGAAGCACACCTGGTGCTCTCAATAAAGTGAGGTGGTCTTGATAATCCCACTAGGACCACGATATTTAAACTCTTCTCACTCTTGCACCACCACAACCTGAGATGGATCCAAATGTGTTGCGACACCGTGGCTGTGGTCCTGCAGCTCTTGAGTTAGGAAATGTTGCAGCAGACTCTCCTTGTGCGGCAATGTTATCAGCAAAGGACTTTTGTCCTTAACCTTCTCCGTGAGAATTCTAGAGGGCTTTCTCCGTGCCTGTGCTCACAGGTTTTCCCAAGTGCCTCCCTGATGGAACAAACATCCGAAATCTCCCCAGGAGAGTCGGCATGTTTGTCCTTCCCAGATACCCTGTTTACACAGTTCATCTGAGTGGGGGCTTGGCAGTGGCACACGAGCCCCCTGAACCTGATGCTTCCCTAAATGCACATTTAAGGGGTGACAGATGTTTGACTTGGCAGCTGGGCTGTAGTAGGTGGAAATAAGAACACTGTGTTCCTTTCCACGTGGAGCCATGTATAGTTTCTCCAGCATATGATGAAGTGACAGTAAGAAGGAAAATTTGGACTGGAGTTTTTTGGTTTCCCTCTGGATATAAATTTGAGGGAAGCTCTCCGTGTTGTAAAATCTCATAGCACGCTGTACCGCTTCTGGAGCATTGCTTCCTTTATCCTGACTTGCGTTGTCATGACTTACAGGCCTGTCTTATTCCGAGCCAGGACTTACTGATTTTCACATTCCAGCCTCATCGCTTTCCCACCCAGGGTCTTTGCACAGAGTAAGTGTTCAATGACTATTTGTTGAAATGTTAAAGTTGCTTTGGGGCTGTTTTCACCCAACCCTTCCATTATCCAAATTTATTTGGTGAATTTAGTATTTAAAATAGTAGAAAGATGGCTGTTGGAGACTCAAGGAGGGATGTATGCCCAGATCTCAACAGTTCTTTTTTTCCTCGGGAAACTGTCTAATACACAGGGGTGGTCCTCCCGTGATCACATCAATGTTCTGTTACCCTGCCTCCTCCCAAAGACCCCTGCCATAGCTGATAAATCTGGGGCAGGGTCCCTCAGATTTTCTCTTCCAGGTATCTGAAACTTGAAAGGAGTGGGATTGACCTGGGTTGTTTCATTAAAAACTGGGATCTTGAGGGAAGATTCAGAGACCTATATTGCTGGAGTCGCCCTGTTGTCTCTTCACTTGGGGTCTCATCCTTCATCTCCTTCAGTTAAGTGAGCTACCCCAGTATTCTTTCAGGAAATCCTTTTTGTGCTGAAGTTGGCAAGGGTCAGTTTCTGTTGCACATACACAAAGAGCCTGAGCCGATACAATGATTTAAAAGGGCACAAAGAAAGCCTACTGGACTTTGAGGCCTGGCGCTGCCTTCCACTTGCTGTGTGTCATAGTACAAGTCACAAACCACTCTGAACCTCACACACGCATTTTTAAATCACCAGTGATTCAAGCCCATGTGGGGGAGAGTACTACATTGAAGGATGGATAGAACTGTAAGATGCAGAAATGGCAGTGAGTTCATTTGAGGATGAGGAATAGCACAGGCAAAGACGGGTGCAGGAAATCGGGCCTGTTTGGGAAGCAGAGAGATCGCTGCAGCATGAGGTTCCTTGTGTTAAAGTATAGGTTTTATCATTATTTAGGTATGGCGAGGCCAACAGATTAGGAGAGGACTGCCGTTGAAAATATAGTTCTATTCATAGATGCCATGCCCCAGGAGGCCCCACGGGCCACATCGGAGTTGCTCAGGAAGCAGAAGGAGCAGGGGAACACTAGGGCAAGAGCCTTTATTGTGGTTTCCAGGGGACAGAATGAGCAATACAGGGTAAGTAGGTTTTGGATTGACTAGTTTGAATAATTTCAGCGGGCTCAGGGTCATATAGGTTGTCCCTAATTGTCTGGTACCTGGCCCTAGGGTGTTTCGAGCAGGGCAAGAGTAGCCCTGTGTGTGAGATCCTGATAGAGGTGTTTGCGGGTGTGGGCTCTGGATTGGTTGGTTTGCCACTGAAAGGAGCGTTCGAGGGCTAGATGTTTACTATCTCTAGGAATTGGCTAGCCGTGGGAGGGGCAGTTGCTCCAGGGTCAGCAAGGCACGGGATGTCAAAGCATCAGAATGCAGAAAGACATGGTTGGTATAGTCCTGTAGGAAAGCGGCAGGACTCGAAGGAGGAAGTGAGAGATGTGAGTAGATCATGAGGGACCACAGATGTTAAGCGAGAGAGTTTCATTCTACAAATTCTTCTGCAGCACCCTGAAGGATTTTGAGCAAGCGAATGGCAGAGCTGTTGGTTAGGAATTCTACCCTAGTGTCTTTGGACAGGATGAGGTAGAATTTAAGGATCAGATCAATAGGACCTAGTGATTAGCTAGCTGTAGAGATGAGGAGAAGACAGGAATAAAAACTAGCTCAATATTCCAAGCCTTTGTGATTGGAAGGTAGTATTGCTACTAATAGATACAGGCATCTGAGGAGAAGGCACCTCCAGCAGGAGATTTGGGAGAAAAGTGGGCGGAAATGATGAGATGGATCTCAAAGATGTCCAGTGGGAAATGGCACCAGCGTCTCCAGGTGACCGTGGCCAACAGGCAGTTCCCATGTATTGTTGCTTTGTGTGATTATATGGCATTGTGTGTGTCTCAGACCCCAGCTATGTCAGAAGAACCCTAAAGGACTGGTGTCTTTACCCCTCTCTAGTACCTAGCACAGAGCCTCACTCTCTTGGTCCCTGTCCTTTGAGACGTTAATCTAGAATTTCTCAGGGGGCACATCCACCAAGACTTGTCCACATGAAGAAGGTACCTGTCTGGGCTGTCTCACTACCTAGCAGGGATCTAAAGTTGTCACCAAGTTACACACCCAGGACACAGATAAGGAACTTAATTCCAGTGAACTTTGGCTTCCTCATCTGTAAAGAAAGGAGCTTTCTAAATGTTCTCTAAGTTTTGTTTTTTTTAAAGATTTTTATTAGGGAATTGGGGGATGGGAACAGTGCTGGGGAATTGGGGGAAGGGGAACAGACAAGTTGCTGTCCTTTTG